>NC_141996.1:43213835-43523688 GCF_049901715.1 Pseudonaja textilis
AGCCAATGATAAATGAGTGTGAGTGATTATAAAGCAAGAGGACTGTGGAAACAGACAAAAGACAAGCAAAAGGGAAAAGGTGGGGGACTGAGGATATCAACAGTACTCAGTGTGTGAAGTAGGTGAAGAAAGAAATCTGGTTATGGTTTCCTGTGGGAATGAAGCTGAAAGCAGCTTAACATAAATCTCTCTTCCTAAAGGGATTTCATTGACAAAAAATAGATTTAGCACCAAAACTTCTTGTGCTGAACTCTGTCATAAACAGTCGTGAGCTACAAAGCATTTCAGCTCAGTAAATCAAAAACTGTCCTCAAGGTTTTCTACTAATTACAGATCAAAGCAACAGGTTCTATGGAAACACACATTATTCATCCATTTAAACTCTGCAAGGTCATTTTTTTTCATCCTGTAGCACTAAGTTGTTAGACAAGGTTGCACTGTTACATTTTGAGAGTTCACTGAGTATCATCCAGTTAACTTCTTCTGAAAGTGAAGGTACAGTACATGTGCAGATTCTTTACACTGTGTTTAGTAACTTGGAAAGTCTTTTACCTCTTCTGAAAAAAAGCAAATTGAATGTAATGCATAGACTGGGTGAAATAAGCATATAAATAGTAAAGATCTCTGTTTTCATTCTGGGGCCATCTTTATACATAAATATATAATACAATATGATTTTAAAAAATCTGCCTTGAGGGAAAAATCTAACCAATATTCATAATCATGTGAAAGTTCTTGTTTTACAAATATAGAGCAGAACTTTCTGTCTCCAAAATGGCCAGTAGTTGACTGTCCATATGTAGAGGTCTAACTAATTTTACTTCCTCTGTCTCCTCTCACAAAATATTCACTCAGAGACATAGAATATGATCAAATGGTAACTTCAACCGTTTGTCTCCCACCTACTCCAGCAATCTAAAAACTATCACACTGGCAATTCAAGTCTGAATATGTTAAAATGGTGAAATGAGGAAACTTGTGAACATTTACATTCTTATACTGTTCTGTAAAGATAGAATCCCAATACAAATATTTTTGTTTTAGCTCTCTTTTAAAATAAATTTTAAAAGTAATTAGTTTATTTGGGGGAAGAATTTGAAATGCAGTTTATATTCCACTATAATTATTCGCTGTTGGCTATTCTTTCAAACCATCTTTGAGTATCAGCTAAACAGATTGACTGTGAAAAGAGGAATATAATATCTACTTTCTAATATGTTATTTTTAGGACAGGAGATAATTGTCCCCTGTACGATTAGAGCTATAGTGTACACAAATCCTAAATCAACCCCAGTGATTTCCCATGAATGTCTGTGTGGAACCAGTATTTATAACTAGTGAAATCTAGATATGAAGAAGAAGCTGTAAATTATGCCGGCTAAACTGACCTAAAGGAATCTGCCAAATGTTGTCAGAGTCTCTAATGAAAATTCCATGGTAAACACAAAATTGTATTTAGTAGGCAACAAACAAACAACTATTAAGGATTAGGTGGAATTCATCCAACCATAAAGCTACACACAGATGTCTCAATTTTCCCTGTAGGACACTGAACAGACTCCCCCCTGGTCTATCATGGTTGACCATCATATAAACAACATTATAATTATGTGGTTAATATTTTGCAAATGAGAAAAAAAAGTTACTAGAATATAAAAATCAAACAAAAAACAAAACAAAACAAAAGACAGTGCAATGTATCTATTTAAAAAGCAGATTTTTTTTTTTTAGAATTAAAAAATAGAATGTTGCATATATTCCCAATTTTACAGTGTGGAAAGAAAAAGAAAAAAACTTTAAAAGTTTTTTTAACCTGATATCCCAAAGTCTCTGAGACATACTGAAGGCTGTGAAATAACCTCTGTAACCCAGAGTTTACTGTAAGATATAAACCTGACAACTTAAAATCCAGTATGGGATATTTCCAGCTATAGTAAAATGAGGTATTTACATTGTGAAAAGGTGAGAAAGGAATCAAAAGGTTACTTGAAAAATATGAAATGTGTTACAATAAGGTGAAGGAATGCATAATTGCCTGAACTATGAACTTAAATTTAATATCTATATTACAAGATTACAATTGTGATAAATGTTACATGTTCTGCAAGCAGACCTATATATTAGCTTGTTAATACCATAATCTTTTCCTAAGAAATGTACTGCTTTTAAATATACAAAAAGAGAAAACTATATAAATATATGAAAATGTTATATGAACAATATATGAAGCTTCTTTATGTTTTCAAGACTCTTGCTATGAATAGTTAGCAACAATATGAACATCAACAAACCATCTATTGGACTCAATATCTTTATTACTTTTATGTTTATAACATGTATAATAAATAAAACTGGTGATAATGATGATTATAATAACCAACATTTTTCATGTGTTGGATTTTGTTTATATTTGTAAAAAAGTATCACTAAACACAGTAAAATTTACTGTCTAGGATTATGCTGATAGAGGTTTTTAATGTTAAGAGTTTTTATTTAGAAGAATTAGAACAGCTGGAAGCAGGGCTGGGCTTCAAATTTTTAGCAAGGGGCTCTCTGCTAAATGACTCGCTGGGTGGGTGTGGCTGGATGGGTGTGGCTAGGTGGTCATGTGATTGGGTGGTCCTGTGATTGGGTCAGTGGTGGTATTCAAAATTTTTTACTACCAGTTCTGTGGGTGTGGCTTGGTGGGCGTGGCAAGGGATGGATACTATAAAATCTCCTGTCAGAGGTGGTATTTGCAGATTCTCCGAACTACTCAAAATTTCCTCTACCAGTTCTTCAGAACTGTTCAGAACCTGCTGAATGCCACCCCTGGATTGGTAGATGTGGCCAAATGGTTATGTGACTGGGTGGGTGTGGCCAATTCAACATCACTCCCACTCAGTCACATGACCCCTCCAGCCACACTTACCTAGGTTTCATGGCTCTAGGTGTATTCTGTGGAAATGGGTCTCTCTCTCTCTCTCTCCCCCTCCCTCCCCCATTTCTGTTTTTCCTCTTTTTCCTCCCTCTCTCTTTTCTTCCTTCCTTCCTTTCTTTCCTTCCTTCCTTCCTTTCCTTCCCTTTCCCTCTTTCTTTTCTTTCTTTCTCATTGAATATGATAGCAAATCCAAAATAAAGTTATTAATTGTGGGAAATTGCTTCTCTGTAATCTTTTCATAGTGGGCTCTAAGTTGATAAAGCTAGCAAGATTGTACTAACAGCAATGGCATATATTTTGATTTCTTCTGAGTTTGACAATATAATACATTATCCAAAATAATAAATAATCTTTTTTTCAGATGCATTTTTTGCCACCTCTGTTATTTCCTTTAAAAAAAAAAACAGACTTGCTTCCAATTTGTGTCTTCTGGCAAACTGCAGTTTTCTTGGCAAGAGATTTAGTTTGCTATTGCTTTCATCATATGTGTGATGACCCAGGGCATGGCACAAAGGCAACACAGTCAAATAAGCAAGAAGAACCCCTTTAATACCTCCAGCTTTGTCCCCAATATCCAGGTTACCTTTGGCTGGAGAAAAACTCTTCCAAGAACAATCTTTAAGTGGTGGAAATTCAATCCAAAAATGAAGTACATACAAACTGTAAATAAAAATCCACAAAAAACAACACTGCAGCAATCAACTTGACAGGGCAGGATAAGAAATTGCAGACTTGAAAGGCCAACAAAACACACACAGTTGGAAAGATGCCAGGAATCCAGATAAACCTCAACAATAACAGATAACTCACAATTTGCTTCCAACAACTTTGCTGTGCGTAGCTTCCCTTTTTAAACACTGTGTTCCCAGCTGCAGGTAATGAAGGGAATCAGGGCCCTTTCCTCCCCTGTAAGCCATGCAACTCACATTGCTCCCTTCTCCATTCCTCCCTGCGTGCTCTAGAATGAAGAGGGGGTGGCCTTGAGTTTTCCTCTGAATTCCCTTTGCCTTGCTCTACCTCTCCCCTGTTCTGCCCAGCCAGACTTTGTCCTTCCCCAGTGTCTTCCACAGCCAATGGAGTCACACTTCCAGTCCCTGTCAACTGCTCAGCCTCCCCCTCAGAATCAGATCCCAACAGGGGCATGACTATAGGTCTGAGAGAATTTTCTTTCTTTCTTTCTTTCTTTCTTTCTTTCTTTCTTTCTTTCTTTCTTTCTTTCTTTCTTTCTTTCTTTCTTTCTTTCTTTCTTTCTTTCTTCCTTCCTTCCTTCCTTCCTTCCTTCCTTCCTTCCTTCCTTCCTTCCTTCTCTCCCTTTCTTTTTACTTTCTCTTCCTTTCTCTCCCCTTTTCACTCTTATTTGTTTCCCTCTCATTCCCTCTCTCATTCTCTCCCGCCATCATTTTCTCATTTCTTTCTTTTTTTCTCTCCCCTTTTCTTGGTCTCATCTCTTTCTTGTGCACATGCATGCGCACGCACATGCACACATGCACACAAGCGAAATAGCCTCATGTCCTGGGCCAGGATCATGGTGGCAGCGGGGACCGTGACTCCTCCTCCCACTGCCGCCACTGCACAGTGAGATGAGTAGCTGGCTGCGCAGGAGAGCCACACTGTGCAGGAAACTCCTGTGCAGTGCAAAAGAGCTGTGCAATGCAGGAGCTCTTCCCTCCCTTGACCTGGCAATGGCAGCTGTTGCTCCTCCCCATTCTTCTTCCTGAGCCAACACAAAGGCAACTGTGGCTGGCAAAGGCTATCTAAAAGGTGGGGAAGGGCAGGGGTGGGCAGAAAGGGGTGGGGCCAGCCAGGAGTGGGATTTGGGAGCTTGCTGAGCCCTGCAGAGTCTTAACTAGGGGATCTCCTGAGCCCTGTGTGCCCCCAGCAGCACACCCCTGGCTGGGAGTATATTTCAGTAACATTGGCAATTTTCAATTTAGAAACTTCTAAGTAGAAAGTTTTATGACTTGTAACAATAAATATGCAATTATGTAAATGTTAATTGATTGATGTTTACACTATCGAATTAGTGTTGACTCTTAGAGATCCCATAGATAGATTTTCTCTATGACAATCCGACTCTATCCTATTCCTTCAGTCTAAGCCAATTTACTTTTTCTTCTCTTTACTTCCACTTATCCAAGCATTATAGCATTTTCTAAAGTGCTAAGTCCTACCTAATGCATTTGAAGTTGGATAACTTGATTCTTGTCTCAGTTGATCTGTTGATGCAAATGTTAGGTTTAGGTAAATGGAAAATTCAGAAATATATTTAAGCAACTGGGCGAAACAGGCCTTGTTTTTATATAAGAATCTCAAGAATGTTCTTGAGCTCTTTGTACTTAGCAGTTATGAAGGTAAAATGTTCCACCTTCAAAATTGTATTGATGTAAGAAAAATAGCAGGAATATACATTTGAAAAATTAATGAACATTAATTTTCCTGAAGGCTAGAGCAAGTTACTTGTTTCAAGAGGAAAAAATGAGTTCTGTCCTCCAATATGCAACAGCAATTCGGAAGAATTTTAAATTCTCAGTTGTTAGTTCTAGCTACCATTACCTTCAAATAGATATTTATACATTTTGGTGAAGGATAGTTACCTAGTGAAACTGTCAGGACATTTTAAAAGGTAGGTGGCTATAGATTTTACTACACTGTAAATTCATGAAGGTAATATGCAAGTGTTGTATTCTACATCATACTCTAACAACAATGAATGCAAACTGCATTTTCAGACCATTTATGGGTGAAATATAAAATATCTGTTAGAAACCTCTTTGCTGTCTCTGCAATCAGCTGGTTTTATTTGGATCACTATGATTCAAATCTTAAGACACAACTGTTTCATCTATAAATTATCTTTTGTTAAAGACAAAAAGGAAGATGGATAATATTTAATTTGGCTTGTGGAAGAAACATGGATTTACCTCTGAATTCTGTAAACTTAAATTTTATTCATACTATATTAATTTTTATGGATTCAGTTGTAGGTCTACATGGATATGATGATTGTGGCCATGTCTCTGAGCCTAGAATTTAAGAACTAGAAGCCAGCTCTATCCCTCTGTGCTTTTTGAAAACTGGATCGTGTTGAAGATTGTAAAATGTGTGTGTGTATGTGTGTGTGTGTGTGTGTGTGTGTGTGTGTGTGTTAGAGCACATTTTTACCATATGGTAATATTTCATTATTTATGTAAATCAAAAGAAATATGCACAAGTTTAAACAAATAGAATTCTGGGAGATATTCATGTTGACTACAGTGTCATTTATACAGTACATATAAAGGAATATAAGAATTAACAGAGAAGGGAAGGAAGGAAGGAAGGAAGGAAGGAAGGAAGGAAGGAAGGAAGGAAAAGACAAAGCTAGACATGCAGGGAAAAAGCTTTTCATTTTCTTTACAGCAGTTATAAGTATAAATTAACTTCTTACTCTATGGTTACAGTATAAATTTCTTTTTTTTAAAAAAAAAAATATAGTTTATTAATTTTTACAATTAAAACCAGTCACAATACATACACAAATAAGCAAAAGAAAGAAAGAAAGAAAAGAAAGAAAAGAGAAGAGGAAGAGAGGGAAAGAATTTTAAGAAAAGAAAGAAAGAAAGAGGTTACAGGATTAAAAATATTCTTATTTTAACAGTTTGCAAGATCTTCTTTTGTTTTCATCACCTTAACTTGTGTCATATAACCACACCTGTTTTTAACTTATATCGCTACCTCGTTGTTATGTATTGATACTTTTCTTTTATGCCTTATAATATATTATTTATCTTTGGTCAATCCAATTATACCAACAATTCCAGCTGTCATAGTATAGTGAAGTGTCTTTGTTTTTTAGCGCCAAAGTCAATTTATCCATTTCTGCGCATTTTGAGATTTTTTCAATAATCATTTCTTCTGATGGAATTTGGTGTTGTTTCCAATGTTGAGCAAAGGCTAATCTGGCCGCTGTTAAAATGTGTATTGTTATGTATTTGGTTTTTTGGAAATTTGCTTATCAAAAATCCCTAGTAGGAAGGACTCTGGTTTGTATTCGATCTGCTCTTTGATGATTTCTTCCAACCAAGTTTTGATTTTCTTCCAATACTTTTGGGTTTCTGCACAGGACCACCACATATGGAAAAAGGTTCCTTCTTTTTTTCCTACACTTCCAGCAATGCGGACTCATGTTGGGGTGCATCTTCGCTAACCTCGAAGGGGGGAGATGCCATCTATAAAACATTTTATAAAGATTTTCCTTGTATGCTGCCGATTTGGTAATCTTATTGTTTCTGCCCCAAACTTTCTCCCATTCCGCTAATGTGATGCTGCGCCCTACGTTCTTACTCCAAGCAATCATATTTCCTTTTACGATTTCTTCTTCTAGTTCTGTTTCTAATAAGTAGTTATAAAATTTTGTTATGTTTTTTTTATTTGATCCTAATAAAATTTTATCTAACTGTTGCAGTTTGTTATTAATTCCGAATTCTGTTTTGTCTTGTTTATATCTGCTTTGAATCTGAAGATAAACCCATTGATCAATTTTATGTCCTTGCTCTTGAAGATCCAGCCTCGGTTTCAAATTTCCTTGTGGGTCTAATAAGTCTTTGTATTTAATCATTTTGGTAAGCTCCAAATTGTTTGGGTGAATCATTGCCTCCATTGTTGAAATCCATACTGGTACTTTTGTATAATGTTTTTTCCTTATTTTCCTCCAAATTGTTAATAGTGCGTCTCTAATTAAATGTCTATGGAAATATTTTTGACTGGTTTTCCCTACGTCCCATAGAAAGGCGTGCCACCCCCTTTGTAAATCATGGCCTTCTAGAAATAGTATTCTTTTATTGGTTAAACTCACCCAATCCTTCAACCAAACTAATGAGGTGGCCATATGGTATAACTCCCAGTTTGGAAATGCTAACCCTCCCCTGCTCTTCATATCCTGCATTGCTTTTACATTTATTCTGGGTTTTTTCCCTTGCCAAATAAATTTCAGGGTTGTTCTATTGAGTTCTTCAAAAAACTTTTTATGTAATTTAATTGGGATCGTTTGGAATAAATACAAAAATTTAGGGAGAATATTCATTTTAATAGTAGCAATTCGGCCTAGTAGTGAAATTTGAAGTTTCCCCCATGATTCTAAATCTTTCTTTACCTGATGTATCAGTTTATCATAATTGTTTTCTTTAAGTGTCTTACAGTGTGGGGTTAGCCAAATTCCTAAGTATTTCACTTTCTTTGTCACTTGTATCTGCATTATTTCTTCTAGTTCTATTTTCTGTTTTTCTGTTAGGTTTTTGGTCATTAATTTGGTTTTTTTTTTGTTTATTTTAAGTCCCGCTACTGCTCCAAATTTCTCTAATTCACTCATCAATTTTGGTCCCCTGTCTTTTGGTTCTTCAAGGAAGAAAATCATGTCGTCCGCAAACGCTTGCAATTTATATTCCTCTTTCTTAACTGTTAATCCCTTTATATCTGAATTCCACCTAATTCGTGTTAATAATGTCTCTAATGCTAATATGAAGAGCAGGGGAGAGAGTGGGCAACCCTGTCTCACTCCTTTTTCTATCTTTATTGGGCGGGTGCATTCCCCATTCACTATTATATTAGCTTGTTGTGTGTCATATATAGTTGTTATAATATTTTCAAATTTGGTACCCAGATTCAAATTATAAATTTTTTGAATTAAAAATTGCCAATTCAAATTATCGAAAGCTTTTTCTGCATCTAGAAACATGAGTGCTACTTGTCTCTCTGGGTGGGCTTCATAAAATTCTAGTACATCTAATACTATTCTTAGATTATTCTTTATTTGCCTAGTTGGAAGGAATCCATTTTGATCTTCATGTATATACAAGTTTAGCAATCTTTTTAATCTGTTTGCTATAATAGAAGTGAATATTTTATAATCAGTATTTAAGAGTGAAATCGGCCTGTAATTGTTTATATATCTGGGATCTGTATCCTCCTTCAGGATCAGCGAGATCAGTGCCCCCCTCCATGAGTCCGGCATCCTAGCTGCTAGTAAAACGTCATTAAAAACTTCCACCATAAGTGGTCCGATTTGATCTGCTATTGCCTTGTACAGCTCCCTGGGATCCCGTCTGGGCCGGGGTTTTATTATTTTTCTGGCTCTCTATTGCTGATTTCAATTCCGATTCAGTAATGTCTTTATTTAATAGTTCAGCCATTTCTTCCCCAATTGCCTTATCCTTTACTTCATCTAGATAATTCCTTATTTTATCTTCACTGACATCCTCTCTTTTGTATAAATCTTCAAAGTATTTATGAATGATTTCTTTTTTCTGTTCTATTTCCTGGTATGTATCTCCTTTGCTATCTATTAACTGGTATATCAGTCTCTTCTCTTTCTTTTTCAATTTATAAGATAGCCATCTTCCTGGCTTGTTGGCATGTTCAAAATAGATTTGTCTAGTTAAGTTCAAATTCATAGTCATTTTCTCTTGATCAATTAAATTCAGTTTGTGTTTGACTATACTTATCTGATTTTGCAGTTTGGATTCTTTTGGGTTATTTTGTAGAAGGGTTTCTAGCTCCTTAATTCTCTGTTGTAATTTGTTTTGTTGGGAATATTTTTCCTTGTTTCTCTTAGCATTATAAGAGATTGTTGTGCCTCTTATAACCGCCTTCATCGTATCCCAGACATTTTGTTTCGTGGTTTCTCCGTTATCATTTTCTTTAATAAAAAAAATCAATTCATCCTTTAATTTATTAATATATTCTTTCTCTCTTATTAATTGAGTGTTTAAGGTCCATCTTTTCTTTGGTTTTGCCCTGCCCTTCCATATTACCTGTATTGGATTACGGTCTGCCCATTCATTAGGCAAAATTTCCACTTCTTTTGTCTCATTTGCTATCTCTCCACTCATCCATGCCATATCAATCTTGAGCCCTGCAGAGTCTTTACTAGGGGATCTCCTGAGCCCTGTGTGCCCCCAGCAGCACACCCCTGGCTGGGAGTATATTTCAGTAACATTGGCAATTTTCAATTTAGAAACTTCTAAGTAGAAAGTTTTATGACTTGTAACAATAAATATGCAATTATGTAAATGTTAATTGATTGATGTTTACACTATCGAATTAGTGTTGACTCTTAGAGATCCCATAGATAGATTTTCTCTATGACAATCCAACTCTATCCTATTCCTTCAGTCTAAGCCAATTTACTTTTTCTTCTCTTTACTTCCACTTATCCAAGCATTATAGCATTTTCTAAAGTGCTAAGTCCTACCTAATGCATTTGAAGTTGGATAACTTGATTCTTGTCTCAGTTGATCTGTTGATGCAAATGTTAGGTTTAGGTAAATGGAAAATTCAGAAATATATTTAAGCAACTGGGCGAAACAGGCCTTGTTTTTATATAAGAATCTCAAGAATGTTCTTGAGCTCTTTGTACTTAGCAGTTATGAAGGTAAAATGTTCCACCTTCAAAATTGTATTGATGTAAGAAAAATAGCAGGAATATACATTTGAAAAATTAATGAACATTAATTTTCCTGAAGGCTAGAGCAAGTTACTTGTTTCAAGAGGAAAAAATGAGTTCTGTCCTCCAATATGCAACAGCAATTCGGAAGAATTTTAAATTCTCAGTTGTTAGTTCTAGCTACCATTACCTTCAAATAGATATTTATACATTTTGGTGAAGGATAGTTACCTAGTGAAACTGTCAGGACATTTTAAAAAGGTAGGTGGCTATAGATTTTACTACACTGTAAATTCATGAAGGTAATATGCAAGTGTTGTATTCTACATCATACTCTAACAACAATGAATGCAAACTGCATTTTCAGACCATTTATGGGTGAAATATAAAATATCTGTTAGAAACCTCTTTGCTGTCTCTGCAATCAGCTGGTTTTATTTGGATCACTATGATTCAAATCTTAAGACACAACTGTTTCATCTATAAATTATCTTTTGTTAAAGACAAAAAGGAAGATGGATAATATTTAATTTGGCTTGTGGAAGAAACATGGATTTACCTCTGAATTCTGTAAACTTAAATTTTATTCATACTATATTAATTTTTATGGATTCAGTTGTAGGTCTACATGGATATGATGATTGTGGCCATGTCTCTGAGCCTAGAATTTAAGAACTAGAAGCCAGCTCTATCCCTCTGTGCTTTTTGAAAACTGGATCGTGTTGAAGATTGTAAAATGTGTGTGTGTATGTGTGTGTGTGTGTGTGTGTGTGTGTGTGTTAGAGCACATTTTTACCATATGGTAATATTTCATTATTTATGTAAATCAAAAGAAATATGCACAAGTTTAAAAAAATAGAATTCTGGGAGATATTCATGTTGACTACAGTGTCATTTATACAGTACATATAAAGGAATATAAGAATTAACAGAGAAGGGAAGGAAGGAAGGAAGGAAGGAAGGAAGGAAGGAAGGAAGGAAGGAAGGAAGGAAGGAAGGAAGAAAGGAAAAGACAAAGCTAGACATGCAGGGAAAAAGCTTTTCATTTTCTTTACAGCAGTTATAAGTATAAATTAACTTCTTACTCTATGGTTACAGTATAAATTTCTTTTTTTCTATCAACTACTTTTTTAAATCATCAAAGCCATGTTACATATGTTCATTTTTTTCTGTTTCACACAAAAAGTCTACAAGGGTTTTTTAATTATCAATAAACTTATATAATTTTTTTTGACAACAGAGTCATTTCAATACATCTGGGTGACTTTTCTCTTGAATTTAGTGCAACATATTTGTGTATCAAACAGCTACAGGGATATAAAAATATATTTGATCACAATGAGATTAAAAAACAAAACAAAGCAATGCATCTTTCATGAACAACAAAGACTGTCCAACAATAATCAATTCTAATGATTGCCTATTTTAAACTTTTTCTCCCTTGGTATCTGTCAGCCAGTAAAGAATAGTTTAATATGATTTACAGTTGAAACATCCATAAGCATATTTGATCTGCAGGTTCAGACCACTCTCCAAACCAATATTAATGTGGAAAGACATTTAAAAGGATCACCTTGAAGTAATTATTATGACAACAATCAGAAGATCAGTGTAAGATATTTCTGCAATATTCAGTGATGATTCATGGCTCAGTATGCAGTGCTGGCATGAAAATCACTAAAAGAGCAATCACTGAGGGAGGTAAGAGACCTTGAAAGAATCATTGACATAATACTACATTTTTTTAACTTGTATGTAGTGGAGATGTTTTTGAAAAAGTGAATAGAAAACTTAATATTTGGTTTGACAATGTCCTATTTTTCACTTTTTTCTGTTCAGCTGAACATCATAATTAAGTTTACATGTTAGGATATAGTCTATTGTCCATGACCATCCAATCTAGTTATTCTATTCCTTTCCCTTTCCCCTTCCCCTCCCCAAGAGGAGGTTAAATAGCTGCTGCCAGCGATGAAATGTATGGGTGGCTATCACAGTGCAAGCACAGAGGAACTGGATAATTTTTTAAACTTTTTCCCTGTAAGCTTCCTGAACCAAAGACTTAGCTAGTAGGAAGGTGGCGAAGAACATAGGAGCTTTGACAATGGCATCAGTTCTGTCTGGATTCCCCCTTGATTTCTGCGAGGCTCTCAGGGAACATTGAAAATAATCCCATGAACATTGTTTACTGTGGCAGCATGATGGTGGCACGTATTTGGCAAAAGGATCCCCAAATTTCACTGAGAGTAATGACTCTTGGCAATAGCCTACCTGAGGTACCTTTGTTGACAAAGTTTTGCCCTATTTGAGATACCTTTATTGGTAAAGTTTTGCCCTATGATGTAGCAGTTCCCCTGACTGAAGATTGCAAATTATCAGACACAAGAGTTTTAAAAATACATAGATATGAGTCTTTTTTAAAAAGTATTGTTTTATAACTCAAAGATAAGTTCATCCACCAATGAACCTATTTTTTTCAGTATATTTTGCCATCTAAAATTCTTTGTTTATCCATGAGGGTTAGGGTTGGGGCATTTCCAGAACCTAAGGTTTCAGTAGTAAAAGATCAGTTATTTTTCTGAATAAAAATTACTTAACTGTAAAGAAGATATGTAAAAGTGAAAATATTTACTGTGTTTGGTTATCCACACTTCCTTTAATTATACCATCTTCCCTTCAGCCATAGCTCCAAACATATTCTTCATGATTCTATTCTCTTTTTTTAATCCTCTTCAATTAAAACATTTTAAAAGATTGTATGTTCAAACAAAACCTAATAAATCACTTTTCACATTGTGATTGTCCAATTTTGGTTTTCACAGAAGAATCACACTATGCTGTTATAATATTATAGCATCTCTAAAATGATTACTCCATCTGCATTGAACATTACCACATTATATGCTTCATTACACTGTAATCATAAAAATAAAAATGAAACTATGATTCAACATCTTAATAATAATGTCAGACGTATGGGTATTAAGAAGTAAACCTCATCTCTAAGAGATATATTTATGTCTAACAAACTGTAGCTTAAAACTGATGTGGCCTAGGTAGCTGCATTTTTTTCATTTTCTCTGGGTCAGAATCTGAGTATGGCCTGATTAAGACTTGAATGGGAGAACATCCGTACTTCCAAATTATCTATATACTATTGCTCAGGAGGGTCCATAAAACTATCAAGAAAGTCAAGAAAATCTTACTTCTACTTAAAACTGATCAAACCAAAGGAATTGTTTTGATTGCTTTTCTTCTAATGGTTCAGATAGAAAATATGGGAAACAAGAATTTAGGGAACTATGCCATGTAGGAGACATTGCTACAAATTTAATAAACTACTGAACTTCTGAAGAAATGTTGCTCACAGAACCTTTCATATTTGCATCTAAATGCATCCAAGATCCCATGGTTTTCAGATAACAGAGAAAATGAAGATCATTTATATTTTTCTGCAAATATTTCTCTGCAAACCTATATTAAGGCAAAAACATCTTATGGGATTGTATAAAGAATAGGAAAACTAATCTGTTGTGATTAAATCCCTACTAATCCAAAATTTATATTTCAAGGAACTTGTTTATGATATTTAAAAATGAGGAGCAAAATATTCTATAGTTTTTTGATTATCTGTTGCCTGACTGCAGGACAATTACTTTCCTGATACTTAGCAACACTTCAAAGCCCTAAGACTAATAAAAAGTGTTTATGGTATCATGATTAAAATAGTGATATACTAATAATGAAATATGTTTATATAGATTTTGACAATATGTGATTGTAATTACAGTTTTACAGTAGAAGTATGAATTCTGATAAAATTAGAAACCATAAACATTTATGTTGTATCTGCTGTTTCCTTTCAGAAAAGCAGAGAAAGTTTCTATTGGACTGTTATGTATACTATTCTGAAAGTATTAAAGGTAAAAAATGGTTATGTCATTAATAAGAATTTGTGTGACTAGAAATATTCTAATATACATATACAAACCTTAGGAATAGGTTCTTCGGTTGTTTTAGGAAAACCTTCATTTATTTGTTCATTTATTTGTTCATTCATTTGTTCATTCATTCATTCAATTTCTATAGCTGCCCAATTCAGCTAAGTGACCCTGAGTGGCTATATATATATTTACTTACATTTTTAGAATATTTAAACATGCAAAACAATGAAAGCACAATTTATATAGTTTTTGTGATCATGTAAGTCTAATGGGATGGTGTGTGCATGTGTTTGTGTGCATGAACAAGTGCTCAGGTTACGGTTTATAAATTCTTAGACTGTTCATCTAAATTTGGTAATTGAATTAATGCAAAATTGTTTTTTTTTAATTGCTAAAGACATTGTGTGCATTTATTACATCTTTATGTGCTTAATCATCAGTGTATTATTATAAGGTATGCATAATTAAATAACTCACCAGCAACATGAGAAAAAACCATAGACACTCTTTTATCATTTTTAAAATTAATCTTCTGATATGCTTAGGCAACAAATATATTAAGAGTGGTCAATAAAGGTGAAGCATCTCTGTGGTGCTATTGGTAATAACAGGCATTTTTTTCTTTCTTCGCACACATGTGGCCCACTAAGAACCACCAATGCACAGTTACCTTGATGTTGTGATTTCAAAAATTATCAAATTATCAAGTAAATATAGTAGAAGTCCAAACAGCAGGTAATGAAACTAAATCTGTAGGAGATTTACTAGAGAAAACTGAATATCTTACAAAAATGCTTCATTCAAAGACAATTAATATTCTATTTCTTTTTCTGAGATGAGGTGAAGAACTGAATGACAACAAACAATAAAACATATTATCCTCTTGCTCCATCACCAAATGATTAGCTTGAACAAAGAGGCTTTCTGAATTCTGAGTTTGCAAGAGGGAGGTGGGGGGGAATGAAGCTTATCCATGTAATTGCATTTCCTATTAAATTTGCAGGCACATTTCATCTTTGCCATGTGGTGTCCCTAAATTAGCAAGATCTACAAACAGAAGCTGAACTTATTACTCTGAACAAAAATGAGTACAAGTTTAGCATCCACGAGCAATTCATTGTCCCATAATTATATCAAATGTGAAAACTGTCCATTGTTTACAAAAGCTGCCTCAGTTGTCACAGATGTAGTTCTAAGAATGAAATTTTTGCAAATAACTTTGAACTGGTAGAGAATCAAAAAGGATAAACATTCTTTTGAAACATTTTAATGAAACTGGCCTAAACATTCAAATAAAATAGTTAAATAAAACTTAATAAGTTGGATGGATTGTCAAATAAATGTAAATAAAGATGTGCCCTCAAAGTGGCATTTCAGTTCTTTTAGTGGAGTCATGCTTGTAGCAGTTGTGTAAGGACTTGCCTCTCCTCCTTCCTCAAGAAAGCAAAACTCTTGAAACAAGCATTATTTCAAAGGAAACTTTTATTGAGGGAAAGCGATACAAGGATAGCAAGGCAGGATCTGAATTTCCCACCCAAAGATTGTTAAATTAAACATTGAAAAAGCCCCTCTCATATGTCCAGTCTGAGTTGAGCCAATCCACAGGTGCGAAGTTATTTTGAGAACTCGAGCCAAGAAAGGTGTAAGAAGTTGTTCTCAGGTGCCACTCTGGCTGCTTCTTCAGAGCCAAGACAAAAAGATGGCCCCAGGCAGTTTCCTTCCCCCATCCAGGCACATCAAGACAACAGGAAAGCCAGAAACAGGAAAGGGGTTGTAAACAGAGCATCCCTTCCTCCCCATTGGAATGGCAGTGTCCCAATAGGGATCTATAGGACCTGACAAGTTGAGTTGATTTATATTGCTGATTGGCATTATAAATACCAGCATTATAAAATCCTCAAGATGGCTAGATGTCCGAGGAAAATATCGCAGCTAATAGATGACCAAGGTCAAGTTTGTTATGGCAGCAAAGAGAAAAAAGAAATTATTCGAGATTTTTATGGACAACTATATAAGAAAGAGAATATTGATGAGGAGAAAGTTAAACAGTACTTGCAGAATGCAAATTTACCTAAGATATCCAAAGAGACTGAAGAAATGTTAGAAAGTAATATAACAATGATGGAATTAAGTCAAGCACTTAAGAAACAAAATAATGGGAAAGCACCAGGTCCAGATGGGTTCCCTGCAGAATTTTATAAAACATTACAAGAGTCACTGAGTATTCCACTGTTAGAAGTTATGAATGAAACTATGTCAAAGAAGATGATACCTAAAACATGGTCAGAGGCCTATATTACACTTATTCCAAAAGAGGAGGCTGATCCACTGCAAATTAAGAATTATAGACCGATTTCTCTATTAAATGCAGACTATAAAATCTTTGCCTTGATATTAGCAGAATGACTTAAAAAATATTTGAATAATTTTATTCATCCAGACTAAAATGGATTTTTGCCAAAGAGGCAAATTAGAGATAATATGAGAGTAATTCTGGACACTTTGGAATATTATGAGGCGCATCCTGAAAAGCAAATGGCTCTGATATTCTTAGATGCCCAAAAGGCATTTGATAATGTGAATTGGAGATTTATGTTACTCTTATTGGAACAGATGGGTTTTGCTAGAAGATTTATTCAAGCAATAGAAGCAATTTATCATGAACAAACAGCTAAGGTAATGATGGAGGGAGAATTTACAGACTCTATTAATATAAGAAAAGGCACAAGACAAGGATGTCCCCTTTCTCCTTTGCTATTTGTATTGACTCTGGAAGTGTTGAATAGAAACATTAGAGAAGACAAAACTATAAAAGGAATGAAAATTAAAAAGAATTTAAATTACAAGCCTTCGTGGATGACTTAGTCTTTATTTTGGAAGACCCTGTAGAAACGGCTTCGAAGCTATTGGAAAAGATAGAGACATATGGTGAAGTGGCCGGTTTGAAAATAAATAAAGATAAAACAAAGATTTTGTCAAAGAATATGCTATTAAGACAAAGAGAAGAATTGGCAGATTTGTTGAAAATTCAAGTTACGAATAAGGTTAAGTATTTGGGGATATATTTGACATCAAGATGTAGTACATTAAAAGAGAACAATTATATTAAACTTAAACAACAGATAGCCTTAGACTTGAAGAAATGGGAAAATCTACAACTGTCATTAATAGGGAGGATTTCAACAATTAAGATGAATATTTTACCCAGAATCTTATTTTTGTTTCAAACAATACCAATTAGGCTCGGGAAAGACTATTTTGAGGATTTAAATAAAATTGTGTTGAAGTATATATGGCAAGGCAAGAAAGCAAGGATAAAGCTAAAACTCCTGCAAGATGCTAGAATTAGAGGAGGTTTTGGCCTGCCTAATTGGGAGCTGTACTACCAAGCTGCAAATTTGATGTGGGTCAAGGAATGGATAACATTAAGGAAGACTAGATTGTTGACTTTAGAAGGTCATGATCTGTTGTTGGGTTGGCATGCTTTTCTATGGTACAAGGGAACTAAGACACAGGGCTATTTTCGAAGACATTATATACGGGAGTCTTTGTGGTTAAATTGGGAGAAGATAAAAAAACAATGTTATTTGAAAATTCCAGTTTGGTTATCGACGATAGAAGCATTTTCTTATCCTATAATCTACAAGAAGGAACAAACAGTTAGATATGGGGAATTATTAGATGAAAAGGGTGAACTTAAATCGATACAAAATCTAGAGGAACAAGGTATAAAGATGAATTGGTTTTCATATGTGCAAATACACTCAAGGTATGATGAGGATTCCAAAACAGAGGGATTTTATGATAAACAGACTGATTTAGATAAGATCTTGATGGGTACTGATGAAAAGGTGATTAAAAAATTATATGGTTATTTATTGGAAATTAAGCTAGAGGAAGAACAAGTTAAAGAAACCATGATTGCTTGGGGGAGGAATTTTGGATATGGGATTGATTTAGAGAAATGGCAGAAACTATGGTTGCAAAATTATAAAACGACAATGTCTACAGCTTATAAAGAAAACTTGTATAAGATGTTTTACAGGTGGCATTTTCCCCCGACAAGGATAGCAAGAATGTTTAAGAATAAATCTGAAAAATGTTGGAAATGTCATCAGATACCTGGCTCATATTACCATATGTGGTGGACTTGTGAGGACGCTAGAAAATACTGGACTAAAATCCGCATGTGGCTGGAAAAAATGACAAAGAAACATATAGATTTGAAACCGGAGTTTTTTTAATTGGGAATTCTACCAGATGTATACAGTAAAGATTTGAAATATCTGATTGTAAATGTATTAACTGCGGCTAGAATTGTATTTGCTAAAAATTGGAAAAATGAGAAAATTCCATCGCAGGAAGAAATTATTAAGAAAATATTGGAATGTGCTGAGATGAGTATATTGACATTTGAAATCAGAGAGCAAGAAGATAAACAATTTTATAAAATTTGGGACCTTTTCTATCAATGGTTAGATGATGAAATATGACAATAGAATACTTAGAATTTTAGATAATAAGGAATATTCTTGTTTTTTCTTTTTCTTTTGTTATTAGATACTATATCTATAAAGTTTTTTTTTTAAGGATAGAATTGGCATGATTATATGATTTGTTATAGAATAAATTACTTAAATTATAGTTATCTCATAAAGTATGAATGAATAAAAGTATAGTCAAATGATTTTTCTTAACAATGATATGAAGATATATAAGTTAGGATTGAAAATAAGAGCTATTATGTAACATAATCGTAATTGAGACTACGAAATGGATGCACAAAACTGATGAACCAACCGACACACTGTTTGTATATAAGTATGGAAGAGAGCTGATGCTTTTATGTTTTGTCTGTTTTTGTTTGTTTGTTAAAAAAACCAATAAAACTGTTTTCAAAAAAAAAAAAGATGGCTAGATGTTTGCACAATATATCCAAAACATAATAATTTGAATCTGGTCATTTGTGCCCCCAAAGGCAAACTCTGAATTGATTTGTTCTATGATCAAATGTTCTATGATTGTTTGTTTCAACTGATTGTTTGTTTTACTAGCTATCCACCTCATTCTCAAGCATCTTCTCAACTTGAACACCAAATTTAGATTATAATATCAAATCAGAGGAAGACTCTCTGAAACACTTGAGTTTTCAAGAGTTATTTTAAAGATCAACAGAGAGGGGCCAGTCTGATCTCAAGAAAGCAGCACTGATGTTGCTAATACATAGAAGCAATGCCTTCTTGTTTGAGCTCCCTGAACCTCATGGAAGAGTGGGATTTGTAGCAATTTTTATATCATGTTGAAGACTTGTCTGGAAAGTCTAATTACTATTTAGTAATTGACGGTATATTCTTACTGACTAGGAAAGCAACTCCATTCCAATGTTTGTGTCCTTAGAGTAAACTATATGATTTTCCAGCAGAACCTGTTCAATTCCAAGCCATTTCAGTTTGCTTTCACCTAAAATGTCAATGTATAGTTACTGTAGTTTATTTCATTTGTTGAGCTTTCATCTCTATTCATGCTTTTTTCCAATCAATGTAAGGTCTGTATAGTTTCAGATTTTCTTTTTCCTCTTTTAGATCAGAAACTAGACATCACAAAGTCACAACAGCCATATCATTAATACCATTAGTACTATGAAATGCTATGAAGATTCTCAGTTATCCAAGTCATGGTTTTCCCAAAGATGAAAGATTTTTAGTTCTTCCTCGGTAGCATATTAGCAATACCAACAGACATATACCAATAGACATATACCACATATATTAGCAATACCAATAGACATATACCAATAGACATATACCACCTCATAGTGTTTTACATCATTCTGTAAGCAGTTTACAGAGTCAGCATGTTTTCCCCAACAATCTGAGTCCTCATTTTACTGACCTCAAAAGGCTGAAAGGCTGGAGTTAACCTTGAGCTGGTGAAGATTGAACTCCTGGCTAAGGGAAGAGTTAGCCTGCAATGCTGCATTCTAACCACTGTGCCACCACAGCTCCACTCTGTGTCACCATGCAAAATATTGAATGTTGTCCAACATGTGGGGCCCATCATCTGACACTGTTATAAATCTCTTCATATTGTCTCATCTATATGGTTTTCTTGATAATATACAGGGGTAGTTTACTATATTTTTTTTCTTGCATTGTATTAAAAAATGTCTTTGGCATTGCCATTAAATGATCATCCAGTGCTACCATCTTCCTGTATTACTGCTGCCTGATAAAGGTACCAACTTGTGTTAGCTGGGCAACTAGAGTGACCTTCATCATTTAGATAACTCTTCTGGGTATACATGTTTTTGGTGTATTATCTTGGCATTCTTGGTTTATATATCCCAGAAATACCCCTCTGTCAGAATCAAGCTTCCTGGCAGAAATTGACATCAGAAGAGCATTAACCTTTAATAAGAATCAGGATTCCAGTTTGGGGCTACACTGAAAGTTGTTTTAAATTGTATAAGTAAACTGAGTTTTGCCGATGGGGTGCTGATGATTATGGCAAGAATACATTATGTATGTTCACTGCTTTTTATGACAAGGCTCTATTTTTTAACCTTTTTTTCTTTGACAATCTTTATAATGTTCTTCAGAACCTCTCTTGTGTTTGTGGCTTTGATGGTTTTTGCTTCAACCCACATCTCTTTTGTCAAAGCTCCTAGATCAGAAATCAATATTGAGCAACTTGACAGTTGGTAATACTTCCACACCAAAATCTGCCTATTTTTGCCTGACCACTTATAAAAGAGCCTGGTTTTTTTCCTTCTAAAACTGCCTCTTACTTAATTATAATTATTGATTATAAATCTATTATTTGTTATTGTTATTGATATTGTTGTCATTATCATCATTATTATACTTTTATTCATGAAACTCATTCAACTGTACATTTAAAAATGTATAACAAATATTATTGACTGGTACTGATGGTTGATATGAGTTGCTGCCAGCATTCTAGTTATCAACCGAATACCTTCTTAAGATGTATGATGTTCTGAGTAGCACAATGTTTTGCAGTTCTGCTGGTATTATTGCAGGAAGCTGCAATTTTTTGAGGTATTTTGTAAAATTCTTGGATATTGTACCAAGCGCTCCAATGACAATGGGTATCACTATTACATATTTCATCCATAATCACATAGTTTCGATGGCCAGGTCATGATATTTCATGATTTTTTTCCAGTTCTTTTTTTAGACTCTGGCATCTCCTGGTACAGTGACATCAATAAATTATATGTTTTGGTTTTCGACAACTGTGATATCTGGAGTGTTGTGTTCCAAATGACAATCCGTCTGTATTTGAAAGTCCCACAAGATCTTCACTGTCTCATTTTCGACAACTTTTCCCACATCATCATCGTTGTTCTTCTTGTTGTTGTTGTTCAGACAGAACTGAGGGAAACAAAACTAGCTGTTTCATTTTTGTAAAATAAGAAGGGGAGATTTGTTCATTGGAACACAAAAGATTAGTATGAGATTTGTATGGATCAGACTGGAAGAAAAGTGAACAAATATAATGAGTAATGATTTCCTGAACACAGATCTTCCTTGAGAGAAAAAGACCAGCTACTGATTAGATTTTGCTCTGCAAGGTCTAAACTTGCAAACTTACATATATAATTGTCTATCATCACTACCTTTTCCAATTTAAACATTTTTATTCATACTATGTCAGTTCATCCCAAAGTTTTGCTATGTGTGGGCATCCTTTTGAGCAAAGACATATTTCCATCAGCATTTTCCATTAGCAATATTACAGTTGGAAAGAAAATAACTGTTCTTGTGTTATAGTTTAAAAGATAAAAGAAAATAGAGGCAAGAAAATAAGAAAATGAAACTGCATGGTTTCAGCTGTTAATTAGTATAACCCTGGCACATAAGCATAGTTTGCATCTGCTAGTATAATTCTAAGCACTAAAATAATCCACCAATAGGAATTCTGGGAAGTTAGGTGATGAATTGCAAGCAGCTGCATCTTAATTGCATAGTCAGGATTTTATAATAAGCCTGTAGGTAAAACATATCCGCATATATTTTTCTTTGGATACAGCAAATATTCTTTGATTTTTTTCCCATTTTAAATGATATATTTTTTCTCCTTTCTCTTGGAAAAGTGTAATGAAGGCCTATATAGGCTGAGATATGCTAGCATTAAAGTGCAATAATACAATATATGATTTTATAGTATGATAAGAATAGCTCCTTTAAGAACATTTGGAAACTCCACTGATCCATAGTGTGACAGTGCAGGGAGTTTTGGATGTTCCACAATACAGTTGATCATATAACACTATTGTTCCAAGAGATGCATTGACATGTGGGTATAATTCAAGATGTTGGATCTCACCTATATATCATAGGCCAGATTATTTGCAAAACTATCTGGCTGCAATTGTTTCTGTTCATCAGAACTGACAGACTAAATATGCTTTGATTCCTTCCGTTAAGTAATGCCCTCCTCTATGGTCCAAAATTCATCCATCAATATTGTGGCACCTACCCTGTGGAACAGCATCTACCTGGAAATATAGGTATTTCTGATGCTGTTGCCCTGCCATAAGGTTGTGAAGATCTGATTGTTTGACTAGGCTATTATGTTTTAGGCTTTATTTATAGTTTTTGTTTATTACTGATTAAAAGATGGAATTACCTTTTTGGACATCTGCACATACTGAATGATCATGTCTGAAAATTTGTTTTAATGAATTAAGCTATCTATTTATTATTTTAACAAGCAACGTTTGTTTCTTTTCTAGCCCTTTCTCACATATTACTTGCTTTCATTGCTTGTTTTCTTTCCACTCTTTTTCTTTATAGTCATTGTTGAGTTTGGACTTTCTGGATTTTTGTTTTTGTTTAATGGCTTACAATATCTGAATTGCCAAAATATGGATCTCTGCTACATGATGTTGTTATGTTATTTTTTCTATTGTTTTTCTATATTTTCTATTCAAAGCAACTAAATGTTGCTACATGGTTGTAGCTACATGATTGTTATGTTATTTAAGAACTTGAAAATTGGTGAGAGGTGGCCTATAAAGTGAATGAATGAATAAATAAATAAACAAATCAAAAAATAAAACAATAATATAAAATATAAAATCAAATCAATAAAATAAAATAAAATACAAGGAAGGTCACCGAGCTCTATTTTTATTTATTTATTATTTTGATTTGTCAATCACTTACAAGATAATAGGTATAAGTATATACATAGTTATGAATACATGAAATCAGTACATATAAGAAAAATAAAAGAAACAATAGGACAGGGACGGTAGGCACGTTGGTGCACTTATGCACACCCCGTACAGACGTCTTAGGAAAGGAGTGAGGTCAATAGTAGACAGTCTTAGGTTAAGGTTTCTCTCAGACACTTTGCCATCAAAAATAATAGCCATTGATCCCTATGATTTCCATAAATTTTGCCCAACCCTTTTTGAAGCCAGCCCAGCAGGAATCAAATACAATATCCCATAGCAAATCTCATAGGTTAATTATACATTGTGCAAATATTGTTTATATGTATTCTTTGAGAATTCCATTTCATTCAGTGACCTTTTTTCTTATCCACTTGTCCACTTTATCTATATCATAGTTTTGTACACCTCAGTAATTAAAAAGCCCTAAATGCTGCAACCTTTCTTCATAGTTCATTGATCATCTAAGTTGCCATCCTCTAAACCTTCTCTGGCTCAGCAATATTTTTTTTAGTTGTGATGATATTCCTACTGTGGTTGTACCTTGTAAGATAAATGTACTATGATATTATCGTCTCTATTTTCAACTCCATTTTATTATTATCTCTAACACACTGTTGGTCTTTTTTACAATGGATACACAGTGTGCCAACACCTACATTGTGTCAACATCTGTATTGAGTTTTTACCATTAATCCAAGGTTTCTTTCCTTATGAATGATTGCTTAGGTATGAAACCTGATTCAGTGACTTTGGTTCAGTCATTCTCTCTCAGGTCAACTCACCTCACAGTGTTGATGTTGGGGGGAATAGGAGAAGAAAGAAGTATGTTTGTCACCTTGAGTTATTAATAAAAATAATAATGGTGGAATAAAGATAACTTCAGGGTTGCCTCCAATCAATCCTTAGGAAAGAAAACCCTTGACTCCATAGATTCAGAGAAAAGGTACTTTTACTAGGAAAGAACTGAGTGCTGCAAAGCTCAGGCAAGGTCTGCAAAAAGACAAAATGAAAATAACCTCAGAACCCACCCCCCAGTAGTCAGGCAATTAGAATCTAATCATCGGCCAGGAAGATATTTTGGGAGCATATCTGTTCCAGGTGCTCCGTGCTGCCTTCATACATGTCATCCCCAGGATGGTTGGCCTTGAAGATGTTAAACAACCCAAGCTGACCTCTTTGAGTCCAAGCCTCTTCATCGCTTCTCAGCAATTCCACACCACCTGCACACTTTCCCTCCCAAATGCCCATTGCTCCCTCCTTCCATTTCCATGGCAGCTGGCAGCAAGTTTGAAGGAATGTGACAATGGTCAGGCTGATAGATAATCTAAAAATATATAAATCACTAGCTCCTGCTAAGTGAAATCTGCTGTTCTGAAGTTTACTTCCCTAATGTAAATAAATTCCTTTGGAGTTATTCACAATTGCTTATTATATTTATCATTTTGAATAATTTTGTGTCAATAGCAAATGTGGCCTTTCAATTAATTATACCCAATTCTATACCATTTATAAAAATGTTTAAAAAACACCAGCCCTTGGAGAAAATCTTGGGAGATCCACTTAGCTATATACTTCCATTCTAAGAAATGTCACTTTATGCCTACCGTTTGTTTTCTACATTTTAGCCAGCTGTTTATCCATAAGAGGACTTGTATCATTATTCCATAGCTGTTAAACTTACTGATATTCTTTAATGGGAGACTTTATCAAAGGCATTATGTAAGTAGCTGATGTCTACTGGCTTGTCCTTATCCATATATTCATTAACAACTTCAAAAAAGTAGATTATAGAGTACTTTCCCTTAGTGAAGCCATCTTGAATATGTCTATGTCTCCAAATGTTTGATACTTTTATATTTAATAGCAGTTTCCACTATCTTCCCACAACAGATGTTAAGTGACAAGCCTTTAATAAGCCTTTCTTAAAAATTGAGTTACATTGACCATCTTCTAGTCCTCAACTGCAGATGCTGAGTTTGGAGCCAGGTTGCATATTATAGCTAGAAGATTCAAAATCTCAGCTTTCAGCCCTTTAATAACCCTTGGGTGGATGCCCGCATGGTCTGGTGATTTCTTCTGGTATTTTCCAAGATTTAGGAAACATGACCTTAAAAAATGATTTTTTTAGGAAGCAATATATAATATGTATAGATTTTACAAATAAAATATGTAATATAGATATAGAATCTGCTATATATTCTCAAGCTTCTTATTAATTTGTAAGATAAATCTGCTACTATGCTTATTTCTAATGTTTATATAAAAAGATCCAGTTAAAGATCCAGTTTGATGTAGCGATTGAGATGGTTGCCTAGAAACTAGGTTGTGAGTTCTAGTCCAGCCTTTGGCAAGAAAGCCGGTTGGAGGTCCTTAGCCAATCACTCTCTCTCAGCCCAAACCACCTCACAGGGTTGTTTTGGAAAAAAAACTAGGAACAAAGAGATTTTTGTAAATGCCTTCTTTATAGGTCTGACAAAAAGTGATTGGTCGAGGGTTACTCAGTTGACTTTGTGTCTACGGTGGAACTAATACACTCTCCCAATTTCTAGGCTGATGCCTTAACCACTATACTAAAGTTGTCACTATTTATATATTGAATTGCTGGTGACAATTGTGTACAATTGTTGTTCAAGTAGATAATATAACAAAATAAAACATTCTATCTTAGTGTTTATTAAATTGGTGAAGTAAAAGCCAAAGAAGAATATCCACATTTCAAAACTGAGCTTTGAACTACAATGAGTAACTTGTCTAATTCAGCTTTTCTTCACTGGCTTGGTCCTAGGTATGTTGCAGTATTTAATTGGCACAGTAGCTGAGTTCCTTGCAATCACAGGAGGATTCTACTGCTGAATTAGTCTTATTGGTAGCAAATTTTTCCCCTAATATTCTGTTTGAATTTACTTTCCTGTAACTGAAATATATTGTTTGATGTCCTACACATGACATTGAAGAGCTTTTGATCTTCTTCTGACATCCTTTCATAGATATTTGAAGTTCATTTTCATATGTTTCCATATTCTTCTGTTTTCAGCATTAAACATTCTCCATTCACATTAACTGAGATGATACAAGCCTTAAATTCCACTGAAATGGAGAGAGCAACAAACACATTTTTACTTTCAATTTTGTCCTATCTCTGAACCAGGCCTGGATTTCTCAGATCACATTGTCTGAAATCTTAAGTAATTAATGACTTAAAATTTTATTCTATACAAATGTATATTTTACATTTTATCTTACTGCATTCAAGAGGATTAATAAATTTATCATATTAAACAAGCTTTTACTTTTTAATAATTCAAGCACTTATCTGTACAAAAAGAAGCACTAAAAATAGGCAAGAATTGATTTAAAAGAAAGGATAAAAAGTGCAATTTATTGTTTTCACTTGGTTTACGTGTGCACTAAGAAGTAATAATTAATAATGTTTGTATGTCTTATGCAATGATATCTGCATTTTGTTATACTTTTGTAAAATAAAATATTTTTCTATTTTGGAAGTTTTTTGATAAATATATAACATTTTTTAAAATACTATTTTGATTTTTAAAATTTTCTTCAAATTTCTTTTTCTTTATTTGTTAATTTTTTCTATTAATTAAATAACGAGAAAATGACTCTTTAAAGACTTTGGATTATTCAGTGATGTTTTAAATTATATTTCTCTCAACAGAAATGATAACATTTGAGCAGAAGTAAAAAAACCAAGAATAATAAACAGATGTTTGTTTATTATTTGATTGCTGTGCATTATAGTTGTAAAGTTCGTTACCGTGTTGTTCATTTTAGAATTGTGGATTTTTACAATACAAACATGTATACACACATACACATTCTTTAAGCTTACCTAAAATATATGATTCAATTTAGCTGGTTTTGAGTCAAGGTAATTTCCATATTTTTTTTAGTATATTTTCATGTGAGATTAACTAATTTTTTTGGAATTAGGATTGATTTAATAAAAGTGCATCAATAAACTTTGGTCATATTTTAACTAATAGAATGACATAAATTTTCAGCTCAAGTAATTTTTAATGACATATCTTGTTCCATGAAAAAAACAGCTATTCACATAAATAATGAGCCTAGGCAAAACTGACATCAAGCTACATAAAAGTGAGGGAAGAGAAAAGGGAACTATAATGAAGATTTATGTATACTTAGTAAATCTTAAGCATGCAGTGTAAAATAATATTTATAAAGTCACAATTACTGTGTCCATGCAGGGAATGTAACTACTGGCAAGAATGATGGACACCACACAAGTTTTTGCTGCAGCAACATAATTGTACAAAGACAAGTGACATTGTGCTGAACCTATGTTCTTGTTAATCAAATGAAGCAAAAATATAATTATCTTGGTTTAACATTAAAAAAAATGGAAATGAAAAATGAAAAACATGGCAACTTCAATCAAGTTTTATTAGAAACAATATTGAAAGGAGATTTTAAATAGTGTCAAGTTTTGTATAAACTAATACTGTATATTCTTGAAAAACATTTGCTATTATGAAGAAGTAACATGTGTATATCCTATTAGAGGAATAATAACTGGCTGTATAATTCTTGAATAGAATAAATACCATCACTCTACAAATATCTACAGTCAATTCCTTGCAAATGATAATTTGATCCATGCAAATAATGTACATATTACAGTATATAATATCACACACATATATAAAATATATAATAATACTGTTTTCCTCCCAAACTATGAGCACTATTTAAATCAGGTAACATAAAGACTATTTCATACTAAACACAAAAACACACCATATTTATTGGTGGATTATCTTCTCATATTTAAAGGACAAGATTTTACCCTGAATTTTCACATATGTGTTGTAGCCATTTATGTTTTCCTCCTGCAACCTGCGTCTGCTTCAGGTTGATAGCTATAGATAGCACAGTGCAGACCTCATTTGAAATGGCATTTAGCAACTCTTTTTATTTAGCAGTCCAGAGCTGTAGTTGTGTACTGCAGCTAAATGTCTATTGTCCGCTTCATTGGAGATATAAAATGAAACAACTGAGAGTATGAAATTGTATTTAAATACTTAAAAAACATGCCTAAGCTTGAACCTAAATGAATTTACATGGCCACATATTAGGACATTGTCTTCTGCAATTTCCCCTCAGCTCATTTAAAGTGAGCCAACAGAAAATTAAACTAGAATAGATTTTTCTGCTAATACCTATTAGATGTGTTTTGACTTGGAACTAGAAGATGGTTTGACAATTCCTCATTTTACATGAAAATAGTATCTTCATAACATCACCAACTGACAGGTAAAATATCTGTCAATTACTGCAGAACTTATCCCAGTCCCTTCATCTGCCATTTCTCTCAGCCTTAGGATCAGATTTCTATATTGGAAAAGGTAGCAGGCAAGGAACAGACAAAGCTTTTTATCTATCAGTTCTCCCCATGGATGCGTGACTCAGAGACATGGATCAGTATGAACATTTGGCAATCCAAAAACAGGTGATATCATGCAAACTACCTCTCATACTTTCTTTTCATTTTATAACAAAAACCCTGTATGTCAGTTATAAGTTGCTTTTGAATATAAGTTTATTATTTTGCCAGTAAAGTGTTACATTTTTTTGAATTGAAGCATATGAAATATCTGATAAGTGCAATGGACGGCTCTTTTAGAGGTCTCTTTTTTGCTTTAATACACAGTGCCCTTCTCTGTTCTGTAAGTTAGTAGGCTGTTTTTAAACTCTGCTTAATGCTCAGAGCATTTAAACCCATGTTCAAGAGCAGCTTGATCCAGATGCTGTAAGGCTAGGTGGATCATAATATGAAGTGGCAGAGGGAACGCTTCACCTCAGAATCTGCCCACACTATTGCTGAAGGCTGCTGGGCTGATGCAAAGACTTCAATCTTCCCACTGCCCAAAGGAGAATGGCTTTGAAGAACAGTGCCAAAAGTGAGAAAGTACATCTGAAAATGTGAGCTGAATCTACTGAACAGTACCAGCAGTATAATGTTCAGCTAGATTGAATTTAAGATGAACATTTGTAAACATGCAGACTAAAACTGCTACCTTACTGCTGCTGTGGGAAAAATGCTACACCCCCCCTCTCTCTTCCTACAATTTACTTTCAATACCCTCACATAAGGGACTTTTCAGAAAAATGATAATGCTTGGTAAACATATGTATTGTCATAAGATGCAAGCATTCAAAGGCCTTTCGTAATTCTTAATAAAAAAATTCATTTCTTTTAATTGAGCCATCTATACTTTTTTCTTGTATTTTAGTTCCTTTGTCTACATTAGCTCCAACTCTTGCTTATAGCTTTCTGTAAGTTCTTTGATTTTGACTAGATGGGAGAGGGAAAAAGTGAGTAAGTTTTCAAATTCTAACTATTAATGAGAAAATACAAATTATTTTAAAATGAATTGAAATTTGAAGTATAACTTAAACTTTATAATTTTCATCCATTTTCCTTAAATAGCCCAGTAAGTGCTAGAAATAAAATAAGCTGAAGTGATCTCTGCCTTCCAAGGAGGAATTGAATAGCATTGTTATCTGATTCATACTTGGAGGGAATTTTTTCTTCTTCCTATTTTATTTGCTGTATACTTTAAAAGGGTTTTGGAAGAAAATCTTTTAATTAATGCAGCTATTCAGGCCATGGATTCCAGCTGTTCTTTGTCTTGTCTTTTGCAAAAATGGAAATATCAACTGTTGAAACAGGCAGCATGTTATTGATGTGACTTTTTATTTTTTCAAGATAAAGAGATAGGAGATCACTGTCCCTTTATTTTCATATAAACTTTTTTTCTGTAAACTTTACTTTTACAGTTCTAAAGAACCACAGGCATATTGCTTATGCTATTCCATGGCTTCAAGTAACAAAAAACATAAAATGTGTGTGTTTGTGTGTGTGTGTGTGTGTGTGTGTGTGTGTCTGTAAAAACCACACACACACACACACACACACACACAAACTTCTCTAACACAAAGATTTTAGACATAAACTATATCTGTATACAACTACTTCATAAATAACAGGTAACTTCAAGCTTCAATCCACTGAGCTCTTTGAGCCACACATTTACATCATCATGTTAATACATACTTGACATCAATAGTAAAGGACTAAACATTCAAGAAATATAGCACAGTCTAGCACTTAGTATAGCCGCCTTGAATGCCTTGGAAAAGACCTTCAAATATAAATGTAATGTGTTTACACCTACAAAGACCAGAATTATTCAAACCATAGTATTCCCTGTAATACTTTATGGAAGCAAAAGTTGTGCTTTAAAGAAGCAGGATAAGAAAAATATTGACACATTTGAAATCTCAAGTTTCTGACAATACTAAAGACAATTCAGAAAACAAACCAATGGATCATTGAACAATTTAATCAAGAGTTTCACTCAAGACACAAATGAGCAGTCTTAATTTATCTGATTGTGGACACGTTATGCGAAGACCCAGCTTTGCAAGAGACTCTAATGCTAGGAAATGTAGAAGGAAAGAGAAGAAGAAGGTATGGGAAACTTGAAAGAAAGGTTAGAGATAGATTATCATGGAGAAGATCTATGTGGCCATTAGGAGTCCAGAATGATTTAGAGGAACATAATAAATCAATCCAATATTGAAGAACTAGACTCTTAGTAGTAGAAATGGCATGAAGAATTATTTCCATAATTTATCCAGCAATATTGACACAATATTTCAGCATCTAGAACAGCGGTTGCCAACCAGTGGGCTGCAGAAATATCACCCCCAGAGCACCTCCACAAAGCAATTAATCCAGGCTGCGCAGAAACACAAGGCTGTGCCACCCACATGGCCCGCGGGAACCCTCCTCACCCATTCACTCCTTACCTGGTAAACTTGCCTGCTAAATTGCTATTTTTCCTTTTTCCAACCATCATCTGTTCTGCTGTGCAGGGAGATTTAGATTAGCTAGGAATCAGGAAATGGTTGGATTTTTTGCTTTCTAGCTAGTCTTTAGATCTTTGGCTCAGCACAGCCAAACCTCCCTTAGGACTGAAGGTTTGCTTGCGAGCAAATTCAATGCAGACTCATGGCAAGCAAATTTGAGAGACTGGGCTAGCCGATGGCAGATAGATAGATCACTGAATGATTCTGTGAGCAACTCAATCTGCCTGTTTTCCCTGATTTTGGGTAAAAGTTGCTCTTTTTAAAAAATAAAAAAATTCAATATTTACATGCATGGTGTGTTGTGAGTTAATTTTGTTAATTTTGTTAATTTTGAGTTTGCTTCCTAGCAAATTTTGTGAGTTTGCTTGCAAGTAACTTTTATGTGACAGACTGAGCTAGCCAATGGCAGATAGATAGATCTCAGAATGAATCTGTGATTCTGTGAGCAACTCAATCTGCCTGCTTTGCCTGATTTTGGGTAAGAGTTGCTCTTTTTTATAAAAACTTAATATTTATATAAATATTTATAATATTTACATACAAGCCATGCCCAGCCAGTCACATGACCACCAAGCCACACCCACAAATTAGGCCATGCCCACAGAACCGGTTAGTGGTCCCTGGGATCTAAAATTATGAGTTTGGTGGTCCCTGAGGTCCAAAAGGTTGGCGACCCCTGATCTAGAATACAGTCATCTGAAAATATTAAATATTGTCTCAGAGTTGAAATAATACACACAATTCCTTCTTTCCTGAACACTGTAACTTTAGGAGAGTTAAAGAAAAATCTTATATTTCTCTCTACCAATCCAAACTTTTCTATATAAATGCAATGGTGTGCAAAATATGTAAAATATTTTTGTCAAATAACAGTACTCTGAGATCTAATGAAATTTTTGATATTAGTATTAAACAGTTTCCCATTGTTTAAACAAAATGGAGATCTCCATTTCCTTATTCCAGTCATTCTTTAAAAATTTTCATACTAATTTGCTTTATCAAAAACATTAAGATAGGAATGATAAGATACGTAATTCTCCTGAAGATAGACATTTATAATTTTTAAGATTTAATTTTCTTACGTAGTAAACATGAAAACTTATCTGAACTAACTAACATGAAGATACCAAGGACTGAAGTTACCTAAAATTGACTTTATGCAATTAGATTCTTTTAATTGTAAGAAGCTTGTTTCATTATAGAAGGGATTTGTTTTTTTAATGATTTTGAATATGAGAAATTTTAAAATACTGGATGGCTTTCCTGAAAACGATATTACACACACAGAAACAAACACACACACAAACACACACACAACATTTTATGTTCCTCACCTTATAAAACTTATATTAATTATACTGAAATCTGATAAAGGTCACAATCATCCTATTGCATTGATTGATGTAATTTTAAACATTGTAATTGTTGCTTTAGCTAATAGATTTTAACAAATGATTTCTTCAGTGGTCATAATGAATTGTCAAGAGGTTTTCTAAAGATAGACAAAGATCATATACTGATGGAAGCAAATTTCACTGATTTGAACAACCACACTAGCAAACAAACCAAAAGCATAGGGACCACTCTATCACCTGATGAAGGAAAAGAATCCTTTGATACCATTGAGAGATTTTTCACACACACACACACACACACACACACACACACACACACACACAGAGTTTGTCCAAATTCTCTAGGGGACCTCCAAATCTTAGGAAAGGTAATTGTCTTTTTTCATCTACTTTTTCATTTTAAGATGCTCACTTTCTTTTTTGATTTTCAATATTGCTTTAATATTGTCCTCAAGAAACAATAGCCCAGCTACTTGAATGGGCCCTTGATGAGCATTCAACGTTTTGACCGACATTCCAAAAATACAAAGGACCCTGTTTCAAAGTTACAGGAGATCCAGTGCCCTCATGGTCATTCACCCTTACTGCAGACCTGGTCCCCACCTTTCTTCTCCCCTTCTCCCCTAGTGGAACCTTGCAGCAGTTGGGTCTGCTCTAGAGGTGGTATTCAGCAGGTTCTGACCAGTTCTGGAGAACCGGTAGCGGAAATTCTGAGTAGTTTGGAGAACAGGCAAATACCACCTCTGACTGGAGATTTTACAGTATCCTTTCCTTGCCACGCCCACCAAGCCATGCCCACAGAACCAGTAGTAAAAAAAATTGAATGCCACCACTGGTCTGCTCCCCATTCCTGGAGGTAGCTACCATTTTCAGCACCTTGACAATTCCTTATGGAAATGGTGGCTGCTTTTTGAGCTTTCTGGCTCATTAACTGGCCATCAAGCAGCTGGCCAGGGGAGGCTCCAAGCCTATCCTGGTTCTTGCAAGGTTTTAGGAAACCAGCCCCTCTCTGCCTGTAAAGATAACAGCTTCAGGACTAGCTTCCCAAAACCTTTCCCTTGCTTTAATCTCCACCCTGCCCCAGAAAGCCACAATTCTTCAATTAAAAAAAAAAAGAACAAAAAAGCTGGGAGGGGCTGGCTTGTTGATCTCTCTCCCCTCCTCCAATTAGCTGCAAAAATTAAACTTCCCACCTCTTTTCTCCAATCTCTTATCTCTTTTAAAAACCTTATCTTGATTCCAGGCTGAAGAGTAGAGGAACGGAAGCAAGCAAAGAAATAACATCTCGTGTAAAATAGTCATATTTTAGATGAAGCTATACGAATACGCGACTGTTATTTTGCAGCGACAGTATACATATTAAGCACTTGGCATATTTCCCTTGATACTATTCTGTTTTATTGAGTTGTAAAGGATGAATTGATTTAATAGCTTTTTCCCCATTTACAGAACAAAAGCAATAATTGTTATTTAGATGCAGTATTATGTATTGTCAATTTCATTTAAAAATGCATTGATATTTTCAAAAATACTTGAGACATAATTCTTTGGAATCATCCACAGTTTAGAAATGAATGTGTACATAATGTTCCAGAAATTAATATACCATAATTTAAATAAATTTTGAAAGAAAAGCAACAGCTTAAAAATAAGATTTATTTTTTTCCTTTGGGGAAGGGATGTCCTGGTTTGACTTCTGAAATGGGGAACTAGCCTGTGAAATTTATGTGCTTGCTTTTATACATGTGCATATTTATTAATTCTATATTGGTAGTTTCAGGAACAAACATCAAAAAAGCAAGGAAAATGGTTGTCATGATTTTAGAAAAAAGTACAGGTTAAACATGACTGAGCACAAGTCAGAAATCAAATTAAATTATATGGAGAGGGTATGAAATTAATCTTCTTTTTTTACCTTCTTTGACTTTGACTTTGAAATTGGGCAGCAAAGATGAGCAAGTGTCAAGACATTTTTTTCCTGCTTCATTGATGGGAAATGGGCATGCAAGACATTTTGCAGACAAAATTGTTTATACATGTTCTAACTTAAATGTCTGGAATTTTCAGTCTAGTGCCCCATTTATACTATAATTAAGGTTAACTAAATAATTTATTTCCCATAAAGGTGCTGTTTATTTATATAATTATCTCCAAAATCCTCATTGCAAAAATCTAAATTCAAAATTTGTCTGGGTCCTTAATCTATATACTGTATATAAAAGCAAAATACCACTCACACATCATCACAAAATCTCCAGAACTACAAATTTGAAATTTGGCATGTATGTTCCTCTTGGCTTCTAGGTGCTCATTAAGAAATGAGTTTTTGAAATGATCATCAGAGCATTAGTATTTTGTATATTATTATTAACACGCTCTGATGCTAAGGAGTTCTACTCCCCCTCCCCACCTTCCAAATGCAAAACACAAGCAGAAGAGAGGAGTTTCAGCTTTGATACAGAACAGTTCAGCTAAGCCACACTCAGGCTCCTTGCTGGCTCCTTGCATACACAGCTGCTGCTTCAGTTTCCAAACAGCCCTCAACTCTCTTACACACTCTCTCACACGCTGACAGGATGCCAGCCAAATGATGGGTACTGGCAGAGGCCCAATTTCCCCCCTTATTTTCTTCCCCAAAAACTAAGCCCGATCACATAATTTCATAGTGAAGCACTGGTATAGCACTAGTTCATTTATAACTTTCTTGGATTAAAGTCTTACTTAGCCATTTGCTTTATATTCTTTAAATTCTTCAGCTTAGTTGTTTTTTCTTTAATCTGAAGCAAAGATAAACTGATCAGGAGGCTTTGAAAACTTGTTTTGAAAATATCTATTGATCTTAAGACAGCTCAATAGGTAATTTCCAGAAGTGATTATAAAGTAAGGTTAGCCTGTTTCCTTCAAAATGGCTTGCCATGGCTGAGAGTGTGATGGCTTTTCTTTGTAACTTTTCTGTGTCCCAGCATTTAAACCCATGGAAATCCATTATCTTGTGGTGCCCTCATGAGGAACAGTTGTCTGAAGTAAGTGAGGAGCGGATGTCTATCCTCTTCTTATCTGAAGAGGTTCCAGTCTTCTCACTATTCATTCAGTTATGACTACAATATCATCTAACCTAAAGTCCCACTTACACTAGATTATAAGGAAAGGAACAATCATACCAAAGTAAATAAAGCATCTTGATATGATCATGCACAGTAGGAAGTATAGCCAAAGGAATGCCTTTCATTTATTTGGGTAATACAAAGAGGTAAATTTCAAAGGCTATATTTCAAAACTGTGATTCCACTGCAAAATGGAATATAGCAACCACCATCACCACCTCATTTGCAGCATCACTTATTTAACTGCTTTATAGTATGTGACCATCTGATACATACTATAAATATATGCTTCCCTAATGTATTGTGAAGAAGCTTCTATATGATCTCCTAGTATCTTTTCCACTATAAGTTTTAACAATAAATCCACCACCTATATTTATTACTATGCACATTCATAATCAAGCTCACTTTCCTGGTTCCTTGGAAAAGATGCTAGGCTTCTTAGTCTTTTCCAAAGCAGTTGGACAGTTTGCCAGTATTTCATGAAGTTCCATTGTTCCCTTTGGTATATACAAAAGCTTTGTCTTACTTATTACTAATCATCACCTAAATATGACCGTTTAATCCCTTTAGTCTGCTTAACAAATTAATCAGACAATAATACCAAAAGCAGAATGTCTTAAATACTTTGTTATTTATTAATTTTGAAATTCAAATATTCCAACTTGGCTTTATTGCTTCATGAAGCCTAGCATTATGAGCTGTCTACTGAAAAATATAAATCTAAATCACCTTTGGAGAGTTTTTTCCAATGTGGTTTCATTAGTTACTATCTTTATAATGTAGCAATTGAGTGACTAGCCAGCTTTATTTCTATCTTTAATCCTCATCAATGTGAATCTTTGTCACGTACTGAGTATAGACTCATTTAATATTCATATATGTTACAGGTTTGAAAGAAAATTGTTTTACTAAATTACTCTCACTGTTTTATTGAGCTACTTGAAAGACTAGGAAAATCTGTAGTGCAAAAAGATAATGATACCAGTTTAGATTCATGCTGTGGTATTAAATAAAATAGGTTTTACTATTTAATTCTCACAGGTATTTTTTAGCTACCATACTTAAAATTGTCTTACTTAGAGGTCTACAAAAGATGGCTACTAATACGCCTTTGTTATAGCCCTGAAAGAACAACGAATGTTTAAATTTGCAATTTTCAACTGAGCATTTCTTTTCTATAAAAATAAATAATAAAGATTAAAGATTATGAAATGCTGGTACCGTCACTTCCATGCATTTCATGACAACACACTACCATATCTGACTATTATATTCAAATTAGAGAAACTACTCATAGGAAGCATGATCTTTAAAAAATAAATTTTACAAAAAGCAGGGGAACTCTGGAAAAGATGAGATAGTGGGATGTTAAGTCAGTAATTCTGTGAACTGTGTCAGATCAATGTTTGGCTTTGCAATCTTAACACCAACTGTGACATGGCATTTCCCCTTTCAGTTCAGATTCAAGAGGACTCAGAAATCTTGTCCCATTGGATGTGTCTGAGCATTCTGCTTTTTAGTATTCAACTCTCTTATTAGCATTCAAAGCCATAACAGGCATTTACTTGTTATTAAGGGGAAAGTGTCTTGTTTTTTAAACAGATTATTTACTTCAAAGCATAGGAAAGCCACAAATTTTAATTTACCTTCTGCTATTGTGCTTTGGAATTCAGATTCCAGAGAACAAAATGCAAACATCCACCAAAGAAAAACACTTGCAGAGGAAATCGGGGTGATTTCACACTCCACTAAATTTTAAATAAAATTTGTTTTGATCAATACTTCAGCTTATATGTGCAATAAATTCATATTTGAAGCAATAGTGTACTGGCAGTGGTAGTTAAGTTATTGTTGCAGTCTCATATTTTTGATCAGCTCACATGTCTAGGTAATGCATTGGTCATTGCCCATGTAGTGGCAAACCTAATACTCTGCTTCATCTTAGCTAATGGAATAATTACCTACATTGATGCCAACTATCCTAGAGTCACTGATGATTAGTTTTTGTCTTAATAATAGCTACTAGAATAAAGTAGCTTGTGTTCAATATGATTTGATATACAGACTGTATATCAAATACAGTATTATTTATGTTGAACCATTAAGTATGTAATTGATATGGGATATTATGGCTGTTTAATGCCAGCTTTTCTAATGAAGCTTGCTTAGTGTCTACCTTTCTGTGATCAAACTGCAATCTAAAATCACTCACCTACTTGAAGATGTCAATGGAACATGTATGGTGGAAAATTGTAATAAATACAATTCATCAGAACTTGGCAGATGACATAATATTACTATTTATATTTTAATTATAAGGTAATAGATATATGATAGATATGATGGTAGATAGATGTTAGAAAGATAGATAGATAGATAGATAGATAGATAGATAGATAGATAGATAGATAGATAGATAGATAGAAACAGACAGACAGACATAGATTTCTCTGTTGGCAAATTTCAGTCTTACTGTACGTAGAGCTATCAATATATTACTTAAATAAACTACTCATATTTCTTCAAAATATGCCAGTAGCTTTTTTCAAATTGGATGGTTATATTAATATTTGGGAAAATATATGATATCTCTCTGGTCTTACATGCTATTATTTCTATTAATTATATTATATCAAAAGTTCTTAATTTTTCAATATTCCAATACTTCTGTAGCAATATTCTCCCATAATAAGTCACCAAGTTAGGGAATAAGACATGAGTTAACATAAGAATAGTCTTGAGACTGCTACATTGCATTTGTGCCTTAATTAATTAATTAATTATTTTGTGTCTCTATTAATACAGAAATTCTATTCTCTCAAATATTTTTGCAGCATTCTTTCAAAATGAAAGAAAATGAAAAAAGCATTATACTTACTTATCTAGGAAAAATTCCACAACTGTAAGGGAAAATATACATACCTTGTACCACTGTAAATAGTCAAAGGACAAAGTACTTTATTTTGGTCATTGATTAAAGTGCATTGTAACTGAACTAAATTTATTTCCTATCCTTTGCAAAATCTCCTAAATTCTATGCACTAACCACAATCATCATTAAGAAGTACAGATTTAACTGATGAAAATATGCTTCTTTTAAAAGTAGAGGCAATAAATTCTGGAAGCAGTTTTATTACTTTTCCCAGCTGATTAGCTGCAGCAATTTAGTTTTTTGAAAGAGTGTAATAAAATAAAATAGATGGGTTATCAAGAGGTGAAGTCTATGGAGTAGGGGGAGAGATACACATTCAATATATTAAGATTTTTAAAAATACAGTTGGCAAGAAAAAAAACACATGTTTTTTCCCTTTTTTATTATGTTTTCTGCCTATTAAAAAATGAGCAATTGAAGCTTTTCAAGGAAAAAAAACTTAAAGGTTTTGATAATTGCCTGATAATTGCTGCCAAGAGGAAATATATCAGAATCTTTTCAGAAGTTGGAGTTATGCAAAGCAAGTATGTATGCACATGTGTCACCTCTACTGCAGGAGCTGCATTGGTTATCAATTTGCTTCCAGGCGCAATTCAAGGTGCTGGTTGTCACCTTTAAAGCCTTTCATGGCTTGGGTCCAGGTTATCTGAGGAAACAACTCTTGCCAGTCACATCTACCTGACCTATTAGAGCAAAGAGGCAGTCCGCTTGAGATTGTGATTTTATTTTATTTCAAAATGACTGGCTTAGTTCAGTGTAATACTTGTTTTACAGCTGTCTTTCACAGTACTCTTTTCAAACTTGGATACTGTCCTCTTTGTAAAACAATTACCACTTTACATGGACAGATTACCTATCTAGAATCTCTAATCTGTGCTCTCCAAGCAGAAATTAGGTGCCCAATCCAGCCATCTATTGAGCTGCCGTGCTACCAGCCCCCACTACCACAAAGATCCTACAGGAAAAGGGCAGTATGGACAACTGTGGGATCTGGCAGCTGTGGACCATAAACACAAAACTTTTGCTGTGTCTCAGCATAACAGATACAATGCCGTTGCTGATCTTAATAGGGACACTAAAGTGACAGGTCAAGGTAGTTGTGATAATAACTTAAGTAAGCCGGGGATCATGGTCCTAGAATAAGAACTTACTTTGGAAAGGAGAAAGTGTGAATCAGCTATTACGCATCAGTCACACAAGAAGAGCAAGGCATCCAAAAAGAGAAGCCACCTTCTGGTTGGGGACTCAATTATAAGGGATGTAAATTTAAGAAAGGATATGGACATTTTGAAAGAGGTCAGGTGTCTGCCAGGTGCTACTGCCAGCAGAGACAAGAAGCGTATTCTTAAGATAGTCAAGAATGCCAGCAAGGACTCTGATGTTGATGCTATTATACATCTTGGTACAAATGATCTGTCCCAGAAGGATGTACTTTCTGTTCAGAAAGATTTCCAGAGCTTGGGGTATGATCTTAGTAATATGGACTGTAGGCTTATGATTTTAAAGGTTCTACCAGTATACAAGGAACAAAAAGGGAAAGGGCAGCGTGTAGCAGAGTTTAATGTGTGGCTGAAGGAGTGGTGTAAAAGGGAAGGCTTTGCTTTTATTAGTCATGATGTCTCAGCTGGTCCAATGAAAAACTGTACAAAAGAGATGGTTTTCATCCATCAAAGAAAGGGACTGAGTTACTTGGCATTAAATTCACAAATTTCCTGGATAAACATTTAAACTGAACAGTGGGGACAGAGAATTAATGAATTCAGAACGTCTCTGTCCTCAGCAACCTAAAACTAATAAGGATACCAGTGCATTCAAAATAGATGTTTGTGCAGGTAAGATTATCAACCTTGATGCCAACCAAAACCAAGCATTTAATAGTGAGTGCCATACCATGTGCACTAATCAAACAGGTGGCAAGAAAGTAGGGACAGGCAGGCACAACACAGGTTATGTAGACAGTAAACACAGTGTCAGACATAAAGATCTCAAGTGCCTATATACAAATGCACAAAGTCTGGGGAACAAGCAGGGTGAACTCAAACTACGAATACATGAAGGTAAATACGATATATTTGGAATAACAGAAACTTGGTGGGATGAAACCCACCACTGGAATGTACTGGTAGAAGGATACAAACTATTCAAAAAAGCCAGACCCCCATAAAAGAGGAGGTGGAGTTGCACTGTATGTAAAGGACCACAATATTGCTACAGAAATGCATGAAACCAAAGATGAAAACCTCCTAGAATTCATGTGGGTCAATATAAAAGAAAAAAAGAATGACATGGCCATAGGTATATGTTATAGGCTACCCAATCAAGCAGAAAAAATAGATGTCCTTTTTGCCAGTCAACTAACAAACATATGCAGGAAACACACAACAATAGTAATGGGAGACTTCAATTATCCTGATATCAATTGGAAAACTAATTCTGCACCAAGTGAGAAATCAAATAAGTTCCTAACCAACCTAGCCGACAACTTTGTTGTCAAAAAGGTAGAGGGTGAAACTAGCGGGACAGCCATATTGGACTTAATTCTTACAAACAAAGAAGTGATAGAGGGAGTTGAAACTGCAGGAACCTTGGGTGAGAGTGACCATGTCATACTAGAATTCAACATTACACAAACATAAGCAACAGAACATAATGACACCAGAGTCTTGGATTTTAAAAGAGCTGATTTCAACAAACTCAGAGAGAACTTGGGAAAGATTCCATGGATGAGAATCCTAAAGGGGAAAACAACTCAAGAATCTTGGGAAACTCTAAAAAGGATAATCATAGAAGCCCAGACCAGCACAATACCACTGAGAAAGAAAAACAAGAAATCCAAGAAGAAACCAGCATGGCTACACAAAGATCTCTCTGGCAAATTGAAAGAAAAAAAGGACAAGTACAAAAAAATGGAAAGAAGGACATACAACTAAGGCAGAATATCAGCAGATAGCCAGAATCTGCAAAGACGAAGTCAGGATAGCAAAGGCTCAGAATGAACAAAGACTTGCAACAAAAGTCAAAGATAATAAAAAAAGTTTCTTCCAGCATATAAATAACAAGAAAAAAATCAAGGAAACAGTCAGTCCACTAAAGAGAGAAGATGGCAAGGAAGTAACAGGCAACAGAGAGAAAGCAGAACTGCTTAACTCATTCTTTGCATCTGTCTTCACGCAAAAAGAAACTATACCTCAACCCACCAAAAACATAACTGTAAAAGACAGACCAGAAATAAAAGTTAAAATAAGCAAAAAAAATAGTAAGAGAACACCTGTCTGATCTTGATGAACACAAATCACCCGGGCCTGATGGATTACATCCCAGAGTTTTAAAGGAGCTGGCAGAGGTCATCTCAGAACCACTGCATCATATCTTTCAAAAATCCTGGAGCACTGGGAACTACCAGAGGACTGGAAAAGAGCTGATGTGGTTCCCATCTTCAAAAAAGGAAAAAAAAAGCGGACCCAGGAAACTATAGACCAATCAGCCTAACATCAATACCCAGGAAGATACTGGAAAAGATAATAAAAAAAACAGATCTGCCAACATCTAGAAACAAGTAAAGTGATAACTAACAGTCAGCATGGGTTTGTAAAAACAGATCATGCCAAACCAATCTTATTTCATTCTTCAACACAGTGACTAAATTAGTAGACCAGAAAAATACTGTGGACATAATATATTTAGATTTCAGCAAGGCATTCAATAAAGTAGACCACAAGCTACTTCTTAGTAAGCTAGAAAAAAGTGGAATAGATAGCACCACCACTAGATGGACTCGCAACTGGCTGGCAAACCGTACTCAACGAGTAGTCATTAATGGGTCTAAGTCCACGTGGAGGGAAGTAAGCAGTGGCGTGACACAAGGTTCCATCTTGGGCCCACTACTCTTCAATATCTTCATTAACGACTTAGATGAGGGAATAGAAGGGGAACTTACCAAATTTGCAGATGATATTAAGCTGGCAGGAATAGCTAACACCCAAGAAGATAGGCTCAAGATCCAGACTAGAACACTGGGTCATATCTAATTAAATGAAATTCAATATAGAGAAAAGTAAAGTCCTACACTTAGGCAAGAAAAACCAAAAGTACACATATAGACTGGGTGAAACCAGGCTCAATAGCAGTAACTGTGAGAGGGATCTTGAAGTCTTAGTGGACAACCAGATAAATATGAGCCAGCAGTATGCCACAGCCGCCAAAAAAGTTAATGCAATCCTAAATTGTATTAATAGAGGGAGACACTCAAGATCAAGGGAGGTACTAATACCACTCTATAAAGACTTAGTAAGACCACACCTAGAGTACTGCATCCAGTTTTGGTCACCACATTATAAAAAAGATGTTGAGGCTCTAGAAAAAGTACAGAGAAGAGCAACCAGGATGATTAGGGGACTGGAGGCTAAAACATACAACGAATGGTTCCAGGAACTGGGCTTCGCTAGTCTAGTAAAGAGAAGGACCAGGAGAGACATGATAGCAGCCTTCCAATATTTGAGGGGCTGCCACAGGGAGGAAGGGGTCAAGCTATTTTCTAAAGGTCCTGTAGGCCAGACAAGGAATAATGGATGGAAACTGAACAAGGAGAGATTTAACCTGGAAACAAAGAAAAACTTTCTGACAGTGAGAACAATCAACCAATGGAACAGCTTGCCCTCGGAAGTTGTGGGAGCGCCATCAGTTGAGACTTTCAAGAAGAGATTGGACTGCCATTTGTCAGAAATGGTGTAGGGTCTCCTGCTTGGGCAGGGGGTTGGACTAGATGACCTACAAGGTCCCTTCCAACTCTATCTGTATCTGTATCTGTATCTGTATCTGTATCTATCTATCCATCTATCTATCTATCTATCTATCTATCTATCTATCTATCTATCTATCTATCATCTATCTATCCTTTATCTATTTTTCAACTATGAAACCAAAGCATTTTGTAACTTTCTGCCTAGATTAACGGCTTTATGTGGTTGATGAGTTGTAACAGAATTCCCTTCTACCCACTGGAGGATTATGTTCACATGTTCCCATCTGCTTTTTTGACCCTTATGATTAAAACATTTTTCTACCATGCTAGGTAAATCTCCAGTCCCATCTGGACATTAGTTAGACATAGTAGTTTATGAATGAATTATATATAATTATATATATATAAATAAATATCAGGCAGATGAGATTCTGCCAAAACGTCACTATAATAAAAGCACAAATATTAAGATGTGGGAAAATACCCCAAGAAACCTAAATACCATACATATAAATACCCGCGAAAACATAAGAATACACACACACACACACACACACAGTATGTGCATTTGTTCAATATACTGTATATATTAAAGAGTTTTAAAGAGTTTACAAAAAAAGTTAATATACCTTGGGTAAATTACATAAATTAATTGTCTCTTGGAGATCAGTAACAGTTTCAAAACACATAACAATAACTGTGAAATTTTCTTCCTGTATTGTTACATTTGCAGAAAAGGAAAATTCCAATCATAGCTTTGATCAGATATTTGTGAAAAAGAACGAATGAAAATTTTTCATCAAGAGATTGCTTAATCACCCATTTCTCCAGCAATCTCAGAATGCCTGTCTGAGAGCTTGCAACTGTAGTAATTCTTTAGCCAGGTTCCTTACAAGCTTCCTAGATGGTTTAGGGCAATCCAGAACCAATTAATCAATGCCAAGCTACATAGTGATTTATTACTTGGTACCTTGCTCTGCATCTTATTATTTTGATTGAAATGATGACATAGGAATCATTAGGAAAAAAATGAATGAGATTGTGAAAATATTTTAAAAATCCTGTCTTGAGACTGAAACTAAATATGAATAACCATCAATATGAATTATGTTTTCACAATTTGACTAAAATAGATTTTTATCTGATGCAAGATCCTTTAAATTAGTGGTTTGTAATTTGACTTCGGTTGTCACAGTAATGAAAAACTGAAGAGGTCTATGACCAATAACCGAGAAGACTATATCCACCAACTTGGCAAACTGAAAACAAGCAGATGATATGTTACATTAAAAAACCCAAATATGTTGGCAATAATAAGAATTTCCTAATATTAGTTTAATAAAATAAATTATATTTATAATAAGTTATATAATAATATATAACTTTCAGAAATAATTAATAAACTAGAGTTTACAATTTAAATATTTAAAGGAAAATTGTGTAAATTGGTTTCCATATACTGCATATATAATTGAAGAGTTCATAGAATAATATAGCATATTGACATTTATTGAATCATTCTTTATCCCACGCATACCTCTCTCCCTCTCTCCCTCTATCATCTGTCTGTCTATCTAGCTCTCTCTCTCTCTCCCTCTCTCTCTTCCACTCTCTAGCTATCTATCTTCTATCTATCATCTATTATTTATCATCTGTTATCTATCTATCATCTCAGGATATGTAGGTGGCTTCAATTAGTTCATTCTAGTGGTGTACAACTCCCTAATACTTAATTGCCATTTAAACAATATGTATCAGATTTAAAAACAAAATTGTGCATACTAACATAATATTGGTACAGTTATTTAGAAGATTAAAACCAATCACATCTCTACCCACAGATGGGATAGTTGTAGCAAATCAAACCCAATGATTTTATATAAAAGCTAGGTATTCAGTAATTTCCTGAAGAGGAGGATTTTCAAATGTCAGAGGAGATATTATTCCAAAGGGGCAGAAGAAGGAGAATTATGAAGCTAAATGTGCAATGCCCCTGAAGATGGCACTCTCTGATCAAGGACAATATAAAAAGCCTATTCATGGGCTAATGTTGCTATGAGAAATCTAATAAACAATACTAAATAAAAATAAAGCAACCCAGTAAATAACCAGAATCATGGAGGTATTAAAGTGACAACCAGCAGCATGAATAACATCTAGAAAATAACTGGCAACTAGTGTAGTTTTTGGACTAGAGCAGGGATGGACTGCTGGGGTTTTGCAAGGGTTCGGGATAGCCCCTAGCTAAGATTCTGTGCAGTTCAGAGAAACCCCAAATCCCACTCCTGGCTGGCCCTGCCCACCCTGCCCTGCCCCTCCCAGGAATCCCCACATGGCCCATTTTGGATGCAGGTAAATGCATGCACGGAGGCTCAGGAAGGGCAAAAAATGGACCTCCCAAAAGTTTGGGAAGTTCAGGCCCATTTCCAGCTTCCAGAGACACTCTAGAGCCTGGGGAGGGAAAAATGCCCCCCACCCCCATGGTGCAGGAAGCTGACTAGGCTACGCCCACCCAGTAACTGGGCAGAGAACCCTTTTCTAAATTTTTTGAAGCCCACCCCTGGAATAGAGGCATTAAATGAGTGCATAGAAGTGCACAAATGTGAAAAAGATTGTTGTTCCTTAATTGAGAAAGCTTTATGTGTTTTGAGGCAAGATTAATGTCTCATGCTTATCATAAAATTCATGAGAAATACTTAACTGTAGCATAATCATTGTAAATAAACTTAGAAATAGACTTATGATAAAATAAACACAAATGCATCCTAGGCATAAAAATGTACCTTATCAATTAGCAGATATACAATTTTACCCTTTTTGATTTTATATACAAACCTGATATGTGATGGGCAAGAAATGGCAGCTTCATTATATCACTATAGTAAGCAGATCTGAAACTTTTCAATATTGTGTTGTTGTTGCTGTTTTGAATTGGTGGGTATTTAAATAAGTTCCATTAATTACAAACTGCATAGTGGGTAGTATCAGTTGTCCATCCCTACTTTAGATATTCAATAAATCTCCAGATTTTATGACAGCATTTGCTGAGTTCTTTTGAGATAGCATAAAACTTTTTGAAGCATGTGAGTTCAATGGTATTGTTGAAGTCTTAGACAGTCTCTGAGCCTGAAATTTGTCATATTATTTGTCCTTGTTTTGAGCCCTGAATTCAAACTTGTATCTTTTATTCTTTTCAAAAATTTGTTCTGATTGCACTGACACTTAATGTAATGAATCACATTAGAGGAAAAGCATGTGAATGTATCTTGTACAAGTAGTTGTTGAGCCCTGTGATAATACTATTGGTAAAGCTGTGGGGGCAAAGTAGACCTCTGAATTTGTTGCAGGGCTTGGTTCCACATTAGCATCTTTTTACTGCTGTTTTAGAAGAACGTATCACACTAACAGAGTTAGGAGTTGGGCTTATTAGCAACTTTTTAACCTATAATCCAGAAATGATATCTAGTATAAATATATAATCTCTTAATTACTGGGTATTGTTTGGAACCTTTAAGGTCCTTCTGTAACTCAGAACTTTTCCCTTGAATTTTTCTGAAATTATTTTTATTCTTACCTTTCTCTTTGTCTTAGTCTATTAAAGCCTTTTCCGAACTATTTGTGTTAACATTAGCCATCTTATCACTCAGATATTTTGTCTCTTCCAGGCAGTTATTACCCATTGGGAGGAAATTAGTTGTTATTAATGAAACAAAACTAATGACAAAAATGAAAATAAACAAAAGGGCATGTTCTAAAACAGGGCTGTCAAACTCCCGGCCCACAGGTCAGATGCATCACGCACCAGCCACCCCCACACCCAGTTTAGCAAGGGGGGAGGAAGTCCTGATGTATCACGTGATACTGCCATAATGACATGAGTTTGACACCCCTGCTCTAAAAAGTTCTAACTCGCTTTACTTTCTGGCCCTATCTACAATTTAGAATGTCGTCCCTAACACATTATTCAAAGGTGTAGATGCAATAATTATTTTTTAAAAAATTACAGACTTTTGTTACAATCAATGAAAGTTTGTCTTTACATACTATTGCTACTCAATCTCCTTGCTCTAAGTGTTGAATTGTTAGCACTGTGCAATTCCTATATAGTTGTATAGGACTGTTTAAAGTCCCAATATTTTCTTATCCAGTTTATCAGATAAAAAATTAATATACTCTTGGGAAAATATACATTAGTCATGCTACCTTGTTTGTACCAATCAACCAAATATAATTATTTGTAGGACAGTAAAATCCATAATGAGAATATTTTCCAGAAATGTTTCATAAGCTTTGATGCATTAAAAGTACTGTTGTAGATTAAGGAATGAGAGACTAATCCAGAGCATTCTCAAGTAAAGGCTTTATTCAATGGAATAAAGGGCTGTCGCGTCTGCATACTAACAAGCAGACATGCTCAGCGAACAGCGGCTGGCTCGACATAGCAGCCGGCTTTTATAGCCGGCTGTCGAAGGGAGCCAGCCAATGGGAGCTGTAAACGCTCCCGCAGTATGGACGGACTTGGTTGGGAACTTTGGTCAGTTCCAAGGACATAACACCCCTTCCCCCCAGATACGAACATGAATAGTCTTTTAAATATGCAGGTGGTCTGTGCGAGCGCCCGGACCGGCGCAGTTCAGGTGAGTCACTGAGTGGACCAGAGTTCACGGAATCAGGATTGGTGGGTGCTGGAGAGCGGGGTTGCTCATCGTGGTCGGCAAGGCTGGCGTCTCTGGCGGATGGTCCCGGTCTACCGTCCGTTCCCCTCGCTCGGTCGGTGGTGACAGGCCCCTCAGATGGTCCCCGATCGGATTCTGGTGTGGCGACTGGAGATCAACAGGAGTCCATGGTTCAGCATTGGCATGACCACTCTGGCGCTTCCTTATCTGATCCAGATGTCTCCGCCAAACTCGCCCGTCCTCCAGTTGAACTTGGTACGATCTCGGACTGGTGATGGCCATGACTCTCCCGGGTACCCATAGCGGATCGCCGGCGTAGTTCCTGACAAACACTGGGTCCTGCAACACAAAATCTCTGACCCTGCTGTCAGACCCAATAGGAGTGTCAGGGCAATAATGGGGATGCAGCCTGTCTAACACCGTTCTCAGGCGTCTGCCCATTAGGAGCTCGGCAGGCGACTTGTTTGTAACCGTACAGGGGGTCGTGTGTTGGCTCAAGAGAAAACGGGAGAGCTTAGAGTGCCAGTCCTCTTGATTGAATCTGGCCAACGCCTCCTTTGTTGACCTAACGGCTCTCTCTGCCAACCCGTTGCTGGCAGGATGAAAGGGGGCCGTTAAGATGTGCCAGATGCCCAGGTTGGTGACATACCGGCTGAATTCTGTAGACGTAAATTGGGGGCCATTGTCCGAGACTAGAGTGTCAGGCAGCCCGTGTGTTACAAATAAACGGGTCAGTGCTTGGGCAACTGCCCGGGTGGTGGTCGTGGGTAGTAGGGCCACATCGATCCACTTGGAATACGAATCCACGACCACCAAGAAGGTCTTGCCGTGCATTGGCCCGGCCAAGTCAATGTGCAGCCGTGACCACGGTGCGTTGGCACTCTCCCACTTGGTTGGGGTGGTGATTGGCGGTGCTGGCCTGGATTCCTGACAGGGTCGGCAAGAGCTTACCCATTTGGCGATCTCGTCATCCATGCCCGGCCACCAGATGTAACTTCGAGCCAACGCCTTCATCCGGACGATGCCTGGGTGACCCTCGTGCAGTGCCTTCAGGACAGGTGTGCGCAGGGAGCTTGGAATGACGACTCTGGTTCCCCACAACAGGCAGCCCTGTAAACTGGAAAGCTCTTGCTGGCGGGTTTTAAATGGTGTGAATTCAGTTGTGAAATTAGTGACCGGCCACCCCCTCCGCACTCCAGTCCAGAACCTGGGCGATTGTTTTGTCTTTTTGGAGTGAAAGGCGATGTCGCCTGAGGTGATAGGTAGGTTGAGCTCGCTGACATCGAAGATGGCATGGACCGGAGCCGGGTCCTCTACAGGGGTTGGCAGCGGGCAGCGGCTGAGGGCGTCGGCGTGGCTTAGGTTTTTTTCCCGGCCGGTGAACAAGTTTGTACGAGTAGGCCGCCAGGAATAAGGTCCACCTTGTCATCCTGGGTGACAAGACTTGGGGTGTTTGTTTGTCCCCTGACAATAGCCCCAGAAGCGGCTTGTGGTCTGTGATGAGTTCGAATTTGTGACCAAAAAGAAATTCATGGAATTTTTTTACCGCAGCAACTGCGGCTAGGGCCTCTTTATCAATTTGGCTGTAATTACGCTCGGTTGGTGAAAAGGTTCTGGAAAAGAAAGCGATTGGTGCCTCGGAGCCGTTGGGGAGTCTGTGGCTTAAGACAGCCCCGATCCCGAAGGGGGATGCGTCTGCTGCTAAGACTAAAGGGAGACGCTGGTCGAATTGGATTAGGACAGCGTCTGAGGTGAGCAGCGATTTGACTGCTTTAAAGGCATACTCCTCTTTGGGTCCCCAATGCCACGGTGCATTTTTGTCTAGAAGTCTGTGTAACGGTTCGGCTACTGACGCTTTGTGGGGTAGGAAGGAAGCGTAGAAATTTAATAAGCCTAGGAAAGCCTGTAATTCGGCCTTTGTGGAAGGTGTGGGTGCCTCGTGAATTGCTTTAACTTTAGATTCTACCGGGTGGATGCCAGAGGCATCTATTCTATACCCAAGAAAGTCCACCTGTTTAGTGGCGATGGCACACTTCTCCCTTTTTAGCTTGAGGCCATGCTGTCTGAACTTGTCTAAAACCGCTCTGACTCTTTGGAAAAGTTGGGGCCTGTCCCTGGCTGAGACCAATATGTCATCAAAATAAGGAACCACGCCAGGGAGGCCTTGGAGTATTCGTTCCATTAATGACTGAAAAATGCCTGGGGCAACACTAACGCCAAACTGGAGACGCCTGCACCTGAATGCCCCTCTGTGAGTGACAATAGTTTGTAAATCGGCCGTTTGACTGTCAACAGGAAACTGCTGATAAGCCTGTGACATATCCAATTTGGCGAAAATGGTGCCAGGCTCAAATGTGTGGAGTAAGTGCTGGATTACTGGGACTGGGTAAGCGCTAACCTGTAGGTAGCGGTTAATTGTGGTCTTATAATCAGAACAAATTCTTAAACTGCCATCCTTCTTAAGGGGTGTGACAATTGGGGTTTCCCATTTAGCAAAATCCGTGGGCTCAATCACCCCCTGTTTGAGTAATTTGTCCAGTTCCGCATCCAGTTTAGGGCGTAGTGCAAATGGTACTCTACGCGGTTTTAAACGGACGGGAACTGCTTGGGGGTCCACTGAAAAAGAAATGGGTGTGCCATTGTAACACCCTAATTCGTTGCTGAACACATCAGCGTAGTCTGCAAATAGGGAGTCAATGTCTGAAGTTGAGACAGCATGGACTCCCGTTAAGCTAAGACCGAGATAGGGGAACCAATCCAACCCCAACAAGCTAGGGAGGGCACCGTCAACAACCGCTAAAGGCAGATGGCCTTTAAAGGATTTGAATTTAACGAGGAACTTGCCTTTTCCGAGTACTGGAATATTCTTCCCTTGATAGTCCCTCAAGGTGAGGCGGCTCTTCTGGAGTTGGCTCCTAGACAGGCTGGGCCGGATTTTCTTAAGAGTGTTCCACGAGATGATCGAGAGCGCTGACCCGGTATCGACCTCCATGAGACAAGGTTTACCTTCTAAATGAATAGAAAGTGTGATTTTATTAGGTGTCAGAAAAGTGTGATTAGCTTGGTAGCAAGTATAACAGTTTTCTACTTGCCTTGGTGGCTCCGGAGGAGAGTAAGAGGACGCAGACCTGTGCGATGCCACGTGTGCCGCCTGGCAGGCTCGGGCGATGTGACCTTTTTTGTTGCAGTTGTTGCAGGTAGCGTTTCTGAACCTGCACGCCATCCGGGCATGGAGACCCCCGCAGGACAGGCATAACAGGATGTGCTTTGGTGCGTTGCTGTTCCCGTGCCTTGCCCCTACCTGTGATTGCCTCAAGGGTTTGAGACGATGAACTTCCGAATGTTCAATGGGGTCTTCTTCACTCACCGCTTCCTCGGAGTGAACAGTGGCAGAGTTGGGCTTGGGGGTGGTCCCTTGGATTTCAGTGGCTGACTGGGTCGCTAGTTCTGCGGCTAAGGCTTCTTCAACCGCTTGGGAGAGGTTGAGATCTTTTCTGGCCAGCAAACGCCTCTGTAGTTTTAAGTCTTTGACTCCACATACGAGTTGATCGAGTAACATGTCGTCCAGGTAATTTTTGAACTCGCAGTGGAGAGCTGCTGTCCTCAGGGCGGCCATGTATTGATTTATGGATTCCCCATCTGCTTGCTTCCTCATCCGGAAGGCAAAACGCCTCGTGATCTGCGAAGGTTTAGGGGAGTAATGATTTGAAAGTGTTTCCAGCAGCTCTGGCCATGGGACGCTCTTGATTTCTCGTGGAGCAAGGAGGGCTGTTGCGGTATCGAAGACTGCAGCTCCGCAGTAACTGAGGAAGTATGACTTTATTCGGTGTTCCGCTGCGTCAGCCAGACCGATGGCATCAATATAGTGATTGAACCGGTTTCTATAAGAGTCCCACTTCTCTTCATCCGGTTTAAAGGGCGGAAATGCTGGGTTAGCGTTCATATTGGCGCCTCAGTCAAGGGTAGACTGCCCTCTCTCTCTCTGGGTATACGAGGCCCAATACGTGCTCACGTGAGCGCAGGCGGCTGTGGCTGCAGCGGTTCACCTGGCTCAATGACTTCAGCTCTGTACTAGTGAGCGTTAGAGGCTCTTGCTGTAACGCTGTGACTATCAGCAATCTTTTGAATCTCGCGCTCCTGGAAAGCGTTGGCGGATGCACTGACAGAGATTCAAATTTCGCGCTCTCTGGGCGTGTAGGCGGCTGCGGACACAGCGCCGGGCTTCACTTGAGTTTCAAATTCAAACGACAGCAGTTTGAATTCCGCGCTCTTTTTCCCAAGCGGGGCGGCTGTAGCTTCAGCGCCTGACTTCACTCTCTCTCGCTGTAGCTTCCTGTGCGAGCGGCTACAGACGCTTCACTTTCACTTAGCTAACTAGCGAACTGACCGAGCTCTCTGCTTCGCGGCTGCGGTTCAGTTGCCTATCGTGATTTCAGCTCAATGGAATGCTTCTGGTTAGTCATCCCACCTTCGTCGCCAGTGTTGTAGATTAAGGAATGAGAGACTAATCCAGAGCATTCTCAAGTAAAGGCTTTATTCAACGGAATAAAGGGCTGTCGCGTCTGCATACTAACAAGCAGACATGCTCAGCGAACAGCGGCTGGCTCGACCTAGTAGCCGGCTTTTATAGCCGGCTGTCGAAGGGAGCCAGCCAATGGGAACTGTAAACGCCCCCGCAGTATGGACGGACTTGGTTGGGAACTTTGGTCAGTTCCAAGGACATAACAAGTACCACCTATTTCTGTCAGAGGAAAAACTTTTTTTCTCTCTCGAAACTTCATGGTTCTCCAGCATAGACTTTAAAGAAGAAGAAGGAAGGAAAACAATGAAGTGTCTTATGATGCCACAAGAGAAACTCAGGAATATACATATATACCTAATGTCAGGATACAAGTATGACAATGTGACAATACCAAACTGTGTACTTTTTGACATCAAATTTTATCACCACAGTTAGATCTATATGCCTCTATTCTATAAAATGTGGATTTAATTCCCAATTTTCAGTAGGGGAAATGTTAAAAATTCTACATTTTGGAGGATTAATATCTTGGGAACAGGAATTTGTGGAGAGAAATATCTGCTACTCTGGAATAAACAACGTTTATAGGACAGTTCATAACTGTCAGGCACTTTGAGGAAAAGATTTGGACTAAAACAATTCCAGGATTGTAAAAACATTGAAGTGCTGGTGATTTTACCAGAAGATTGTTGAAAAGGAATTGGATAGTTATGTCTGCACCTTACCTTAAAGTGCATGGTATGTAGAACTTTATATTCCTATGTAATAGTTTCAATTTATCCCTTATTCAGCTCATTAATAATTTCAAATAGGCATTCAAGGTTGCCAGTGTACATGGAAATTTTTACAGTGAAATAGACTTGGGTACTGTCAACATCTTGGCAGCACCCACCTCCAAATTTCCTGATTATATTTCTCAGTGGTTTTGTGTAGATAATAAAAAGCTTCAGAAACTGAATGGAGCTGTGACAGAAACTAGATAAGAACACCCTGGGCTATTCCTTTGATGTTTAAGAAAACAAAACTGTAACAAATATTTAAAGAAATATTTCCCAATTGCCCTTTGCTTAGAGTTTTAAAAATTGCCTTTATGGGGATTTTACTCAGAACTCGTAGGAATGGGGAAATAACAAGATTATAGTGAAAAATTATTCTTCCATTCAGAAAAAAAGTAAGTTGTTATTTTAATTTGATACAATTTTTTGACTAGATATGCACTCTTAAGTATCCATATATCAAATGGTTCTAAGACCATTCATACTAAATTATAGATGCATTTTTTCTTTTTATTTCAGTTTATATGGCTGCCATCTGAAATTCGTGACTCTGGATGGTTAATAACAATTGAAAACTGTAAAAATACAGAACAATATAAAAACCTGCACTAATACAATCAACAGCCAAGATTAAAAAAACCAAATACCATCGGATTAACACTGCCTGCACTTGGCCACCTGTCTGTATCCTCAAGGCAGTGACAAACCATATGTTTAAAGCCTTGCAAAAAGCCAGCACATTTGGGCCTAATGCGATTTCTTGCAGAATGGGGATGGGAGTGGATGAAGTTCTAAAGGCAGGCACCATGACAGAAAAATCTCTTTCTGAGCCCTGCCAGATGATTTTCCCTAATGATTGTAGGGCTGGAAAGACATAACTTGATGTGATGGGGAGACATGATCTGAGAGAGATAATCCCTCAAATTTACTTGGAATCCATATAGTCATGTGACTAACTCATTAAGGATATGTTTGGACATAAGTAGTAACTCCTTATTTTGGAGGAAAAGTGCAGTTAATATAAGGTTCAGTTTTGCAATAGTATAACATGTAAAATATTGGTGTTACTCAGGGGTGGGATTTAAATTTCTTAACAACTGGTTCTGTGGGTGTGGCCTAATTTGTGGGTATGGCTTGGTGGTCATGTGACTGGCTGGGCATGGCTAGCTGTCTGGGTGTGGTTTGGTGGTAACATGCCTGGCTGGGCATGGCTTGTATGTAAATATTATAAATATTTACGTAAATATTGCTTTTTTATTACAAAAGAGCAGCTTTTAAACAATGGTTGCAATGGCTAGGAATTTCAGGAAGCTGCATATTCATTTATTATAACATATATGCCACTTATTCATTGGACAGGCGATTTCACTTCACTTTTTTCTTAATTATTGCAAAAAACATATTTCAGGGCTCTTTATTCTGTAAAGCCATGTAATGCAAACTTTATATTTTGTGTGTGCCTTCAAGTCAATCCTGACATTTTCCTAGAAACATCCCTGCAGTTTTCTTGGCAAGATTTCAGAAATTACTTGCCACTGCCTTCTTCCTAGGGCTAGTGAAACAGTGAGTGACCGAAGGTCACCCAGCTGGCTTTGGGGCTAAGGTGGGACCAGGCACTAGGATAAGGTGGGACTACCATTCAGCCTCCTTGTTTCAAGACTGATGCCTTAACCACTACACCAAAATGGCTCATAATGTATCTGGAGCTTAAACACACAGAAAAATTTCTTAATATGAAACAACCTTTATTTATTTATTTTATTTACTTATTTTTGTCAATTGCTTACAAGATAATAGGTATAAGGATATACATAGTTATGAATACATGGATACATATAAGAAAAATAAAAAATATAAAAGAAACAATAGGACAGGGATGGTAGGCACGTTGGTGCACTTATGCATGCCCCCTACCTCTTAGGAAAGGGGTGAGGTCAATAGTAGACAGTCTAAGGTTAAAGTTTTTGGGGTTTGGGGAAGAAATCACAGAGTCAGGAAGAGTATTCCAGACATTGACCACTCTGTTGCTAAAGTCGTATTTTCTGAAACCAAGTTTGGTGAGATTAACATTGAGTTTGTATCTATTGTTTGCTCTTGTGTTGTTATGGTTGAAGCTGAAGTATTCATTGACAGGTAGGACATTGCAATGTATGATTTTATATACTATGCTTAGATCGGAAGGAAGAAGGTGTAGTTCTAGGTTTTCTAGGTCTAGAATTTCAAGTCTGGTGGCATAAGGTATTCTGCAATGACTAGAGGAGTGGAGAACTCTTCTTGTGAAATATTTTTGGACTTTCTCAACTGTGTTAATATCAGATACGTAGTGTGGGTTCCAGACTGATGAGCTGTATTCGAGTATTGGTCTAGCAAATGTTTTGTATGCTCTAGTTAGTAGTGTAATATTACAGGAGAAAAAACTACGTAAGATTAGGTTAACAACTCTTATCGCCTTTTTGGCTATGCAGTCAGAGTGGGCTCTCGCACTTCGGTCATTTGAGATGAGTACTCCAAGATCCTTGACAGAGTTTGGATCATCAACAAGGTCTTGACTATTCAGCCTGTATTTTATTTCTGATTTTTTTTTGCCAATATGTCATACAGAGCATTTATTTGTTGAGATTTGAAGGTGCCATTTGTTTGACCATTCTGATACATAGTCAAGGTCTTTTTGAAAGGTAGCAGTATTGTCTGTGGTGTTGAATAGCTTTACATTGTCAGCAAAGAGAACACAGTTGCTCTTAATATGATCACAGAGGTCATTTATGTAGAGTATGAAAAGAGTTGGTCCTAGAACACTGCCTTGGGGGACACCACTATTGACAGGTACAGAATTTGATAGGACGCTCCCAATTTTGACCATTTGTTGTCTGTTTGACAGGAATGCTTCTATCCAGTTACGTAGGTGTCCAGAGATACTGTAAGATTTTAGTTTTAGGAGTAGTTTGTCATGTACCACTGAATCAAAGGCTTTACAGAAGTCTATGTAGATTGCGTCTGTTGCTTTGCCCTGATCAAGTTGGGTAGTCCATATGTTTTTGCAGTGTAAGAGTTGCAGATTACAGGATAGTTTTTTCCTAAAACCAAATTGTTTATTAGAGAGTAGGTTGTTTGTTTCTAAGTGGAGGATGATGGATTGGCTAATAATTGCTTCCATGACTTTACAGGTGATGCAGCATAAAGGTATTGGTCTGTAATTTTCAACTAGGCTGGGGTTTCCCTTTTTGAAGATGGGGATGACCGTGGCTTATAACCATAGTTTTGGCAAGGAGCTGGTCCTGAAAGATTTTTCAAAGATTATGCTTAGAGGTTCGGCTATGGCAGTGGGTAGCCTTTTTAAGAAGTAGGCACATATTCCGTTGGGTCCAATAGATAGAGATGGTTTTAGATTGTGTAGTGCTTTTTCAACATTGTCTTCTGTAAAATCGATATGTATTAGATCATTGTAGTTGTCTGTGGTTTGGCTAGGAAATACTGGGCATGATCCATTGCTGTTTACAAATACTGAGCCAAAGAATGTGTTAAAGATGTTGGCTTTAATAGTGTCATCATTGCAGTCTTTACCATTAGGTCCCTTCAGGGGTGGGATGGACCTTGAGTCTTTTAGTTAGTTGTTTACAAAATTGTACAAAGTGCAGGTAGAATTGGTGTGTGGAAGGTTTTCCTCTTGTTTAATGTGATAATTGGTGCATTCAGTTTTTATCTGGTGGCATAAATTTTTGTATCGGCTTTTGAAGTTGGTAACGTGACCAGATTTATTTTTCCGCCAAAGTGATTTCTTTTTGGATTGAAGCTTCCTTTTTGTTTGGAGTAATTTGTTTTTTCTGGTTTTGGGAGTTGTTAATGGTACATATAGTTTGATGACTCTTTTGACTTCAAGTAAAAACATGTTGTAATGGTCTTCTACAGTATTGCATCCAGAGAATAGAAATTGCCAATCAAGGGATGAGAGATCGTTGTTTATAAGATCATAATTGTCTTTTTTGAAATTATAATTGGGGATTCCATTGTTGTGATAATTTTTGTGTGGACGTATGTTGAGACAAAAGTCAATCATGTTGTGGTCACTGTTGGAAAAGGGTTCTTTAATTTGTATTTCGTAAATTAAATTCAAACTATTGCAGAAGATGAGATTGAGGCAGTTATTAAGCCTAGTACGGTTGGTTACTAGTTGTTCTAGTCCCAGATTTGTTACTGCATTGTAGAAGGTTGCATGTGTGGGTTCAGTTGTAGATTCGTTAAGGGTCCAGTTAATATGAGGTACATTGAAGTCACCAAGAAAGATAAAAGTGTATGGGCGGGATGCTGCCCATGTTAGTAGTGTATGTTGTTTGCATGTTCGATGTCATAATCAGGGACTCTGTAACATAGTAAGAACCAAAATGTGATATTTAAGGACAGTTTTTTAGATGTAGGGACCCTTTGTAGCAACAGCACCTCCTCTACGGATTTCATGATCTGATCGGTAAACATGATAGTCTCTTACTGTGGTTATGGAGTCAGGGAGAGATGTGTTGAGCCATGTTTCATAGACAAGTATAATGTCAATTTAGCCATATCTAGTAAGAGGAGAAATTCAGGTATTTTATTTACAAGGCTTCTTGCATTGAATAGCTTGCATTTAAGGCCAGTTGTGGTTGGAATAGAGGTAGTTAGGGGCATGCATGCCTAGTTTTGAGTGATGTTGGATTGGATGGGTTGGGGTTGGATGTGGAGTTGTGGGCTGTGTGACATTCTTTTGATGGAATCAGCTCTGTAGTCAATGTATAGGTCCTTTTCTCGATTGTCTAGACAGTTTTTGAGTTCTGCACGGAGTTCACAGGAGCGGATTCTTTGCAGTATGGATAAGTCTGGTCTTGAGCAAAGTTTTTTGTGGTTGGGATTAGTTTTTGCAATGGCATTTATTGTATGAATGAATATGCATTTGCTGGACTCATTTTTGCAAAATGAGTCTACAAAACTCTACAAAAACTTGGGGCCACAGAGCAGTCATTGTATTTGTACCCATGGCCATCTCTGGTTATTTCAATGATATCTTCAGGAAACATGGTTGTTGTATTTGAGTTGCTTATGATATCACAAACTTTGTGATGTCATCTGATTTGTTGGTGTCTTCAAGACCAAATAAGATTGCATTTGGACATTTCTGTTCATGTTCCATGGTGTCTCTGATGGGTAAGGAGATATTATTTGTGGAATTATTTGAAGGGATAGTAATTGTTTGTGGCTGTGGTTTGGTGGTCATTTTTGGTTGTAGTTGTGATTGTAGTTGAGGTAGTGGTTGTGGTTGTTGTGGGATTTGATTTTGAGCTGATAGGTACTCACTTATCTGTGCTGTATTTTTTTCCAAGAGAAATTAGGCTTGCTTGTATAGTTGTTTCAAAACGTGTTGCTAAGCGTTCTTCTATTGAGTGAATGAGTGATTCTGTGCTTTCAACTCTGTCAGGTAGGGTACTCAGTTTGTTTAGCTTAGGAGAAATGATGGACATAGATAAAAAAATGTATCTGAATTTTTAACCATATTTTTAACCTAGGCTTTTGTTTGCACTTAAGCAGGCAGGGTGGGCTAGATTATCCCATATGTGGCATTTGATGTAAATTTCACTTTCATTGATGGTTTCAATACATTTGAAACATGTGCAGGAGTTTGAGAGGTCATTGGTAGAGATATTTTTCTTTTGTTTTGGTTTGGAGTTTATACATACAAAGAATTCATACAAATTTTTACAAATTCATATTACAAATTCATACAAATTCTTCATACAAAGAATGGTTGCAGGAAGTGGGTATGTATAGTTTAATAAAAAGAACTGGAGGTGATATGATAATAGTACTCCAATATATAAGAGGCTGCCAAAAAAGAAGACAGGGTCAACCTATTTTGCCTCTGAAGACAGGACAAGAAGCAATATATGGAAACTAATCAAGGAGAGAACCAACTTGGAACTATGGAGAAATTTTCTGACAGAACAATTACTTAGTGGAATAACTTGCCTCCAGAAACTGTGGGTGCTCCAACACTGGAGGTTTTTAAAAAGAGATTGGACCACCATTTGTCTGAAATGGTGCAGGGTTTCCTCCTTGAAACCTCCAAGGTCCCTTCCAATTTAGTAAAGACTAAATCAGTTATTATTCATGTACTTGTCAAATCTCATAAAGATACAATTATTCCTGTCTCAAAAGTGTTCTAGTCCTGAGCTTTACAGAAGTTCAATTTAAAGTGGAAAAATTAGTCAAGCTGACCCATTATGAGTTTCTAGCTCACCACTGGATTACAGGTTTTTCACTGGATTTACTGATAGCAGTATTACATCACTTTTTTAAAAAAACAACCTGTTTTTATTATATTATTTCCTGTAAGAATTTGCACATGAACTAGGAATGCAGGGCTGCCAGAGCCACCTTATACAGATGAAGTTTTTATTTACAGGTGAAACTCAAAAAATTAGAATATAGTGCAAAAGTTCATTTATTTCAGTAATGCAACTTAAAAGGTGAACCTAATATATGAGATAGGCTCATTACATGCAAAGCAAGATAGTTCAAGTCGTGATTTGTCATAATTGAGATGATTATGGCTTACAGCTCATGAAAACCCCAAATCCACAATCTCAGAAAATTAGACTATTGTGAAAAGGTTCAATATTCTAGGCTCAAAGTGTCCCACTCTAATCAGCTAATTAAGCCATAACACCTGCAAAGGGTTCCTGAGCCTTTAAATGGTGTCTCAGTCTGGTTCAGTAGGAATCACAATGTTGGGAAAGACTGCTGACCTGACAGTTGTGCAGAAAACCATCATCGACACCCTCCATAAGGAGGGAAAGTCTCAAAAGGTAATTGCACATGAAGTTGGAAGTTCCCAAAGTGTTGTATCAAAGTACATTAATAGATAGTTATGTGGAAGGGAAAAGTATGGAAGAAAAAGGTGCACAAGCTGCAGGGATGACCGCAGCCTGGAGAGGATTGTCAAGAAAAGGCCATTCAAAAGTGTTGGGGACTTTCACAAGGAGTGGACTGGGGCTGGAGTCAGTGCATCAAGAGACACCACATACACATGGATCCTGGACATGGGCTTCAAATGTTGTATTTCTCTTGTCAAGCCACTCCTGAACAACAAATGTCAGAATCTTACTTGGGCTAAAGAAAAACAGACCTGGTCTGTTGGTCAGTGGTCCAAAATCCTCTTTTCTGATGAGAGCAACTTTTTCATCTCATTTGGAAACCAAGGACCCAGAGTCTGGAGGAAGAATGGAGAGGCACACACTGCAAGATGCTTGAAGTCCAGTGTGAAGCTTCCAGAGTCAGTGTTGATTTGGGGAGCCGTGTCATCTGCTGGTTTTGGTCCACTGTGCTTCATTAAGTCCAAGGTCAACACAGCTGTCTACCAGGAGATTTTGGAGCATTTCATGCTTCCTTCCAGACGAGCTTTATCGGGGTGCTGACTTCATTTTCCAGCAGGACTTGACACCTGCCCACACTGCCAAAAGCACCAAAACCTGGTTAATGACCATGGGATTATTGTGCTTGATTGGCCAGCAAACTCGCCTGACCTGAACCCCATAGATTATCTATGGGGCATTGCCAAGAGACAGTTGAGAGACACGAGACCAAACAATGCAGAAGAGCTGAAGGCCGCTATTGAAGCATCCTGGTCTTCCATAATACCTCAGCAGTGCCACAGGCTGATAGCTTCCATGCCACGCCACATTGAGACAGCAATTGCTGCAAAAGGGGCCCAAACCAAGTACTGAGTACGTATGCATGCTTATACTTTTCAGAGGTCCAATATTGTTCTATGTACAATCCTTGTTTTATTGATTGCATGTAATATTCTAATTTTCTGAGATTGTGGATTTGCGGTTTTCATGAGCTGTAAGCCATAATCATCACAATTATGACAAATCATGGGTTGAACTATCTTGCTTTGCATGTAATGAGTCTATGTTTTAAGTTTCACCTTTTAAGTTGCATTACTGAAATAAATGAACTTTTGCACCATATTCTAATTTTTTGAGTTTCACCTGAATTTAGTAGATTTATTTATCAAGTTTAGATACAGCCCACCTGACTTTCAAAATGACTCTGGAGCCTTTATTCTAAAAGTATAAAAACCATATAAAAATACAATACATTGATAAAAAAGACAAAGGTAAAACAAGAGTAAGTTAAAGGAAAGGGAAGCGGCTTCAAAGCACTAATCATTACAAAGGTTGCATGCTATTCTGTAAGACCCATGATAATTGGGAGAGGTTTTCAAAGTCTTTCAAAAGGTCAGGAGAGTGGAGTCCTGGCTCACAACTGGAAGAAGGATATTCCAGAGGAGAGGGACAGTGGCAGAGAAAGTTCTCTTCCTGGACCCCGACAGTCAAATTCATTAGCTGATGGGATCCGTTGTCAATTTTCATGGTAGTCTTCATAGTCTGTATATCTCTCACCATCACTTAGTAACCATGTCACTTACCAATTTTGCCAGAAACTGCAGTTACTATGTTATTAGAACCTGTTATTTTTGATGGATATATTTAATATATGTTAAAGAATAGCGTTATTCCTTTCCTTCTGCTCCCAAACTAACTATTCTCAACTGCATTGATAAAGTTGTTTGTAATATTGAGAATACTGTATATGTACTACCACAAAACTGCAACCATGGATAGACAGAATCAGTTCAAGAGTCAATTTTCCCTGTTCTGTACTTAGCACAAATGTCACCAGCAATTTATAGGAACTTTTAAAAGTTAATTAAGCCAGCTAGATATAATATCCATTCTCTTAAAATGCCTTAAGTAAATGAGAGTTACAGATAAAAGAGAAAATTTGAGTCCTTTATGTTTACTTATTTTGTCACTCCTTTTCCATTCTGTGGTATTGGTGCTTTCACAGTGTGTGATTCTAATTAGTGCGCAATAAAAGGTAAAAGTTAATAACTAATGCACTAAAACAGAAGAGTACATGCATGTCATATGAATAAGAATCCATTCAAGGTTTCCAGCTTGTTTGTACAGCTTTTTTGCATTTCCCCTCTCTGTTTAACTTTTTTTTTTCTATTTTCCATTTTTTCCTTCAGATTTATTTTTCCTTCCTTCCTTCCTTCCTTCCTCTCAAGAATATAAAATAAATGTGTGAGAGAGAGGGAGGGAAGGAGAAGGGAGAGAGATGGGGAGAGGGAGAGGGAGAGGGAGAGAGAGAGAGAGATTGTAAATGTTTTCTTTAATGGTAAAAGCCCATTGCATATTTAAAGAAATGAGTTTGGGGGCAAAGTTAGACACAAGTATGTTTTTTTCTGACGATGCATGACTGGTCTACAGTGGCATTCAAGAGCCTCAAACCTTTTCAGTTCCAAGTCAGACAATTGAATTAAGGAAAATGATTTTCACTGTCTAAAATTTATCAGGTACCTTTGTAGTAGGAGCAGTGAAGGATGATAGAACAGCTTTCCTGACATATTTATAGTGTTTGCTAGGAAGATTTTTCATAGGTGCAAATTTCAGTCTTGCTTTCCATGGAATAGCTATGAAATGGTACTTTAGGGATACAGAAAAACACAACAGAACATCTTATCTTAGGAATAAAATTGCAGTGTTATGTTCATGCAATCATATATTGAGAGTGTTAAATAACATTTAATTCTTTTTGAAATGTGGAAGTTTATTTTCCCCAGTAGATATACAATACACACTTAACATTACGATTAACCAACTTTATGCCTATTAAACTTTGCTTCACTAACACATGAAACACATTAAGAGGTCATCTTCTTTGTGTGTATGTGACTGAAAAAACTGTTGTAACTGAATCATTTTATATAAAAAAATTAGAAAACAGTTTTAAGAGCTGCCACCACATTCCTTTTCTTTAGACACATTATGAATAAGAAATATTTTCAATTATAAAAAAGTTTCCTTCAATTATAAAAAAAGAAAAAAGGCAAATTGCACATTTTAAAAAATAGGTTCTGTGATTATTTGAAGTACACCACATAATGAGAAATAGGGAGAGAAAGAAGAGATAAAATAATAGCATCTGTTAAACATTAAATCTGTTTAAAAGCATAATGAATAATGTAAAGATAATTCTATAGTAGTGAATAATAAACTGATATTATAGCACTACATATTTTTAACCGATTATTTTTTACTGATACAAAATTGGAACTCAAAAAATCAAGACATTTAACTAAAGAGTGTGGGATGGCTACTTTTATTCACATTGTATTGTGAAGAAAAATTGGCCAATAAGGTGTTCCACCAAAGCTCAACGCATATTTCTAAAACCAATAAAAATACTTAGGAAGATCATACTGTATAAAACTCAAGGCATAAACAGTGAGCTATCGAACAACAATATCAAATATTGTTATATTCTTTAAATTTATGTTGCATCCTGAAAACTTGTGAAATATCACATTATCTTGAATAGATTTCTGAAGACTCTATCATTTACATATTGCACTTCGGATAAGCCATTAAGACTGTTTTTTTTACAGTACTTGGAAATGTATGGTTGAAGCCATTTTCGTAGCTCATTCAATTTAGCAAGAGGAATATGTTTCAGCATATTTAGTACTGTTAGCATACTACCTAATAAGATTGGCATGAATGTGCATGATAGCCATGGAATTATTAACTTCAAACAGGACAGAAAGGATAAATACTAATGTTAATACCATGGATCTAAGTATCGAAATGGCTACAATTCTACTGTAATATGTAAATGAAATTTAAATCCAATCCATAATAAAGTGTGAACGTTAGATGTTTATTTAAATCCTGGTTTATATTTTCTTTTGGAATAGGATTTTAAATGTGCAGTGCCAGATCTGTCCAAAATACACACTTGTTTTGTAAACAGTTATGCACCAATATGCATTCTCAATTTCTACAAATCAGATTTTCCTGTAATCTGATACATACCTATTTTTTCCTAGATGTTAGTTGTAGTCACTCTGTGAATTAAAAAAAAAGTTACACAAGTTTTCAGTTATAAAACTATATGTTGCAACAAGAATCAAGGCAAATATATTCTGATTGTAACTTGAAGCATGTTTAGTTCATAGAAATCTCTCAAGTTGAGGTTAAGGGGAAAAACCTTGTTGGCAATGTGACTTTCTCATGAGATTTGGTGCCTAAGTATTAACAAGTAGGGTTTCACAGATAATATTGGCAAAGATTGCTTGACATTTGAATACATGGGTTATGTCAAATCTTGCAAAAGACTTTTGGTAGCTACATATTTTTGTGCAATGTACTTGTGTCCCATATCCTAGCTACATCAGGACATCACAATTCCAAGTATTTCATAGTAAGAAAGGAATGCATACAAATTAAGGTGATATATGATAGAAATTCATTATCGTTTGTTACTTTTAAACTGATTGGTGCTGTGAAATCTTTAATTGAAAAGTCCTTGCCTACAGATACATAAAAATTGCTTCAAACTAGACATAGCTGTATCATGATTTTTGGTAGGCTGTGAGTAGAATGAGTTCTTTTCTCCTTCAAAGCAGCCTTTTTTGTATCATTATATGAAACTTTATGAAGAATTTTTTGTATCCATTCTACTTATATTAGCATATATATATTCATTTTTAATATACACAATTCAGAATAGAAAAATGTTTTTTTATATTTATGAATGTTCTATGTCTAGATAGAATAATGGCCTTAGCTATGTCCAACATTTTGATTACCAAAAATTTTACCTAAGTTCCATGTAATTTGAATCAATGCATCTTTCTTTGTTTCTCATTTGCCAATACTCTGCACTAAATTAAAATAAAAAGAAATAATTGCAATATTGATTTACAATTTATACTAAAAATATTTTAGTTTATCACATTCTTAAAGTAATGAAAAAGAATGCATATTTCTTTGCTTGATCAAGAAGTGTTTTGCTTAATAGTAATATGATCATCAAGGCAAAGTATAAATAGAAACTGTGTATATGAATGTTTGTAATAATGATATGAATGAATAAGATAAGCTTTTTGATGTAAACGTCAAATAAAATATTTAATGCATTGGAATACATGTATAATATTTCTAACAAAGATGTGAAAAATTGGCAAGTAGCTGGAGAAAGTCATGAAAATTAATGATGAGACAGGATGCTTTTGTTAATGTCCACTTACAGCAAGTTTGGTTTATTTAAAAAGTGTATAAACATGCATTGTTTTTGTAAGAAGAGGCTTGAAATTTAATCATCAAAAATAGGTCAAAGATGTCTTCTTTTCCTTGTTGAAACCAGTTTCCTGTAATGTAGTGAATTCATAAAAAGAAACACCTTGATTTAAAACTGAGCATGAATATGCCATATCTTTCTTTTCAATTACTGTAACCCAAGATTTAAATACAAATGAATTGGGTTTCAATGTCTTACAGCTTCAGATAATAATACAGAAAAACTATGTGTTAGTTGCATAAGAAAAATTAGATCATGGATTTCAAGTGACATAGCTCTACATCTTCATCTTTACTGCACGTATTGAAAAGATGAATACTGTAGATTTTTGGAAGCAGCTTGGATATCTCAATGATAATTGCATCTTTAAGTCTTGCTAAGTATTTCTCTACCTTCATATGGTTCATAACCTTCAGATGGAAGAGCAAATTAATTATAATACTCTTTTCTAAAATAAAAAGTAGCATAAAAACAGCTTTAGTGAAACATCTTAACTTCCTTCCTTTGTAGTGAGTGCAACTGTACTGAATAAATGAAAAAGTGATACTAAGAAGATAGGAGGCTTTCATGTTCTAATCTGATCTTGAAACTGATACTTCCATCATTTGACCTTTTTCTTTAAACGATAAAAGCAACATTGTTTACTATTTCAGATGGTATTCCATTCCTGATGTCCCAATCAACTCTTGCTAACATCAGTTTTGCCAGTCATCTTCCTAATTCTACACCCAAATGGAAAACCACCTAACATAATTCATTACATCCAGCATTATCCAACATAGCTTACAGTACATAGACTCCTTTCACATTCAATCTTCTTCTTCTTCTTCATGACACGAGGCATAAAAGTTTTGTGCTTATCACCAACAAAAAATTGCAGTGCAAACTTCAAACATAAAATGTTACACAATTAAAAGTTATTATATGGCACCACAGCCTATAAATTCACATATAGTACAACAGACCAAGAAGGACAGACAATAATATGAACATAGCAAAATGAAGGTGAGTTTGCATAGCAATGCAATAAAAAGAAATTATGTACAAAGGAAATTTATTTCATCCTGCAGGGTGATTTTCCCCCCAGTATATATGCTTAATAAGAAAGAGTTTAAAGTGAAAGGTGTAAAAGAAGAACATGAGTAGAATATCTGCGGGATATGTGTGGCTGTGTTTCTTTACATTGCATTTACAGTTCCTTTAATAGTAAGTACATAAATAAAGAAAATGTTCATTGCACTGTTTAGTGTCATCACTTCCATGAGTTGAGACTTGATGGCCTTGAAAGCAGCTGAAGATGTTTCTTTTCAACTACTCTGTTAAACAAACAAACAAAAAAAAAGAACAAGATAATGTTTTAAGATGCTTTAATTTAAAGATATATGCATTTGTTTTATGATTTAAGCATATATGGATCAAAAATATAGATTAAAATAACATTATAAACTTAGTGCATTTGAATTAAAAATATTACAATATTTTGATACTTGAAATTAATATTGGAAGCAGTAATTGCAATTTAATAAGAATAAAAACTTTGGACAGTCTAATTTCTGGAAAAAGGTGGAATAGAAGTAGAGCAAAACTATTATTAAAATAGAATTTAAACTGAGGAAAATAAATCGACCTAATTTTTTCTATAACGAAATAATCATGACCCAATTGTAAATAAAATTTACATGTAATATATATCCGAGCTACATTACTTCAGATTTCAAGTGTTATTTTATAAAGTTCAAAGTTTTATAATACGACAGAAAATATCCTATAAGGGAGCAACTGGAAATTCATCTCCAAAATATTAAGGTTCTTATATGTAGGGCCGAAAAAGACATTTTTTACATTGTCACTCTAATTTTCAAAAAGGGTCCTGCTCACTCAATTGAATCATTTACGGACAAAATAAAGAAGTACCCCTTATTATTATGGGCATTTTATGTTATTCTTTCAAGCAGTATACATTTTCTCTATACAATAAATTAGGAAAATGCAATTTTGTCTAGACTGTTCTTTATTGCACAGAACTATAAGTGCATCCCCCATTTGCATATTTTAAAGCTTTTCTTCATTGTTACTAAGTATATTGTAATACTATCAAAAGTTTACATTTTGGTAGATATCCATAGTTTTTAAGTTTATTCATTTATACAGCCTATATAACCATTCCATTTTTATAAAAATAAGGGAAAGAGCAAACACAGGGAGCAGATTACTCCCGTATCTTTAGATTGTTTTGTCCGTGTATAACCCTTTACCATGAAATATAAATTATATGGTGTAAACACTAGTCTTCTACTGTAGTTAAAAGTTTACTGTTCAGAAATGTTAAATACTTATATAAAATGATTAAATTAAATAAAATTGAGAACTTCTAAATGGATAGTGAAAAAGTGTTTTGTTCTTCCTTTCTAGATGACCACCTTCTCTGTCATGCATATTATGTGTTTATAATGTAGATATGTAATAATACCAGGAAATAAATAATTGCTTTTTATATTAATATTAAATTATATTAAAATTATATTAAACATAGCAAAACTATATGGAATAAAAAGAGATTTAGAAGTAAAAAACTAAGTGTATCAATTAAGCTATCACTTTATTTTCAATAATTTTTACTAATAAAAAAGATCTATAAGTTTGAATCTAAGAATCTAAGCAATTACGTTATATAGAGGAAGGTTCCTGTACTAAAAGTCACAACACTAGTGGAAGCTGTTATGGTCCTTGGTTATCTGTTATAAAGTAATAGAAAGTTAACTTGTATTGACTGCTTTCATTTTTCCTATATACTGGTTTGTTTCTTGCTTATTTAACAACCAGGCTATAATATAGTATTATGAAACATTGTCTTTGTGCCCTACAAACCCAAGAAAACTAATCAAGAACACTCACATATGAGAAATATGGCACATTACTATTTATACTAATATTCAGAAAGAAAATACTGTGTATATGTTTACATTCATAATATTGAGATTTAATTAAACATATAAAACATGTTACAGAATATTATAGATTAATATGTTGTTAACTATAGTTTTCCCATGACTATCCACTAACACAGAAAAGTAAACATTTTCCTTCTGTTCTAATTTTAAACATTTTTATTTGCTTGATTGCAAAATAATCTTACATAATTCATCAGGAAACTGTCCTTGACTGTTTAATCCAATATATCCTACATCAATGAGGTCGCTCATGTTGCGCTGATGACCTCCTTTCATGACATCTGTTTTTTTGGGTCCAGTTGATCCTTTAAAAGATGCTGTACCTGAAGAGCTGTGACCACCTGGGGATGGGAAGCTAGGCTTGCTATATGGCACCAATGTCTCTTCTGAAACATAATGAAAAGAATTTGGCTATAGTGTGATTCACACATATAAATTTTGAAATTGGCTTGTGCATTAGGAATCAATAGACTTACCTATGTATATAAAATCTTACATTCAATTTCAAAAATTTGAGTAACTACTAAGTTTTGGGAATTGGAAATTTTTATATATATTTCATTCAAAATAGCTAAATGTATAGATGAATTTAATATACTTGCCTGATATTTTAATATAAATAAGTGTGTGGAAAGAGAAATATATGCATCCCTTTTGCTCAAAATAAGCCTGTTTAGCGTATTAGTTAAGGCACCAGCCTAGAAATATGGAGACCCAGACTATGAGTTCTAGATCTGTCAGGTTCAAAGCCAGCTGGGTGACCTTGGACTATTTGCCTCCAGAAGATTGCAACTCATCTTCTGAAAAAAATCTTGCCAAGGAAATTGGAAAAATTAGTTCAGGCAGTAATCAGGTGTTACATTTTGCTCAAAGAAACAGTCATATATTCATTCTAAACTTAAACTGCTCATAATGAAAACAAAACATGGTGCCTTAGGCTTAAATAAATACAAAAAATACACAATTTGTAGGCTGAGATAATAGTTGATTACCGCATAACTATTGTTGCTCAGTGTACGAAAAATGCTTTTCTTCATCACTATAATTATGATAAATTTTAAATTAAGATAAAGAACTGTACAATCAGCATATTTAATTACCTACTTGGAATTATTTCCAAATATATTTAGTACTTGGGAAATTATTTGATTGACTTATAAACAAAATCTAAAATGTTACCAATAAACTTCCCTATGCTTTAATATTGAACTCTGTTATAAGATCACATTCAATGTTTCTTAGTATAGGTCTATAAAATCTGTTAAAATGTAAGAATAAAATTCCAGTCTTCTGGTGAGGAACAGTTAACCAATGCCCAACATTTTTCTCTGATCTGCAGAGTGCAAGGAGACATTATAGCCTAAAATACTGGTGGATATTAGATCTAGATTCCTGAAAATTTTTTTGGAACATGTTGTGATTAACCATTCGTATTTTGGAGACCTGTTTTTATGTGTAGATGTCAGGAACTGATGTTTTTGCAGCTGATTGCAATCAGCTGGGACTCATGGATTCTATTGTGCTCTGAGCCATAAATGCAGCCTTTCCTGGACTTAAGCTTTGACCAAACACCATATTTTTAATCACTTCAGACTTTATTTTATTGTTCCTTTAAGATTTAAAAATCTTTGGAACAGCAAATTTATCAGTCACTTTGTGAATCTTCAATTTGTTTAAAAAGAAAGAAAACCATGTGTTTCCAGCTTTTTAAGATCTCTCTCTCTCTCTCTCTCTCTCTGTGTGTGTGTGTGTTATAACGTTTAAAACAAATATTTGATTCTTGGATTCAAGAAATGCATGACTTTTTCATTCTACACTGAAACAGAAAGCAGATATTAAATAGAAACCCTTAAAGGTAACAAAAATGGAATTTAAGGTGTACTTAAAAATTATAAGAAATAGATGGATATACTTGATTTACCAATGGAACTGAATGATCATTTAAACATTAAGGACATATAAAATGTATCAAAAAGGGGCTCAAATTATTCTATAAAGCATCAGAGGGCAAGAAACAAAGGTTGGAAACTAATCCAAGAGAGAAGCAACCTGGAATTAAAGAGAAACTTCCTAACAGTGAGGACAATTAATCAGTGGAACACCTTGCCTTCAGAAATTGTGGATATTCCATCACTGCATATTTTTAAGAAGAGACTAGACAGTCACTTATCTGAAATGGTATAGGTTCTCCTGCTTGAGCAGGTGGCTGGACTAGAAGATCTCCAAGCTTCTATTCTATTCTATTCTATTCTATTCTATTCTATTCTATTCTATTCTATTCTATTCTATTCTATTCTATTCTATTCTATTCTATTCTATTCTATTCTATTCTATTGTTATTCCATTCCATTCCATTCTATTCTATTCTATTCCATTCCATTCCATTCCTTGGATTATCTTTTAAAATTGGAATATAACAGATGCACTGGAATTATTATAAGGAAATTAGATGGACTTGGATAAAGATGACAAGATTTCCAAGAGAAGAAATAAAAACTGCTAGGGAGAAGTTCCCAGAGGACGGGCTCCAGCACTAGTCCGAAAGCTCAGAAGACAAAACCTCTGGTCCTGGTGACCAACCAAAATTGGATCCTGCAACATTATTCTAGGACATACATATTTCGCTTCATTTATGAGAAATAAAAAGAGCTGAAAAAATAGGAGCTAGAACTTCACCAAGATTTGAGGATGGCTGGAGCAAGGAAACCTCTGGTGATGCTCAACAGTTATCTTGAATGAATGTTATTATTTTTGATATGTATTTTGATATGTTTCTTAATTTTTGAAATGTATGTTAATTTGGATTATAATTTGATTAGTAAAGAGGAAGATAAAGGGTATTTTGATTAAATGGAAAGGAGTACTATATAATTATGTTCTTAGGTTTTCTTTCAATTTTTTTCTGGATGCTTGCTGATTAGTAAGGAATGGTGAAGATTTAGAGATGAATTTATAGAAAATAGGATGAGTTGTAGGATGAGGATGCATTTGGTTGTATTTTTAAAAACAATTATAAGGTGTTAATGATGAATATACTTGCTAGGGATGAAAGTGGAAATTTCTTTTTATTACTACTTCTTTCTTGGTAGTTGATTCTTTTTGTAAACTTAAATATTTCTGTTTCTTTTGTAATCTATTTTTGTGTTAGGTTCTTATATTAGATTTATAAATTTAATATAATCCTTAATAAAATTATTTGGGAAAATATATCACCTAGAAGTAAAATTCCATCAAGATTAATACATTTAAATTTTATTAATTCCAGAAGAAAACAAACAACCTGCTGGTAAAGCAATATTTAAATATTTAGTTCATAGTTCGTAACTGAAATCTGTTTTGAATTACATGAATTATATATGAATCAATGTTTGCTGATGAACATAAGAGTATTTAGTGCACTAAGCATGCAAAAATTCTACATCAGTGGCTTAAAAGACACAACAAATATATGCTTCAAAGATAAATGCTTCATGTGTATAGAATAATAGCATTAATTCCTAAAAGAAAGCATGCAATCAGAATGTTAGCAGTTAGCATTCAATGCTTCACAATTGCAAGAATAAATAACAATGGATGTTAAATCTAATTGACCTCCTTTATTGCTATGTAAGCCTTGACCTTCACCATTTGTAAGCAGATTAATAGTACATTATAACAGGTTTAGGGAATTGCCTAAGCTACTCTGAGATGTACAATTACACACCTGATCCAAAGGCTTGCTTTTGCTGGCCTTGAAGTTCTGTGGAGGTTAGCCAATCCTGCGTTTGCCGTTGCCACTCTAGTGATGTTCTAGCTTGACGATCCAAAGAACTCTTTGTTTCATCTATGTTGGTTGGATGCTGTCGCTCTAAAGAGCTTCCTTTTCTTTCTGTTGAACCCCCACGTTGGCCTGTACCTATCTGTTGCCTTATTCCCTGACCAGGAGGTGGGTCAGGTGGTGGTGGAAGATCTAAAAAATGTAAATAGTTTTATAGAATTCAGAGAAACGTTTTAAACTATATAACAAAAAATGAAGGGGTTTATTAATATTGTCTATTAAAATGATTAAACTTTAGATATTTTAGTCAGGTGACTTTTTTCATTAGGAAAACAATTTTAGTTGGCTTAGATAATCTATGTTTCTTATTACACATTTGCAAAACCTATAAAAGCACCTACTTAGTGTTAGCTGATTTTGATAAAACTAAGCAAAGTCATATTTGGACATTTGCTTCTGACCTCCAAGAAATCTCAGGACTGCAGGCTGGAGGGACAATTCTTCTCCCCCCTCCCAAAAAGAAATCCCAGAAGAAACTAGTGGAGGACCATCTCTGTAATTGTTGCCAAGCTATCCACACACTCAAGAGGATCCAATATCCCAAAGGAGTCTTTTAATTTTAAAAAACAAAAACAAATAAACCCGTAAGATGGAAATTTTATAGTAATGTTCTCAGATGTAATGTTGGACAAAGCCAGAATTATACCTATTTGCTCTAAGATAAGCCTCTACCATTACATGTGTCAAGACAAATAAAAAATATTGAAACTTTTTTCCACATATATCTATGATAGGATAATGAAAAATGGATATAAAAGCAATCATATTAAGTTTAATCAATAATTTAGTATTAAAAGGATTAGGATAACTTGCTGAAATGCAGAGAAGTGTGTCTGTGAGGCTTTGCAAGTTTTAGCTGCACCCAAGGAAAGAATATGTTGTAGAATGCTGGTAATTATGCAGTAAAACTTTGAACTATGGTGCTGGAGAAGACTTATGCAAGTCCCTTGGACTGGCAAGGCGATTAAACTGGTCAGTCCTAGAGAAGATCAACCCTGACTGCTCTTTAGAAGGCTAGATGCTGAAGATGAAACTCAAATACTTTGGCCACCTAATGAGAAGGAAGGATTCACTGGAGAAGAGCCTAATCAGGGATGGGATCTGACTGGCATAACTACCAGTTCTGTCTATTAGCATCATGAGCGCATGCGCGAGTCACACGAGAGCAATTTACAACCTGCTAAGCTGCCCAGACAGCTTAGTGAGCAGCAGTTGGAAAAGCACTTTTTTCCTGCTTCTTCAAGTGAAGCTGTGTCACACAACCCACCTGCAGTTGAAAAAGCAGGAAATAAAGGTAAGGTAAGGGTGGGTGGGTGGGCCACAACAGCAGCATACATAGAAACAGTTCTATGTCTGCTGCTCTTAGGAGCAACTGGTTCTACAGAGGTGGACAGAACCAGTAGAAACCCACCCCTGAACTTAATGCTGGGAAAGATTGAGGACAATAGAAGAAGGGTATTACAGAATGAGGTGGCTGGATGGAGTCACTGAAGCAGTAGGCATGAGCTTAAATGAACTCCAGAAGATGGTAGAGGAGAGGAAAGCCTAGAGGACGTCGTCCATGGGGTTGCGATGGATTGGATACGACTTTGCAACTAACAACAAATGCACCAAATACCTCTTAAATTTCTGAAAAATGCATGCAAGCCTTAATGTAAAATGATAAGTGGCCAATATACATGCACAATTATACATGCACGATTTCATATACATGCACAATTATATACATGGTTTTTAAAAAGGCAAACACCTTGCAAAAACTGGAGAATATTATATCATCTCTAAATGTATAGAATTAAAGAGAATATTGAGCTTTCATTGACCAAGTAAGCTTTATATGGGCAGATCTAAAACACAGAGAATATATTTACTGTATTTGTGTGATAGAAAAAAACACAATATAAAATAAACAGTTGACTTAAAACTTAGTTGTGCAATGTCCTTAAGTTTTAAATGTATGCATGAATAAATAACAGTTCTCCCTCAAGTGTAAATATTGTTCTTAAGTTTGCAGTAGAACAATTTTTATATACCAAGCCCAGTCATAATTCCACTGAAGTAGTTTTAAACCAGGGAACTTACCATCTGCCATGCCTTCTCTACGATAAGGTAAGGATGGCTGTTTTTTGGTAGGGTTAGGCCTAGGCCTTTGACTCTGATTCTGGATTATACTAGTATTGCTGTCAGTAGAAAATGGGCTGGTTGGGCGAAGTTTCTGAGAAGTGGAATGTGGTTTGCCTAAAATTTAAAAAAAAAAAAACATTCTTAAAATATTTTCATATGTTGTTTTATAGGAGGAACTACCAGAAAAGTAACAAGGGCAGCATTTTATTTTCTGAGAAAGTTTCAAACTTTTGTGCTGCATCCAGCTAACTGGGTGATGAACCATACATATTAATAATGCCAATAGAATGCTTGCCTACAATGCTCAAATTACTCAAAGGTATTTGGAAGAAAACAACATCAATCTAGTAGAACAGAAAGGAAATAAAAGAAAAAGTGGAAGTACAAAAGGTCAACTTCTGATTTTACAAAATGGTTTGGAAAATCCAATTGACATACATCTGGACTGATTATAAAAAGCTATTTGATTCATTACCACAAAGTTGGATCATCAAAAGTTTGGAAACAATTGGTATCAGTAAAAACTTTAGAATGTTTATAGAAAAAATAATGAAACCATCAAAGATAGAATTTATTATTGGAAATGAAAAATATGGAGTTGTCAACATTAGGAGAGGCATTTTCCAGGCTGACTCATTATCACTTCTTATTTATCATTGCAATGATCCCATTTTCAGTGATTTTGAAGAAAATTTTTTTTGCCTATCGAAGAACAAATGCTAATAAAAATTTACATTTCCTTTATATGGATGATCTGAAGCTTTATGGGAAATCAGAAATCGACATCCAGTCATTGACAAATATATTAATTTTTAGCACAGATACAGCAATGGAAAATAGAAAATGTGCTATAGTAGCAATTAATTGGGATAAAATCAAGAACAATAATGGAATTGAAATGCTGAACTGTCCTTATGGGAGTACATAAGGGAATCATCAGGACAAAGCCTGCAAGCTTCTGGTCATTTTACAGTTGGATTTCAAACAGGGACAATTTAAAAATGTGATTAATAAAGAATAAAGAAAGTGTCAGAAAACTTCTAAAGATAAAAGTGTATGGTGGAAATACCATCAAAGCCATCAATACCTAGATCATACCTGTGATATGATATATTGCTGGAATTATTAACTGAACATAAGCTGATCTGGACAGTTTGGACCCCCAAAATAGGAAAAACAATTATTATGCATTATGCATTATATCTCTGTAATGATATCGATACTTTATAGGCAGGCACACAATGAGGAATAAACACTGAAAGCAATGCATTTTGCCAGCAGCCATGAACATGCCATGCAAGCATCCTGGTGTATTCCTCATTATGTTCCTGCTTCCTCCTGTATAATACCTTCCTTTCCAATCACTCTGCACTGCAAGGCTGTTGGGCAAAACAACAGATCACCCACAGGACAAAGCATCCCAACTGTAATGATGATCAGTCATTGGTCAATAATTTTTTTTAGCATCCTCATAACTTCAAATGGTTGCTGAACAGTAAGTTAGTAAATGAGAACTTGCTATATTAAATATAGTCCACGTTCCCCTTTTAAAATTTGAATCTCATGGGACTCGGGAATCATATATTTAGTGTATGTTCCTGTGATCTGAAATATTCACTCCTTGATATATGATAGAGACCAACTTGGTTTCTCTTTACAAAAACTGTTAACATATCTTCCATCCTCCTCAGCTCTCCATACAAGTCCAATTGAATGGGATCCCCTTTTGGTTCTTTAAATTTTAAATTTGGTTGATATTTTACATGTTTTTTTAATGTGTGATTTCTTTTTGCTTTTTTATGTTCATTGTTTGACTTGGTTGTACTCTGCCCATTGTTTGAATTGGGCAGCCCTATAAAACCAACCAACCAACCAACCAATCAATAAGCAGATTTATCACTTTCTGCCATCAATCACAAAATTTTTCTCTGTTGCAGTCCTTACCATAGACAAAATCTGACTTGATGGGCCACACTAGGAAATCAATTCCACAGGGAGGCTAATACTACTTTCATTGAAATTTCATATAGCATAATAATATGCATGTGCCATACCTCCTTCCTCTTATAATTCACTGCATCTCCCTGAGCCACTTCTGAATCTTATTTTGTTGTTATGGATTTACTTTAAAATACTTTCATCTTCTTTCGCCTCAGTAATGTTTCTTGAATATATGTGTCAAAATCATCTTCCCGGTTCTGTATACTATTGTTTAGAACAGCTTACATTCCAAGGTATGGATGACTCTGATCTTGCTTCACTTTTTATAAGGCTTTGAAAACCTGTTTGTTTGTTTAATGGCCATCATGACTTGACCTGAGCTATGTGGTACTTTCCTGTTTTTCTCTTTGTTGGCTTCTTCTATGTTTTTAATCCTAGGTTAGCTACTCAAAGTTGTCATTTGTAGCCATATAAATCATTTAAATAAATAAACAATTATCCAGTGAACTTGGTAATGCAATATTTGTGTTTCTGATAGCTCTATCATTTTTGAGTCCCTGCCAAGTAACCGTGATATCATAATTACTTCCATTAAGTTATTAGAATCATAATATGGAAATGTTTAGATAAATAAGTATTTTAATTGTTATTTTTTTACATTTATTTTCTATAAAGTTCTATGTAATTGGTAGAAATAAGATGCTCGTTGCTCCTGAGTGTGCTCCAAAACAAAGAACCTAAATGATAATTTTTTAAATCTCATTAAAGTGAAGTAGTAATTAAGAGATCATATTATAAAACTGAATTATACTCAAGCTAATGGATATAAGAATACAGATTCATCTGCAAGGGCGGATTTAGCATTAAATAGCATGTAAATGAATTGATGACTGATCATAAATTAATTTTAGTACTTAAAACTGTAATGGAAACACAGGAAGATGCCATTTTATCCTAGTGTTTTATTGCTCTGCAAATTTGAACAACTACTTAATTTTCTAAATGCATGCTAACAGCTTGAATAAATCTGAGAACGTTTTGTGATTTTCAGCAATAAGAAAAAATAAAGGATGATACAGATGGAAAAAACTAAAATTCCAAAAAAAAAAAGAGGTTAAATGGTTTCAATTTATTTTTCATTACAAATGAAAAATCTCATACTTATGAGATTCATGTTTTCATCTATAACTAACAGACCCATACATATTTGATTCACTTGGTTTCATAAAAAAAATTCTGGAAATAAGTACTTTAATATGCATTTACCATTCATATGGATATTTTAATTTAGAAATTTTGTTCCACATGTCGGGCTAAGTAGGCACCAACAATATTGTTGCCCTATGATTTAGGGTTAGGGTTAGCAGCAGTGGTGGGCTTCAATTTTGTTTTACTATCGGTTCTGTGGGTGTGGCAGGGGAAGGATACTGTAAATAAGTTTTAGAGTACCTCTCCAGTTAGAGGTAGTATTTGCTAGTTCTCCGAACTATTCAAAATTTCTGCTACCGGTTCTCCAGAACTGGTCAGAGCCTGTTGAATACCACCTCTGGTCAACACATATTAATGTTCTTTGTTCTAAAACCTAAAACTTAAAACTTCATTATAAATATGAAGATCAATTACATACACTAGATAATGATAAAGTTAGCAAGCAGTCATTAAAAAAGATGGTGTTTTGGTATACGATCTATTGCTAACTTGGGGTATATGGAGAAATATAGATAATTTTTGTTTAAAAATTACGCCAGAAGTTCTAAGAAAATTGAGGCAAAACACTTAGCATATAGGTACACCAAGAAATCACTCTTTCAGATAAAGGCCTTGGATTTGATTTAAAGTGGATTTAGTTTTGAAATCTTTGTACTTAAATAGTTTGGAAAGCAGAGTGGTTGCAAACATTAAATAACTAAACACATCAAAAGTAACTTTAATCATATATGTGAATTATGCATGCTTGGGCTTCCAAAGGCAAAAATTGCTACTCTAGGTCTGAACCCTTCTAAGGTTATGAAATTCATATATAAATTGAACGTTGTCTATTTCTACCATGATAATTTTATTATCAATTCAGATTGAGTTTCCTTGGTTTATTTTTTTTTGCTTGTTTTTGATTTTGTAACTCACAGTTTGTTATTTATAACATTTTTTCTGCATTCACAAATAGGGCTTATCGGTGTTCTTTTCCTACCTGTCACAGAGCTGTCAAGATTGTCCATGCTGCAGCCTAAAGTATGCTCTAGATCTCGTAATGGCCTTGTGATTTCTATTGCCTCTTCTTCAATATCATCCTCATCTTCATCCTCTGGAATGTCTGCTTCAAAATCTGATATCAATGTTCCAGAAACATATCCTAATGGGGGAGCTGGGGTCTGGGGTGGCTGAATATTGATTTGATTGTGCCTAGAACAAAGAGAAAATATATTTATTAAGCATTGTACTTACCAATTCATTTAAAAAGCTGAGACCATTATCTAGCCAAACTTAAATCCTTTAAATTGCCATTTATGACCATTCGTGTAATTTATTCATCTTCCTTAACATTGCCTGCTATCAGTTGGAAATATGTTTTAATGGTAATGCAGAATGAGTCTATATTTAAGGAGAAAATGACACTTTTGAAGGATTTGTAGGCACTCTAAAACTTATTTTTTCTTGCATATCTATTTCCTAATTTTACAGCCAATTATCGTCATTGTAATACAATGTATGCTAATTTGAATATAGTATATCCAAGAGAATAAAAATAATGGTTTTATTCAAACCATTAATGGTCTTGATAAATCACTTTAAAGAAAGTAAACAATAAAGCTCTTGAATATATGTTTGATGCACTTGTGGGAGTATAAAAATTAAGATACATATATAAGGATTTTTCCCATTACTATTAGAGCTCAAAAGATAGCTGAGACAAAATGTTTACATAATAGCATTCTTAATTATGTTTATGAAGATATCAAGATAAAGTTGTGTTTTATGGCTACTTCTGAAAATGATGCAATCATTTAAAAATTATTAATAATGTAACATAACCTTTTAATATATTTAATATTAATTTTACCTCAGTAAAATTATTGATATATAATTGGTGTGATATTTATTTTTTACTGAATTTCTATTCACTTTTTCAGTTTACATAAACACTCAAGTTGTACTTCCAAAGGTGTATTAATATGCAATAGAATTAAAAGCAGAAGCAACATTAAGATAAAGCATTAAAATCATTAATAATTGAAACTTGCATGGGTTATTGTCCTACAGAAAATAAGAAGGGCAATCAATGGTTTCAAGACCACAGTAAAAAGTCAATTCTAATACATTTTGAGTCAGAACTGGAGAGCTTGATTTAGTCTTCTGAGACAAAGATCAACCAAATATTGGCTAGTCCCCAGTAAGAGTAGGAAAATTCACCAATTCTTGAACATTATTTTAAAGGTATTTTTTCTTCATCTAGTTATTGACTTATGAAAACCTTGTGTGTGCCAGTCAACCTATCTGAAATGATATAGGGTCTCCTGCTTGGGCAGGTGGTTAAATGAGAAGACCTCCAAAGTCCCTTCCAGCTCTATTTTGTTCGACTGATTGGTCTCCCAATATGTCAAATGACTTATAATGGTTACAATACAAACTTGTGAGGAAGTATCTAGGAAAAGGCAGTGCAAAAAAGAAATTTGGTACAATGAAGGAGTGGACGAAGAGATATATGTTCCACAGGTACCTATAAACCAGAAGATCATTAATTCTAATCTTGGTTTATTGACACAAAGCCAACTGGGTGATGATGGGCTGGACACTATTAGCTTCAGCGAAGGTGTGTCAAAATGGATTTCTTTGAGGGCTGGATCAGCATTGTAGTTTTCCTCTGTGGACCGGCAGTGGGTGGTGGGTGGGGCAGGACAGATGTGTCCTGCAGCACCCTGCCAGCCAAAACGGGGCATGGAGGGGTCCGTGCGTGGCCCCTGTGCCTCATTTTCACCCTCTATGGCCTCATGCAGCACCCTGCCAGCCAAAAACAGGCCACATGGACCATTTTGGGCCAATTTTTAGGGTTTTTTTGGCCTGTTATGGGCTCATTTTTGGCCTGTTATAGGCCCATTTTTGAGTCCATTTTTGGTCCATTTATAGCCTGTTTTATGCTCATTTTTTAGCCTATTTTTGGTGAGAAGAATGCTGCAGGAGGCGATGGAAGGAGAAAATGAAGTGTGGGGGGCTACATGCAGCCCATTTCAGCCACTGGAGGCACCACAGAATGGTCCCTTAATAGTTCCAGGCCGGCCCCCTGAGCCAGATTTAAGTACCCCACACAGGCCTGATTTGGCCCATGGGCCTTGAGTTTGACACCCCTGCTTTTGGGAGAAGGCAATAGCACTTCTGAAATCTTGCCAAGAAAACTGCAGGAAGTTTTTCCTGGGAGTCACCAGGAGACAACATTGACTTGAAGATGCATATTTTCACACACTGTAAGAGATACACACTTACATACACTGTAAGAGAACAGCCCTGTTTATGAATAATTGCTGGACATCAAAGCATATCCACTGATGAAATGGATATTTTTAAAATATTTTTTCAGCTTTCTAACACAGGTCTGATAGTTCCAAGTTCTTTAAGAGTTCATATTTCAGGAAAAAATCTTGACCCTAACTCAGTTAATAATCAGCAGTATTGTTTGGATTAGAGATGAAACAAAAACAAGCACCAAGGTTTTCCAGTTAAAGATGTAGTTGTGCCATTAGACCAAAATAAGGCCACGCACCCTTCCTTGGAAATATCAAGCTTTTTTGATAAAGTGTGGATATCCATTTTGTTGGAAGATTTGTATAGATACTCCGTTTCCTTTTTCTGCTGTTCAGGGTTGCTGCAAAAATGCCTGACCACTAAACCCAATATAGCACAACCAACATAAGATATAAAAAGGATAACACTGTCACACATCAAGAACATATTGTTGTGGTTTGCGGGCAGCCGGTGAGGATGGCAAAGGTATCAGACAGTGAGGATGAAAGGGAACCAGTCAGGGAGTCTGGGGAGGACTTGGACGAGGGCCCTGCATCTGATGCAGTATGGGGCCAGGATCATCTAAGAGTGGGGTGCTGTCTTTGGGTGCTGGCAGAAGTGAAGCAGAGGACCACGGGGAGCCTGTTCCCAGTGCGCATGTGCGCAGAGCTGCTAGAAGGCAAGAGCAACTGAAGCAGAAGGTGAGAGCAGCTGAAGCAGAAGAGTAAGGCTGGGAGCTGATTGTCCCTTTCATAAGGGATAAAAGTCAGTCCTCAATGATGAAGAGCTCTGCAGGAAGCAAAGCAGTTCAGTAATTTCTGAGTCCTTCGTGAAGCTCTGGTCTGTTTTTTCTAGGTTTTTGGGTGGGTCTATGTTAGCCTTAACTGGATGTCTGTTTCTTGGCAGCATTCGACAGCACTGAAAAGCATGCTCTTATCTGGAAAAACTGTGTATAATGAGTTTTGCCTGGGAATGTGAGTAATTCCCAGCATCACATTTAAAAAGGTTTTACTTTTAAATTCAGCTTGTGTGTGATGACCAGGAGTGTAACACAAATGTAACAAAATCCAAAACATAAATAAATGTCCTTTAATGCCTCCAACTTGGCCCCACTGTTCAATAATTCTCAGTTGGAGCTAAAACCTACTCAAAAATAGTCTTCAAAAGAAAGCAATACAGTCCGAACTTAATGAGCAGATAGAGGTGAAATAAAAAACCAAATAAACTACAATGACAAAATTTCCACAACAGACCAGGATAAGTAATTATCAAATTCAAGGAGATAACAAGGCATAGTCTGTTGGAAGGACGCCAACCAAGATAACTTCAGCCCAAAGTAAAATACGCTTTGCTTCTGGCAACGCTGTGTTGTAACCATCTCTCTTATATACTATTCTCCCCAGCTACAACTAATAAGAGGGATCATGGCCGCTTCCTCTCTTGTAAGCCAAGTTGTTTCCTTCTCCGTTCCTCCCTGCGTGTCCTAGGATGAAGAGGGGATGGGCTTGGTTCTTCCTTTGACTGCCCAGCCGGCCTCTGTCCTTCCCCAGCCTCCTCCACAACCTCCAGAACCACACCTCCAGTCCCTGTTGGCTGTTCATCCTCTCCCTCAGAGTCCAACTCTATCAAGGGCATGACATTGTGTTTTATTAAGTCTGCCAAAGTCTGGGTCAGAACAAATATCAAAAACTACCAACAGTGCACTACAACCACATAGAATCAGCATAGCATACAAGCCAACTAAAGCCCTTCAAAACATTCTAAGTAAGCCAAAAGACCCAGCAGCCCCAAAGGAAAAAAACAGGTCATCTATTACATAGAGTGTAATAACTTCAACTGCCACTATGTAGGACAAAAAAGCAGAAGATTGGCAGAACACATCCATGAACACCAACTAGCAGTCAGAAAACATGATGAAAACTCTTTATTTTCACAACATATGGACAGATTTAACCAGTTTCAACTACGAAACCGTGAGCCAAGTCCAAAAGCACTAGGGAATTTCTAGAGACTTGTTACTCTGATAAATTAATAGGCACACAGACATAAACAATATCTACATAGAAAAGAGCCAATCTACAAGCATAAAAGGGAACAAAAAGACCAAAATACATTTCTACCAGCAATCAGCACCCTTATGAGCATCAATTAACTCCAAGATTAACATCAGACTAACAATCAAGAAGTAAACAATACCCCAATCAAGGAGCTGCCAAATAAGCTAATAGTAAAAAGCTCAACCAAAGAACTTCTTAAGACTACCCCTACCAACACTGATAGAGTAAGCCACTGATAGAGTAAGCCATAGAGTAAGAGTTTGAGAGCAAACTCCATTCCTTACTTACACTGATGATGTTACCTAGTTTGGGTAATGAAACATCTGCAAGAAACGCTGGTTGCAGAAAACCAAGCTAAGAAACCATGAAGGACCCCTTATTTCAACCCTGTGTTACAAATATTTTCCTTTATTCTTTACCTTAATCTTAGTCTCTAACCTCATTTTCCAGAGAGGTTATGTACAGCTAGTTTTCTTGACTGAGTAACCTAGCACAAAACCAGAATTATAGCAACTGTAGCATATACCAGTACATTTGTTTGTGTTATGGTGGTTGTAGGAATTTTCATGTGGACTTTGTTAGGTGCAAGCAATCATGAAGCAAGGCAGTTCAAATGAATACAAGTTTATTGCATGCTAGCACTCTCTACAATAATCTAGTAGCAGTCAAAATAATAAACTAGCAGCAGTCAAAGCAAATTGGATGTAGCTAAGAATCAATTCAAAATGGGCTGCATTTAGATCTCTTGTGGGTGCAAAGGATCTCAAGAATGACGAAGTGCTTGACCTCTCTCTTGGGCTCAGCCTTGTCATCTCCTACAGGCTCTATTAACATCTTCTAGTATACTATCTGATGGTACTTCCCAATTGACCATTGATAAATGGGTTTTTGAAGGTTCACTGCAACTACTTTATGCATGATCTTTTGCTTCATGCTAGCTGCTATGCTCTATAAAGGAGCAGGTTGCAGTGACATTCTATGTTTAGTTGTTAGCTGCACACCCAGTTTTTCTCCAAGTATTGTTGAGTTCAAAATAATGTATAGTTGATCTATCTCTAATATTGAGATGAGCTTTTTCTTCATTGTTCTGAAGCATTGTTTCTCAGTTAATGGGGATGCAGATCTCCTGTCCATCCATAATTCACTCATACATTTCATATATCCCCCTCTCATTACATTTATTGTACTGTTGTAGTAGCAATTCCAGATTATTTTGTCTTGTCTATGCATGGTTTGTTCCAGTAGTGCACTTATCATCAGAGTGCTGCAGTTCCCCAATACCTTATGCAAACCTTGTTAATTGAGGCAATGTCTGTACTGGCACAATACTCCTTGTTTGTGTCACTCTCATATTTGAGATGAAACATTATCATGTTGTTGCCCAAGGACTCTATTGGTAAGATAGGTACCAGCCATGATTTGAACCTTGGTCTCTTTATCAAAAGCGACACTCTAACAACTACGCTATCCAGCCACAATGTAACCTAACATAACATAAGGTAACAACATAACATAACAATATCTCATCTCATAATAAGTATCAGGAGTCTCGCTCCCTTCAATCCTTTCTGCACCTCCTCCCCGTGTATTCCTATGGAGGTATTTCTGTTTCTGTTCACTTGGGAAATAACAGGAAATTCTTCTGAGAAGGGATGAAAATGGATTACATGAATTTAAGATAACTACTTGAAGAATCAATTTCAGGAAATTAATTGCAGATGGTTAATGAGGTTTAATTACTCACTCCCTTTTAAAGCATGTGAGAGAAATCTGTATATATTGTAAGATTAGTATTTGAGACAAATGATGGGCTGACAGCAGGGCAGCTGGGTTTGGGGGCAACTTGCCAACACACAATATAAGATTTCAAACAGTTACATGTAAAGGTTACTGTACTATGATAAAAACATACCAGTGCACATTAGAACATTTTAATTCCATAACATGTCAACTTGATAATATTGGAAAAGATTCAGTACTTCAACTTCTAAAACCCTACAGAAAGGCTGGATAAGAGTATTCCAGTTAAAAAAAATTCTTAGGAAATGCTAGAAAGTTCTCTCAATCCATTACAGTGAGCTCTACATATCTTTAATTTCAGTGACCACTCTCATGTTTATTATGCCTTCTGATTTGTGTTTAAGAAAGATTTTTAAAAAGCTGTTAATTCCTAAACTTAAATGGATTCTTAAATTGCTACTAAGTATTTCTTCATCAACTTTATGAAACATGAACACATGTAATTAAGGAAGGGAAAGAAAGAATCCTTGCAATTGTCCAAGCTTGTTTTTCTGGCAGTCCTTTTTGCAGGACCATAATTACATGAGACCCAGAGAATCTCTATTTTAAGAAAGTGTCTGCCAAGAAATGAAAGGATTTTAGCATTTATCACTGTTTCTCCGAGGTCACAGATGCAGTATAGAAACTAATTGATTGACCCCTTAACCCGTGCTTTTCATATAGTCTCTATGGATGGACCAATTCTTCCAAATTCCATAGGCTTTCAGATGATAAGGAACAAGGGAGTCAGCTTGTTTCTGCAGGACAAGCTATATATTCACACTTTGTTTTTTTTTTAAAGCATTTAAAATACTCCTAGCCCTCACAGAACTATAGTCTTTGGGAATATGAACTGGACAGATTTTTTTTTTAAAAAAAGCCTAAGTGTTTGAATCTGATGCTTGTAATATAAGGAGAGCATAGAAAAAGGTAAATTGGTAGCAAATGAAACAGTATAAAACTCCACATAGTAATGATTCCCTCCATATTTAAAAAATGCAATGTATTTTAAGAAACATTTCCTTCTATAGTCTCAATTCTCATTGATTCAGAGTGCCTACACAAAAAGTGCAAAGATTAACATACTCATATTATTTCTCCATGAAAAAGCCTTGTACTTTACAAGAAGTCAGTTATTTTGAAGGACAGAGACAATTATGCCACATGAAAATATTAATTGAAAGGACATTCAATTTTTTAAATTCTCCCATTCTAATCCACTCATCCATTCTATCTTGGGCCTAGCATTATTTTTATGAATACTGCATGAGAGAATGCCCAATTGCTGGGTTTCACTTCAATAGGGTACTGTAGCCCTTCTAGCAATTCTCTGTTAAGCCTTGTAAAGATATAATGAGTGAGTAAAACTTGAGCTATTACACAGAAAAGGAGAATCACCAGAAAAGGCAAAACGACCATTTATGGTAATATAATAATAATTATTGTACTAATGAATATTCTACAGATATTTTATTTAGGAATTGATAAAACTGTAGGTTGAAATTAAAAATTTAAACAAAAGTATCTGTATGGCAATTGTTTTTTTTTAACCTAACTTACAGTTATACAATTACCAGATGAAAAGATTTAAGCTTTATTCACTTGAAAATCATAATCACTAGGTGAGAAATCTATTTATGAAAGGATGCTTAAGGTCACAACTTCTTTGTAATAAATAAAGGTCAAATTCCTGGATTCTGTACTTTGGAAACCCAGCCATTCATGATCAGTTTGTTGGCTGAAACTAATAAACAGACGAACAAATGGTCAAAATTGGGAGCGTCCTATCAAATTCTGTACCTGTCAAAAGTGGTGTCTCCCAAGGAAGTGTTCTAGGACCAACTCTCTTCATACTCTACATAAATGACCTCTGTGATCATATTAAGAGCAACTACGTTCTCTTCGCTGATGATGTAAAGCTATTCAACAAAACAGACAATACTACTACCCTTCAAAAAGACCTTGACTATGTATCAGAATAGTCAAACAAATGGCAACTTCAAATTTCAACAAATAAATGCTCTGTCCTACATATTGGCAAAAAATAAATAAATCAGAAAATAAAATACAGGCTGAATAGTCAAGACCTTGTTGATGATCCATACTCTGTCAAGGATCTTGGAGTACCCATCTCTAATAATCTAAGTGCTAGAGCCCACTGTAACTACATAACCAAAAAGATGTTAAGAGTTGTTAACCTAATCTTACGTAGTTTTTTCTCCTGTAATATTACACTACTAACTAGAGCATACAAAACATTTGCTAGACCAATACTCAAATACAGCTCTTCAGTCTGGAACCCACATTAGGTATCTGATATTAACACAGTTGAGAAAGTCCAGAAATATTTCACAAGAAGAGTTCTCCACTCCTCTACTCGTTGCAGAATACCTTATGCCACAGGACTTGAAATTCTAGACTTAGACAACCTAGAACTATGCTGCCTTCGGTCCGATCTAAGTATAGTATATAAAATCATACATTGCAATGTTCTACCTGTCAATGAATACTTCAGCTTCAACCATAACAATACAAGAGCCAACAATAGATACAGGTGAAACTCAAAAAATTAGAATATAGTGCAAAAGTTCATTTATTTCAGTAATGCAACTTAAAAGTGAAACTAATATATGAGATAGACTCATTACATGCAAAGCAAGATAGTTCAAGCCATGATTTGTCATAACTGAGATGATTATGGTTTACAGCTCATGAAAACCCCAAATCCACAATCTCAGAAAATTAGAATATTGTGAAAAGGTTCAATATTCTAGGCTCAAAGTGTTCCACTCTAATCAGCTAATTAAGCCATAACACCTGCAAAGGGTTCCTGAGCCTTTAAATGGTTTCTCAGTCAGGTTCAGTAGGAATCACAATGTTGGGAAAGACTGCTGACCGGACAGTTGTGCAGAAAACCATCAATGACATCCTCCATAAGGAGGGAAAGACTCAAAAGGTAATTGCACATGAAGTTGGATGTTCCCAAAGTGCTGTATCAAAGCACATTAATAGAAAGTTATGTGGAAGGGGAAAGTATGGAAGAAAAAGGTTCACAAGCAGCAGGGACGACCGCAGCCTGAAGAGGATTGTAAGGAAAAGGCCATTCAAAAGTGTTGGGGACTTTCACAAGGAGTGGACTGAGGCTGGAGTCAGTGCATCAAGAGCCACCATACACAGACGGATCCTGGACATGGGCTTCAAATGTCGTGTTCCTCTTGTCAAGCCACTCCTGAACAACAAACAACATCAGAAGCATCTTACCTGGGCTAAAGAAAAACAGACCTGGTCTGTTGCTCAGTGGTCCAAAGTCCTCTTTTCTGATGAGAGCAACTTTTGCATCTCATTTGGAAACCAAGGACCCAGAGTCTGGAGGAAGAATGGAGAGGCACACACTGCAAGATGCTTGAAGTCCAGTATGAAGCTTCCAGAGTCGGTGTTGATTTGGGGAGCCATGTCATCTGCTGGTTTTGGTCCACTGTGCTTCATTAAGTCCAAGGTCAACACAGCTGTCTACCAGAAGATTTTGGAGCATTTCATGCTTCCTTCCACAGACGAGCTTTATCGGGGTGCTGACATCATTTTCCAGCAGGACTTGGCACCTGCCCACACTGCCAAAAGCACCAAAACCTGGTTAATGACCATGGGATTATTGTGCTTGATTGGCCAGCAAACTCGCCTGACCTGAACCCCATAGAGAATCTATGGGGCATTGCCAAGAGACAGTTGAGAGACACGAGACCAAACAATGCAGAAGAGCTGAAGGCCGCTATTGAAGCATCCTGGTCTTCCATAATACCCCAGCAGTGCCACAGGCTGATAACTTCCATGCCACGCCGCATTGAGACAGCAATTGCTGCAAAAGGGGCCCAAACCAAGTACTGAGTACATATGCATGCTTATACTTTTCAGAGGTCCGATATTGTTCTATGTACAATCCTTGTTTTACTGATTGCATGTAATATTCTAATTTTCTGAGATTGTGGATTTGCGGTTTTCATGAGCTGTAAGCCATAATCATCTTAATTATGACAAATCACGGCTTGACCTATCTTGTTTTGCATGGAATGAGTCTATCTCATATATTAGTTTCACTTTTAAGTTGCATTACTGAAATAAATGAACTTTTGCACGATATTCTAATTTTTCGAGTTTCACCTGTACAAACTCAAGGTTAATCGCACCAAACTTGATTGCAGGAAATATGACTTCAGCAACAGAGTGATCAATGTCTGGAATACTCTACCTGACTCTGTGGTTTCTTCCCCAAGCCCCCAAAACTTTAACCTTAGACTTTCTACTATTGATCTCATCCCTTTCCTAAGAGGTCTGTAGGGGGCATGCATAAGCGCACCAACGTGCCTACCATCCCTGTCTTATTGTTTCTTTTACTTTTCTTATATGTATCCATGTATTCATAACTATGTTTTTACTTATACCTATTATCTTGTAAGCAATTGACAAACTAAATTAAAAAATAATAACACAAACTATGTATGTGTTAGCACTCTTTCAAATATAGTTACTACTACCTATAAGCTGAAAAATAAAATCCTGCAAAAAATCCTGACATTATAGAATGTTTTAAAAACTTGGGGAAACTGTTACACTATTACAGCTTTATATACCAGGATCATATACTCAGCTTGTCGTGATTGTTCAAGTCAACTTTGAACTCGATGCAACCAGCTACAGCTTCTATAATTAACTGAAAAAAAAAATCCCGGATGCATATATTATAAAACTTTCAATCTAGCATAATACTTACCCATACAGATTTTCAAGGGGTCCACAAATTTTCCACAATAGTTCCTACAGATAGTTATAGTTTGTACATGATATAATACAGCTTCAGAATAGAATTTATGAACTGGTATAAGGTATAGAGTTTCCTGCCTGAGCAAGGGGTTAGACTAGAAGACCTTCAAGGTCCCTTCTAACTCTATTCTATTCTATTCTATTCTATCCTATCCTATCCTATTCTCTTTATTCTATTCTATTCTATTCTATTCTATTCTATTCTATTCTATTCTATTCTATTCTATTCTATTCTATTCTAATTCTTATTCTATTCTCTTAGCAATTCAAGCATAAAAGCAAAATTAAAGAAGTACTCAGTTAATCCTACTTATTTATCTATAACCTTTCCCCCACAACTCACTAGTCCTTATATAAGAAGGATATTTTATATGTCTATTTTATGGCTTTTGAAATAGAGAAGGCAATGGGATTCATTTTAAAACTCACCTAAAATAAAACAGATCTTATTTTTTAAAAAAAGAAGTGGTCATATAATTCAAGAAACTTATATTCATTAGTTGGTAGTTTGAGTGATAGTCATTTATGTCATGATTATGTCAAGAGGAAATAATCTGCATCTATCCATTAGATAATTGATCTTACAAATTATTTATTATACAGTTATGTCTATCTGCTGAAGCTAGGACTTATCAGTTTTTAAACCTTATGCAAGTGAATTTTGATGATGGTCACATTTACCATGCTTGCTTTGCTACATCAAACTGATATGCCCTGGTCAACTCATCAAGATGGGCCTGAAGCATAGGTTGCATTTCTTCTCTAGGAGAGGGAGTTAAAGTTGCAGTGGACTGTTGTCCAAAAGAGATTGCAGGGGAAGAAGCCACTCCTCGGACAGGGGGTGTAGGAACTCTGTCATCTTCTTCAAGTTCATCCTCCATTCCCTGATGCAAATATGTCTGGACAGGTAAAGGTGGACACCAAACATCACTGTTGTACCTACAAAATAAATTATTTTGGTTCACGGTTGAGTCTTAAAGTTTTAACAATTATGTAATAGAGATGGTAGATATCCATCTTTGTTGTTAAGGGCACTCTGATTTAAAACTCTGCTCAACCATGAAATTCTAAATGTTCAGACTACTGTTATGAGGTTGGAAGTGTCACACAGGGGGAATAAATGTTTATTGCATTGAATTCCTGCAGGGAAAAGGTAAGATATAAACCTAATAAAAAAAATAAGCTAAAGGGTATTTAGTAAGCGAAGTATTAACATACAGTTGCAGAATTAGAATAAACATGTCACTTGTTTATTTCAGTAAATCTAAGATTTTCTTTCCTCCCTTTTCAAAAATATTATTCTGACTTTTGATATTTCTGATAGTGTTCTAATCAATAATAAAAACCACTTGCTAGTGTCTTTAAAATATCCTTTCTTTGGCTGACATGAGCAGCAATGTCAAGCAAACAAATAATTGTGCAAACTATGGGACAAATGCAGATGTGTGTTTTGCTAGTATTATTTATAACTGGACAAACAATTAATGTTAAATATTAAGGAGGGCGTATGAGTGTGTGTAAGGTGCCAAGGTCGTGTGGTGAGGGTGGTGCAGGGTTGCATGACAGTTGGGGAGGGTGCATGATGATGTACAAGGATTTGAGGAAGATACAGGGAGGATACACAAGGATGAATGGAGGTACACAAGAGTATGAGGGAAACGTGGCAAAGCCTAGAAAAGTGTATAAAGGTGTGTAAGTATATATGGGGATATGAGGGAATTGCAGCTAGGCTCATGGAGGATATGTGGTAGTACAAGGAAGATGTGTTGAGGCTTGAAGAATGTATGTGCTTGGCATCGTTTGAACGCAGACTGGGACTGGGGAAGGGTGCATAGATGGGGGAAACTTACCCTAGTGGCTTGTAACTTTCCCTGCTAGCTTTATTGATTTTCTTGGAAAGCTGGCAGGGAAGATAGCAAAGGACGATCACATGATTGTAAGGCAGTGCAACTGATCAGGTGGAATCTGGTTGCAAGTGCCCATATTGCAATTATGTGATTGTAAGTTGCTGGCATAGTCAAAATGCTGAGGACTGCTCATATCTATTATTTATTCAGCATTGTTGTAACTTTGAATTGTTACATGAGGTCCATGCTATTGATGTGAATTGTTAAGCACTATATTTCTTTGAGAAATAGAGTCTGGAGAATAGAGAAACCATACTGGAAGTGAAATGACATTGCCAATAGCAATTAAGGATGTAAAAGGAATATCCTTATCTATGGAAGATTGTTTGAAATTGAATCTTCTCTTCAACTTTCAGTAGAGAGATGAAAATGTGCATTTGTAATGGAAGGGTATGGAGCAAGGATTACTGAGCCAGATGGATTAAAACACTATTGTAATAAATGTATATGAACAGTCTTACATTTACAATCTCTCTTCAAACTTCATAATAAATGGCTGATCCTGACCCTAACCCTAACCTAGCCTTAGCTGTCAGATAATGGATTCAAAATTGTTCATAGGAAAATACATTACCCTTGTTCTTGTGGATCCACCCCATAGTGTTCTAACTCTGTTCCTGGAAGTGGATGTATTGGAGGAGGTGGAAGAGGAACACTGGCCCAGGTAGACCCATTATTTTTCTGAGTCTTGGGAGTATTTTTGTTTTTCTTTTTCTTTCCTCCTTTCCCACCTGAAGTCAAGAAACATTACAAAAATATGAAGAAGCTAAGTTAATTATTTACATATTTCTATTTCCAGAAAGAGTTTTGATTCCAGATGGCACGTGTAAAAAAAAGAGTGAAAGAATGAAAAGAACTTTTTTCTATTTTTATTTTACTAATATCAGCAGCAAGATGTTATAGCTGACATAAGTTAGAAATAATAATAGAGTGGTGTGGCGTGAAAAGAATCCGTATAATTGTCAAGCATTACTTCTTTTCATTTAACAAACTCCATATAACTTAATCACAACGAACCATACATTGAATAAAAATTAAAATGTTCTTGTGTCAAAACTATATTTATAGATTTATTTTGTCTGTGTTAGGAAACATAAAACACCAGAACAAAGTGCTTCAAAACAGAGTATTTATAATACTGTTTCTCAGGGTGATTTCTCAGTTATTAAGAACACAACCCCAAATATGATTCATTTGGCTTATTTCCAGACACAAAGCCAAGTGTAGGTGTTAAACTCTAAAAAAAGTCTGTAAGCAGTTTATTGCTGGAATAGGTTTCCAGCATTCAGCTAAAAATGCAAAAATTATAAGTGTAATATTTTAAATATATTCACTCCAATAGCCTCCCTCCCAATTATATATAAAAAAAGTTTATACATGGAGAAATGAACAATGAGGAATGCAAAAACATAGATGAGAATGTATACACATATCCCTGACGAGACTACATCACATTTTATGGAAGTCCAGACTTAATAATAGCTAATGATCATACTATATTTGGTCATAATGTGCTATATGCCAAAGAAGAATGAAACATCAAACAGAATTAGGTAATAACACAGAAGAATTCTGAATAGGTAAAGGTAATATAGGGCTTACAGAAAATACACATATACGTAAGTAAAGAATAATAAAAATGGAACGTGACAAGACAATAGAAATGTTAAAAATAACTTCACACATTTTTAAATTTTGATTTTTTTAAAAAATATGGCATGCATAATGTAATTTTGTTATACTGCAGTCGATTTTATACTGTCATTTATGTACTGTGACCCATCTTGATGGCATATATAATTACACTACAATAACCAGCATGCAACCTTTGCTTTATGTTTGGATTTAATTCTAAATATTTTAAATGCTTATCTTTCAATTCCAATATAATTCTACTACTGAATTTATTGATATGCTGGACCTCAGAGATATCGTGATTTTACATGAGAATATGTGTCCAATAATAGCCTATACAATAAAAAACCCTCATAAATAACCTTAGAGAAAACCAAAGCTATAAAGTGATTACTTTATAGAAAGAAAGTACTGCTCCAGAAAGGTGAGAATTTTATGAAATAAAATTTTCATTCATGCTCAAAAATATAGGAAATCAATTCATACATAATTTATATGTTCTCTAAATTAGCTTCTTAAATTGAGCAAATAAAGTATATTTTTTCAAAAAAAGCAAAATAACAATTCATATATGATTATATATGAATCATTCAGGTACATTTACACAAAAGTTATACCCAGTAATTGATCATGTATCTTGAGTCTTTCAGGTTTATAAAATTGAATTAAAAATAAAAACTTCCTTCTTATGTAAATTGTATTGAAACCAACCTGAGAGGCTGTCACTCCTTTCTGAACTGTTGTGAGAGCTGGTGGTGCTGAAATCTTGTGACTGGTTGTGTGGCATTCTATTAGACAATCCCTCAGCCAAACGGTAGTCAGGGATGTAAAGCAAAGCTAAGGGTTGAAGGGCAAAGGTCATAGTACCTTCTTGTGATTAGTTTATAGCACATGCACAACATGCAGTTAACTCTTTATCAGCTTATAAGTAAAATGTATTAAATATTTAACCTAGTGTATCATATGGGTAGCAGGATGCAGTGCATATCTATGAAACTGGAAAAAGATGAAAGAAACTGAAATAGCATAATCCAATTAGTTGAATTTGTAAAGTTTTAGAATACATGCAAGATACATTAAAGGAAGTGAGAACAGTAGTGGGTAACCCATAATTTTATTTCCATGCAGAGAACATATTCATAAAAGAAAATTAAGAACAAGAATCACCATTGTTGCCTTTTCCCTGATCTGGAAGAGAGTAACCAAATCCCATTAAGTCACTTTTCTGCTGAATTGAACTTTTCCACTGAGGATCTGGTAAATCAACCGCCAATTCATGGATGCTGTTGGAATGCAGTATTTGCGTTGTGGCATATGGAGTAGCTTGTGTTATTTGGCTGGAACTATTGTAACTAGTTTTGGTACTGAAGTCAATGCTGCTATAAATGGCTCCATCAGAAAGCATTGTGGCAGTTTTATCCCCTGGCATTGGAGGTAGCACATCTGGGGTGCAAACAGAGAAATGGAAGGAAAAAAATAGTATTATAAAGAAAAAATACTAAGCTATCAAGGTTTTAATAGGAAAAATAAATATATCATGCTGCACATTTGCTTTTTGGCTGAGACAGTTTCCATGAGCCAGTGAAGGGAAAATGATGTATTGCCTATGCCTTTCTATCAGCATCTTTGACAAACTTTGCACTTGTCCTTCACATCTCACTGCTTAAAAGCCATATTTCCTCCATATCTTCAACTGTGAAAATGAAGCTTGGAATATTTCGGTCCCAAACACTGTTTCCAATTGTTCATTTTATGTCAGTGCCAATGACACTGTCGTGCTCAAGGGATATGATAAAAATCCCAGAAAGAACAATCTCCTTGTATTTTCCTCCCTGCCAATTCCATCATGCGAGCACTGCACAAACTACTGAATGAACACAGAGATACCTTCAGTTATTAGTAAAGAGTCTTGGTCAATGCTACTTTAATGTATTTATTTTTAAAATCACCTGGATAATAAATTATTTTGGATTTTTTTTTTCATTTTCAAGAACTTCATCTAATTGAGACTTGAAATATGCTAAAACATAGAATTACTTTAAATTTAATATTAGATGTTGAAATGATTTGATTTTTCATCAAAATTATTTTAACCCACTAAGTGAAATACAAGGGAATGACCTTCATTACTATAAAATTAAATGGGTAAATATTATTTATCCAAAATAATTACCAAAATATTAATGATTAGCCTAATGTAGTATGAAGTCTTTTTATTTTTCATTTTATTTCAATAAAAGGCATAAACCAAATTCTCACATGGAAAAGTGAATAGCGTAGTTAAGATCAATTTGTGAAAATTATATGCTTTGGAAAAGAAATGAAATACCCTGATATACCTGTGTGACCTGTGTGTACTTTGACAACAGCATTTGTGAAAAACACGAATTATTTTCATAGGGCAGCCAAAAGACAAATATAGAAATAATGAATCAGAAATCAATTGTCCAAATTAAAATGATCATATTCATTTGTAGCATTTTTATATCACAGACTCTGTAGACTCAATGCAGTTTTAAAGCTAATTCTTTATTTTTCTAGAGAAGGCCCACCTTGAGCGCTTTCCATTTCTGAGAAACACTCACAGACAAATAGATGAATTGTATAGGTTCAAAGAAAAGAATGATCAAGGAACTATAAAGAGTGACTGAATGAACTGGGAATGCTTAACTCAGAAGAATGAGGAAGGATATGTTTGCACTTTTCAAGGACCAGAACAGATGTTACCCAGAAGAATATAAAGAGCTACTCCCACTTGTTCCAGACTAGTAGGAGGGACTTAATTGATTTAAGATTTAAAAAGGCAGAAATGTTAGAAAGAAAGAAATTAAAAATAGAAGCATTTTAATAGTGGACTCTATTACTTATACTGTAATTTAATTCAGATTCTTGCACTGAATTGCTTACAGTAGAATGCTAAAGCCAGGTTGCTGGTTGGGATACTGCATTGTTAGTTTTATACCTATTTGAAAGTGATTGCACTGACTTTCAATGAACTAATTATTTCTGTTTATGCATTTATTTATGATATGTAAGGTCATAATCTAACTGGAACTCATAGGCTTGGAACCCACGTTATCTGGTATCTGTTACTATATATTTAGTCAATAAATGTGATTATTGCAAGAGTTTTGATTTATATGGTTAGAACTACAGATTTCAGATGGCTAAATTGAGTGACTGTGGATTTTCAGGAATTTTGGGTGTCAAATGTTCTATGTTTGGTTCTGAATGGGATTACCACTTCAAACAGAGCTGTTGTGTGATTTTTGGGTTATACTAGATTCATAGCTTCTGCCTTAAACTTGGACCACCTTACTCATGGTCATCTCTTCTTTATTTTTTAAATGTGTATACCACGTGATTCCCTGTGGCCGAGATTACTGCAATGTGCTTTACATGGGGCTATCTTTTGTGACAATTCATTACTATGCAAGCTGCCCTGGGTGGCAGTAGGTTTGTTTTAGATGGAATTCAAGAGGCTGGCTATCAGCTTTAAAGCTCTTCATTGCACAGGGGGAACACTTGTCTCTGATTATCTTTGCCAATCTAATAAGATCTGACAAAGTAGGTGTTTTTCAGATTCTGTCATTTCAGCAATATCATTTGGTGGAACACAAGAGACCTACCTTCTCTATCACAATCAGGCCCCCAATGATCTGAAAGGCCTGCCTTTTGTAAAAGCCTTGATGAGCCATTTTATTTCTCCCATTCCCCCCCCTCCACACACCACAAGCTTTTCATATTTTTCAAATACATCCAGATAGTTTGCTTGTAACTGATGAATTGTGTAATGGATTTTGTATCTTGTTATACTTTATTTTTACAATATTATGCTATTTTAATTGTATGTCATCTTGAGTTTATGTCAGGACAGCAATTATAAAAATTGACTAAATGTAATAAATATTTTATTTCGTAAACCTCTTGATAATATAAAAAGCTTTTGTATAAATATATAGTGTAACAATATATCATTACCGGTACTTTTTATTTTCATTGTTTATATTTCCATCATCATTTTTTTAACAAACATGTTGTATAAAGAAACAATGTATCCTGCCAAACAATGTATCATGCATGTTAAGAAATTTGAAAATGTACCTCCACGACCAAAATTCCCAAGATCACTTGGTCCATTGGTACTGTTGTTAACAGGAAGGCTGGTAGCAGGCCAAGAATCCGCAAGCCAAGGATAACTTGGATCACTTGCATTTAACAAGCCTGGCCGACTAAAGAAATCCAATAATAAAGTATTAATGTGAGAAATCTATGTAACTGTAATAAAGACAATTTTATTGGAAAGTTTGTGGAACAAATGGAAAGGAGCATTCCATTTACAGTTGTAACAATTCTATGAAATTTGTAAAGTAATTTTATATCAAAATAGTGAAGTCTGTGCATTTAAAAATCTTCAGAGTAAACTTGGATTCTGTATAAACCTGACACACTGCCTGTAGAAACTGGTAGCATACCCTCACACAGTTTGCTGTAATCCCATTGAATTCTATTGTCTGGGCTGAAAAGAAGTAATAGGCTGTACCACTGAAAGAACCTAAGCCAGGAAGAAATGATAAATTGCTACCTCAAGGGAATAATCATTCAAAGTGACTGTTCTATATCAACCATTTCCAGCCCTCTGGTGATTATTTTTTCACTTCCTGCATACCAAATATATGTCTGTTATCTAGAAGATGCTAGAGTGCTCTTGCATGAATTTAAAAGCAAGCAAGTTTGAATGGGATTAATGGAAAATTCAAAGTATCTGTTCTACCTATGACAGCAGACTTCCATATGTTTATTTTCAATTTTTATAAACTACTGAAGGCAGAATATGTATTGACTGAAACAAATGGATGAGATATACATTAGGCTTAATCTTGTTCCTAAACTTTGGTAAGATAAATAAAGATGGAGAGAAAATATGAAGCAAATAAATTGAAAGTATACATATTAACATTTTTAAAAGCAAAAAATATCCTTGGGAATCAGAATTTCGCATTAGCAGGTATTTCATCAGATGTTTGTACATAACATTTATGACAGTATATTTTTTTCTTGCACCCCCAATATTCCCGTCTGTATAATTTCAGAGAGAAGTATCGGTTTCTATAGAAACGGCAATAAGATGATCACACAGCTTGCTTCTCATTTATGTACTCTCATTAGACTTAATCCCTTTTTTGCTAAAATATTGATTCAATGGGAGATGGGAAGTTATTACCAGATCCTAATTACAGTCTCCATATTGGCACTGAGAAAATATATGAGGATATATGGGTCTGTTATCAACTTTTATCAATTTCAATTGAGTGACCACAGTTGTAGAATCTAGTCCTATCAATTTACAACTTATTCATCTTCTGTGAATCATTTATTTTGTGAACGATTGTGTGTAATTGTTCATTCACTGCAATTTAATGGAAGCCAATAAGGTCTCTTAAACAACAGCAACTTCATTTACTAATGCCTAATTAATGCAATAACTATCCTGAAAACAAATGAATACATTCCTTCTGATATTTTCTACTAATTTCTTCTTGGGCATCTGGGAGTTATCGAACATCTGGGCTTGATTTCCTTAAGTGTACAACAGATCATTAAAAGCCAGTTTAATCCTTTTAATTCCTGCTAGAATTGCTACTTTTACATCTGATCATCTCTCTGTGTCTCTAGCTCCTAAAAAGGAAGAAAATTAAATGAGCTAAACATATGAGAAATCCAAAGAAGTATGATCTGTAAATATAGAAGTAAATATGGAAGTATACCTTCCATTGCTCATAAGTCCTCCATCTCCTCTTTGAAAAGTGACTGGTTTGTGTTTCAAATAGAAAAAAAAAAGAAAAGAAAAAGTGCATTAGTATTTTATATTGAGTGAAATTATAATATGTAGGATAATTCATAAAGTCAAAAGGCCTATGCTCCACCTACCTGAGGATTGCATTTTAAGTGAGATAACTAAGTATAAGGATAGTGAAAGCCAAGGTAATTCCTGTTTCCTCAGCATGATGTTAATTTAAGTTAGTCTTTTTCAGTGACATGCTCACAGGATAATTTATTTCTGATTTCCTGTGATTATGGAGTTTATAGCAATTTTTGAAAATCAACTGACTAAAATCGAAAGACTTATAATACACTGAGCCCAAAGCCACTGAAATTGTGCAGGTCTGATAAAAGCATTACCTTTATTTCTCTAGCTAAATTAAAATGAAATTGCACACTCTTAACATGTTAGTGCTTAATGAAACAATAATGATGTTATGGTTATAATAATGTTATCACAAAATAGAAGTGAAAAACATGTTAAAACTGAAAACTGAAAAAATGGTAAAGTTTCACAGCAAACATTCTGTATTGTCTTTATTACACAATTTGATAATTGTGTAAATTGATACTATACTGTAGTTATTAAGACTATATCATAAACCCATTATAAATCAGTTCAGTAAATAGTATTCAGATCCAATCATAATGTTCTTAGAAAAGTAGTTGTTAGCCATTAAAATCCAATATTTAGGATATTTTCTCAAATGACAATCCAGGATACTTTGTATTTGGTTCTGAAAATCATACATGTCTGGGAGAAGGCAGCCAAAATTTCTGTGCCAGTTGCTAAAGAGTAAATGTGACTTTAGACGCTTTGAAGCCAATAGAAAGATCAGCGGCTAAAAAGAGGCAAAAGGGTTGGCTCAGTTTTCCATCCTTCTGAGGTCGGTAAAATGAGGATCCAGATTGTTGGGGGCAAAATGCTGACTCTAACCGATTAGAGAGGGCTGTAAAGCATTCTGAAGCAGTATGTAAGTTTAAATGATATTGTAATTGCTATTTCTGTTGTATCCTTTAATACAGTATTATGCAATAGGTTAGGTAGATTTAATTAAATTCAATATCTATTAAATATTTCATATTAGTGCAGCACCATTTACATTCAGATATAGTAAGCTGCTACCTTGTATAAGGTGGAATTCACAGATATACGTTGAACTCTGTGTATGATTTTTTTATTTATTTATTTAATTAATTAATTTATATTACCACCTATTTGCCCATGACAACTCGAGGTGGTTTACAAAATGTAAAACCATATTTAAAACAAAAAATAAAAATAAAAGACAATAAAAATTAATGAAAAGAATCAAATAAATTAATAAAGTACAATAGAACAAAATCTGGAAAAAAATCAGCCCCAACTCCCACCTCCCACCCCGACAACAGATACATTAGCCATTTGATGGGCTCCATCCCACTCTGGGTTCCCTAGGCCTGCTGGCAAAACCAGGTCTTCAGTGCCTTCCAAAAGAATGCTAGAATGGAGGCTGTTCTAATCTCTGGGGGAATGATGTTCCAGAGAGATGGAACCACCAAAGAGAAGGCCCTTCTTCTGGGTCCCATCAGGTGTATCTCCCTCAGGGATGGGACCTGCAACATTCCCTGCCTCCCCACTCCCTACTCTAATGGGTAAGGTAGATGTGACTGGCAAGAGACGTTCCCACAGATAACCCGGTCCCAAGCCATGAAGAGCTTTAAAGGTGACAATCAGCACCTTGAATTGCACCTGGAAGCAAATCAGCAACCAATGCAGCTCCTGCAGGAGAGGTGACACATGTGCACACTGGGGTCTGCACAAAACCATGCAGGCCGCTGCATTTTGCACCAACTGGAGTTTCTGGATGCTGCTCTAGGGCTGCCCCACGTAGAGCGTGTTGCAATAATCAAGACGGCAAGTGACTAGGGCATGAGTGACTGTGAGTAGAGACCGCTGGTCCAGAAAAGGACATAATTGGTGCACAACGCACAGTTGCACAAAGGCCCTCATGGTCATGACCGCCACCTGCTCTTTGAGCAGGAGTCATGAGTCCAGGAAAACCCCTAGATTACTCACAGGGTTTGTTTGGGTAGCGCCACCCCATCCAAGACCAAAGGTGGCAATTCTCTGAGCCAACAAACCCCAAATCCAGAGCCACTTGGTCTTGCAAGGGTTTAGTTTCAACCCATTGCTCCCCATCCAGCCCCTAACAGCCTCAAGGCACTGCAAGAGGGAGGACACAGCAACACTTAACTCACTAAGAGCTGAGACATACAGCTGTGTATCATCAACATATTGGTGATACCTCAGTCCATGGTGATGGATGATCTCACCCAGTGGCTTCATATAAATGTTGAACAGGAGCGGAGAGAGTACTGAGCCCTGCGGAACCCCATAAAGCAACGGACGAGGGCTGGATCTCTCCCCTTCTAAGTGACTGAGAGTGGCCGCAGAGGAAGGAATTGAACCAAGACAGCACAAGACCTTCTACTCTCATCCCCCGAAGCCACCCCAGGAGAATCCCATGGTCAGTGGTATCAAAAGCCATCAAGAGGTGAAGTAAAGCAAGGATGGATGCACTACCCTCCATCCTGCTCCCGCCAGAGATCATCCAAAAGGGCAACCAATGCCGTTTCTGTCCCAAATCCAGGTCTGAATCCTGACCGGTAGGGGTCGAGATAATCTGTTTCATCCAAAAACCTCTGGAGCTGCTGTGTGAGCACCTTCTCAACAACCTTCCCCCAAAAGGGAAGAGACAGGTCAGAAATTATCCAACCGGGTAGAGTTCAGCGATGGTTTCTTAAGAAGAGGGTGGACCACAGCCTCCTTAAAGTGCTGGGGTACCATCTCCTCCTGTAGAGAAGCATCAATTACTGCCAGAGTTCACCTGTCTGTCACCTCCTGGGAAGCTATCACAAGCCAGGAGGGACATGGGTCTAAAACACAGGTGCTTGCACCCTAGGATTCTGTCCACTTCCTTAGGAGCAGCAGGGTCAAACCATTCCCAGATAACAGGGCAAAAACCTGCCTCAGGAACTTCTACTGGACCAGCAACCATGCCAGCATCTAACTGGGAACAAAGTGGACCAATTTTGTCTTCCAGAAAATCTGCAAATCTCCTCCTTCCCTAGGAGGAGACGGCTCACCTTAAAGAGGTGATTATCTGCAGATGCAATCAGTATGGAGAAATATTTACACTTTGCTGCACGAATCACCACAAGGTAGGCCTTAGTAGCAGCTCTTACCCATGTTCGATCGAGTTCATCTCCTGTCTTCCACCAGCGGCGCTCTAGACGTCTCCTCATACGTTTCATCCCTCTCAGTTCCTCTGTATACCATGGGGCACAGAGAGGTCTATGGGTGAGGAGAGGTTGCAAGGGTGCAATCCTATCCAGAGCCTCAGTTACCTTCCTTTTTACCATATACTTTCCCATTAATATATAAATATTTCTCAGAAACACTGATAAATAAAATAAATAAAAAATAACATAAGCTATTCTTTTTTCCCTGCAATACCACTCAGACCACAATCTCAGTCAATGATTCAAGACTGAAATACTATCTCTGTAGATATTAGAATATAAAACAAGAATATCTACATCTTCTGGGGAAACATTACGTTCATGTTATCAGTTCTACAAGTGGCTTACCAATAAGAACAAAGCAGGTCCCTTTAAGATATCTCACAGAATAAATTTAAGAATTGATAATTAATTGCCTATCACCACTGAATAAACAATAATTGATGCTTAAACATCAATATAGATATATTTCATGTTAAATGGTATGCTGTACCTATCGGGAAATGAATTAATACATATTCAGCTTAAATATTGCTTCTAATTATATTGTCAGTCATAATCATTAGATACATTAGATTGAATGGATGCTTTACAATATGCAAGAAAAATAGCCATTATGGACCTTTTTTCTGCTTTTTAATAACAATCAAAATTGTACAAAAAGACAAGAATATGAGAACTGAAACACTGAACTGACTGAAATAAAATAGTTCTCAATAGAGGCACAGTAATATAGTCAGAAAGTTGAAGGTTTGGAAAACACTGGGATTGAAATGATTTTTTTTAAAAGTATCAGAGATCATTATGAAGTAGAATATGAAATAGCTACAATTGGACTTATATGCTAAGTAAAGTCGAAAAATTTTTCTAAATGTATGATGGATCTTGACAGACTAGAACACTGGGTGGTATCTAACAAAATGAAATTCAATGTAAAGTCAAGTCCTACATTTAGGCAAGAAAAACAAAAAGTACACATATAGACTGGGTAAAACCAGGCTCAATAGCAGTAACTGTGAGAGGGATCTTGGAGTCTTAGTGGATAACCAGCTAAATATGAGCCAGAAGTGTGCAGCCCATGCCAAAAAGGCTAATGTAATCCTAAATTGCATTAACACATGGATACAATCGAGATCAAGTGAGGTACTAATACAACTCTATAAAGCCTTAGTAAGACCACACCTAGAGTATTGCGTCCAGTTTTGGTCACCACATTATAAAAAAGATGTTGACTCTAGAAAAGGTACAGAGAAGAGCAACCAGGATGATTAGGGGACTGGAGACTAAAACATATGAAGAACGGTTACAGGAATTGGGCCTAGCTAGTCTAGTGAAGAGAAGGACCAGGGGAGACATGCTAGCAATCTTCCAATATTTGAGGGGCTGCCACAGAGAGGAAGAGGTCAAGTTATTTTCTAAAGTGCCTGTAGACCAGACAAGGAATAATGGATAGAAACTGAACAAGGAGAGATTTAACCTGGAAATAAGGAGAAACTTTCTGACAGTGAGAACAATCAACCATTGCTCTCGGAAGTTATGGGAGCATCATCACTTGAGACTTTCAAGAAGAGACTGGACTGCCATTTGTCAGAAATGGTGTAGGGTCTCCCCCTTGGACTGGGGATTGGACTAGATGACCTACAAGGTCCCTTCCAACTCTGATTATCTGTTATCTGAATAGTTCCTGATGTAAGAAAACTTGCATTCCTTTATTATCCTCATATATTGGCAGATGTCTATAAATCATTATTAAATAGGAAATTTCTTCTGGATATATCTTATAATTTAGTATTTTAGCCAAATCCATATTTCTTTCATTTAAATTTAGTTGACAGTGTGTTGGGTCTTTGAAAGTATCCATACAACCAACTCATGGAAAATGGTTTATTCTCTTGCTTTCTGTGTCTCTGTGCAGCATTTTCATGAATTTGGAATAGTTTCTATGGAGACATATATATGCATCAGAATTCTTTTGGAACCCACCTACAAAAATTATTGGACATATGTCCTAAACATAATTTTAAACAAGCTAAGAAAATGACAAAGAATTTGGCTGGGGTGATGAATTAAGCACCACGTTAGATGTTTCTATGTTTGTTTGTTTTTCAATTTCTAGAATTACAGATTAAGGGTAAACAGTCAAATACTATAGAATACGTCTTTATTGTGCATCAAATTATAACCATGCAAGCAGATTCTATTAATCTAAATGTAACTAAATTTAATAGAAGTACTAAATGTCATGGAGATAAAAAAGGAGATAAATATTTCAACATTATACTACTGTCTTATCTACGGTATTTGCACAAAAATGGTTACTTTTTAATTGCCTTACATAGGTTTTAAAATGTTGAAGAGCGATCATTTTTAATATAGAATTAGACTTTGTAAAAAAATTAATGTAGAAATTTTAAAACAAGAACAGTGATATTAGACTTTTTGAAACATGATGTTATTAGGAGCTTATTCAACAATTAAGATGGTTGCGCAATCATTGTTAACCTGTGATTTGAAGATGGCACCTCCAAATGCCCCACACAATTAAATCTTTCACAGTTAAAATGGAGAAAGCAGAAAATAAAGTCATACATAAATGAAATATTTACAAATATCATCTGGAAAAGTTTAACCTAATATTCATATTGGCTAGGGAGAAAAAAAAATTAACACCCTGAGCTGACATTTCACAGCAAAAGAGCTTTGTGGAAGGCTATCTCTGGTAGGCCACATTTTCCAACTACAAATAAAAACATCAATGCTGCCAGCCGAGTCTCATTCCTTTTTCTGATAAGCTTTTCCTCAAATGTGAATATAGACTAATCCTCTTTAATAGAGAAAAGATAATCAGTGTTGAAATTTTTACCAAAATTTTACCACAACTTCTACTTGTGTGGATGATTCTGTCAAAACAAATTATATTAATGTATGCTGTTAGTTAATATTTAGCAATTCCTTTTTACTTTGAATTTAAATTAATTTATTACTTGTGTCAGAATCTTTAATTTCCAGGAATGTGCATACCTATTGTTTGTAAACAAAAATGTACACTTTAATTCAGACTGACATAATCATAACACACTTTCAGATTTCTTGAAAATGGATGTATTAATGAATTCAGGACCTGTAGGAATTAACTCCTGTTTTGGTAGATATCTATTGCATATATAAAAAGATAAATACATAATGTTTATATTCTGTTTTCGATGTTACAGATACAAAACAGCCAGAAAAAGGAAATACCATATTCTTTGTCAGTCCAGCTGAACAATAATTTTATTTAGGTAAAGATAATTTCATCTCGGCTATGGGATGATTTTAATTAAACCCTTAATAACTTGATGGGCACACTGGAACGAGAAGAAGGTAATAATTTGCAAGTGAATTAAATATTGTTCTGCATTCCCAACTTAATCCAAAAGTCAGTGATTTTCTAATGTACTCCCATTCAAATATAAACCAGGTGTGTTGTTCCCACTTAATTTCTTCAAGAGCTGCAAAAATATTGAGTGTCACACATAAGGATTTTGTGTAACTGGAATATGCCTGTGATATAGCAGTATAGTAAAATCTTGGAGGCTCAAATTTTGCTGTAATGTTCATTATATATTGTGTTATGGTTTTTATAGTGTAAAACAACTTTTGTATTCTAAAATTGAAAAGATAGATAAATCAGTTTTTAAAACTTAAATGTGTATTAGATCTCTACATCAACCAATATAACATCATAAATCTGGATGTGAGCAGATGTTAAACTTCATTTCCATAAGACAGAGTCTCCACTATAGACAAGATCTTCTTGATTAATACCTGATTATCTATGATCCTTGTTTCTCTGCTATTATTTTGTTTGCCTGCCTTTTTCATTAAGTGGGAGGAAGAAAAATCTTATGAACTAAATCACTAAATGTCAGGCTTCTCATGCAGAACATCTTGGTCATATATAATATAAAATAAACTACTATTTTGATAAACAGTAGATTAGCACCACATTGGATGTATGAATGAAGAAAATTGTATTATTATTATGGTTGGTTGCATAGTCAGCCTCTGAGGTTAGTATGGATGTGGCATTTTTGTACATCTACCAAGACTTTCCCAAGAACACTGGGTAGGCAGATGTAGTTTAATAATATCAAAGGTATCATCACATGATGTAAACTGCTTATTATTATGGTCTACACAATCACAAGATGTTTATTATTATTAATTTCACAATTATCAAATGTTTAAACTGGATTTGTCATTTTTTTCTACATATCGAGTCCTTACCAAGGAGCTGGGTTAGACATATGTTGTTTGACAGTATTTAGGGCACTGTTACAAGATGTAAACTGATCCAAGTAAAGCTGTCTTTTTCAATTGACTGGTGATGATTTATCAATGCCAATGGTTTTTAACTGGTAATACAGATGTGTTGGCATTACATTTTGCCAGAGTCATTCTATTTCTATTTGTAGTTCTTTGTATTTTTTTTATCTTTTCCAGTTCTTTCTTTTCTATTCTGTTGTCTCTGAGTACTACTTTTTAAACTATACGTTCCTACCAATTTTTCGTTAGTGGCAGATGATTAGAAGTTCCAATGAATCATTTTGTTGACTGTATTATTTTGTTGTTTATAATCAGTTTGCATGATCTTCATGCATGAGCTAAGTATATGAACTACTATCATTTGATGATTTTTGAATTCTGACCTTGATTGCATTAGTTTGAACAGCTTGGCCTTGAGCAGGCAAAAGTAAGTATACAGTTACTTTCAGTTGTGACCAATTTCCAGGTTCTATCTTTTTCTATTTTTCTCTCCTTCTTTTATATACTAAGCCAGTTAGTACACCTCCAAGAATGTGTTTGACATGAAATAAACCCTGGCATCCACTTCTGCAGGACAGATACAATTCATAAATACCACTATGGAGATATAATGCATAGTGAATAGTGATCAATTTTCTTGTTTTTCAGTGCAAACTGTCTAGTTCAGCTTGCGTGCAGTTAATAATTCCAGTAATATAGCATATCACAAATATGGTTCAGATATTATTTCCATGGTCTTTCTACTGTTCCGTTTTATGGGCTAGAATGTTCAGAATGGTATCAAGTATACAGTTTTCCTACTGGGATTATTTCCTTATTGAAAATGTATTTGTATTAAACTCTGAGGTGGACTTCGATTTGAATACAGAATATATCTACAATTAGAGAACTAATTCTAGATCTTGAAACTGTCCCAAATGAAATAAACCTGTCCTTTTGATCAATATTATTTCTTAAACAGTTGACATTTATCTATCTTGAAGAAGTCTATTTTCCATTAAGAAATAATAGAGTTTTCTGATAAATAATACTGCAATGACAGGTAATACTATTTTTCCTGCTAGTTATGTTTCTAAACTGTATTTCTTTTTCTCAAAACAAGCAACCAGAAAACCTTAGCACAGACAGTCAAATGTTTTCATGCTTTATTGTGGATTATTTAAAGGGAGTCATATTGTTAACATCTTTACACTGGACATTTCCACATGCTGTGAGGTTTTGGGCACTATCAGTAAGCACTTGTGATCTCCTGCTGAGGTTTGCAAGAGACATAAGTAAAACAAGATATAAGTGAGTTATCAAAGCTGAAAGAGGGAGAGGGAGGGAGAGATGGAGCTCTCAGAGACATCAGAAACAACTCAATAGCTAAATTTAAAATGAAGAAATGGAAAAAGCTGCTGTAAAAGATGGTTTGGTAAAAGTGAAGGACATAAGCAAATTAGTTTTTTATAAAGTTAAATAAAAAATAATTCAGTAACTACTTATGTTATTATCTTATTAAAATGCATTCAAAACAAATGAAATAACCACAAATGTGTTATTCACTTCTATGTACTAAAATAGCATTCTATATTATTATATAGAATTAACTAGTGAAGTCAGCCATTAGACCATGTTCTCCAAATTGTGAAGAATTTCCAGAACTTTTAATAAGATCAAAATGTAGCTACAGGCCCTGATAAGCACATGCTCATTAATTCATGTTACTTTAATTCAACAGCAGCTTTATTGGCTATAAATTGAAAAGCTGATGTTTAATGAAGCTTTAGATCCTAAAGTCATAAGAATATAAGATTCTCTAGCTAAAAGATTTTAGAAGCCTATTTGTTTGACAGAAAGTTCTATATGAGTCAGTTGTTAAAGACCATGTTGGCTTGCATTTATCATCTGTGATTTATTGTAATTGATGATTCTGTCTCTTTGGCTGTTTCTATCAAATTGTAAGTTTCAAATGTTTTAAACTCAGCATGATTCTTTAAAACAAATAAAAGTAAAAGATAAACCTTTTAAAATATACTATATCTATTCATCTGTGTGTTTTAGAACACTCACTTCAAATACTCTGAATTTATTTAAAATAGACATAAACAAACATTTACTAAAACATAATTATTGATGTAACATACTGATTGCTTTCCATGACCATACAGTATGTACCATGGAAGAGTTCTTTATGTGCTATTATTTTTGCTTCATATAATTTTATTGCATTCAATTATATGTTAGATTTGATAAAATAAGGAAGTACATTTTGAATCTGGTTTTACAAATACTTTTTATTTGTATGACATATTTCATAAATCTAAAAAATATTTATAATTTTATAAATATTTTTAATTAGAATTGGTTGTGTGAGAATAAGTTATTGCCTGCCAGGTGGATTTAAGGTTGTTAATTTTTGATAATATCTGCCATATAATTAAACTCAAAAAAATCTACAAAAGAAGGAAACTATAATATAGATTACACCTAAATTAACTATAATGTAAATTACTTCAAAATTTTACAAGTTTGTACGTTTGTACTCTGTCTTCTGCTTTCACTTCAAACAATACCTATTAAATTATTTTGAAATAAAAAAATTAAGAATAAAAAAATTAACAAAGCTGAAAGTGTGAGCATGGTATTTTAAGGCTAGATATATTAATATTATAACATAGCATTCTTTTAGAATCACTGGTACAATACCACATTTGTATGACAGAATGCTAATTCTTGCATGTGAATTTTTAATTCTTTTATAAATTGAATAATTATAATAGATTCATTTGTATGGTCCTGGGGAAAGAGAACTAACGGACAGTACCTGCAGGGGTGAAGGTGAAGGACTGGACTGCAAAACAAGAAAATACATTGTGAGTTATAAAACTCTTAAGCAACGCCAATCACAGGGCATGGCTGTCTTTCAAAAATAAATTTTACATGTTTTAAAATCAAGCTCAAATTATAGCAATTCATATTTAAGCATTAGTAGCAGCCCATAATAAAGGATTGATCATAAATGCATGGGTTTTTTATATTTATATGAAGTAGTTACATGGACATGCAAGCTGGCAGCATATAATGCTATGTTTTGCTTTCAAATGTAATTGATTATAAATTTTCATTATCAGGCAAATGCAACATTTAACAATAAATATACAAGTGTGTACAATATGACACACTTTAAAGTGTTACAGGATTTAATAACATGTACATAAATATTGGAAGAGAAATTCTATAGGTGTTATGTTTTTGATAATGGTTTTATGCTGACTAAAAGTATGTGTTTGCCAGCAAGGAACCAATTTTTTTGCATCCTTTAAAAGATATTTATTCTGGGTATATATTTTCCATATATGGTAAACCTACAAATTGTTAGATGTTACAAAGCTATTTGTAGAAACATGCTGAGATGTCAAGCAATTAAATAATGAAATTTGAAGTATGTATTTAGCACATCTGATGTTTCTAAATGTCTAAATAAAGCAGCAAATCTATTACCCTTCCCTTAAATATGTAAAAAATGGTTATTTAATCATTCTGGATAATAAAACAAAGCTACCAGTATTGCCAGTGAGCTTAGTGATATAATTTTTGAACAAAATTTAACTACTTCCTTAAAAACAGAGAAAGTTGAAAATGCTATATTTATTATAAGGAAAAGGGAAAATAAAAATCTCCAAACCAAACATTGCTTTTAAAATTATAACCATAAATGTTCAATGTATGTAATCATTAAGAAAAAAATAACAAGTCTAAAATCTGATCTGAATAGCACACAGCCAGGGTTTTTCAAATAGAACATGAATAATACTTTTCTTCAAAAATAATGTCATTGAAATTGTACAGAAATTCACAGCCTTCTTATTTAGCTGCAGTGGAATATGCAATATTAATATTCTTGCTTCACACCAGTCTTAATCCAGAAGGCAGCATGAAGGATATTAAAGGTCTTTTGCTTTATACTGATTTCAGTTCAGTTGTGAACTAAGTTGATTAAGTTGATGTCCACAGGGCCCATGTAAAAAAAAGTATTTTAATGTAAATCAACTTTCTAAGGTACACATTTTGGCATTTTTACATTGCCTTCATACCATGGAAGCAAAACCTTATGTTATCCAAAATAATAGAAAAACACACAAGAAGAGATTCCAAAATTTATCCTTATGCATTTTTATTTCTTTCATGAATAGAAAAATGTGTCATGCACTTGAATGCCCCCAGTGTTTTATACTGTTTTATCAGAAGTAAGTAAATATTTATTTACAATATATCCAGTATTATCAAACAAAGTTAGATAGACTCTAACTCAGTTATCATGACTTAATGAACACAAATTAGGACAGGATTTGAATGTACTGAGCCTCTTTTATTCATTTATGGTGGAAAGTGAAATCACATAACAAAGACATATTGTCTCCATATCAATTAATTTGGTTATGATTAAATGATTGAAAATAATGATGATATAATGAGTTGATCTTTAGTAACCTGAGCTTATCAGTTCAGCTTTATTTATTTTATCCTTCTTTACTTTAGCAAATAGATAAATAAATAAGCCTGCTGAATTTGTCTTTCACTTAGGGAAAAAGGTGTATCTAAAGTTCTTGGGCTTCTTATATCAGATGTACTTATTATGTGAATATTAGACAGCTTTCTGGTAGCAATGATGAAATATGATGCAGAGCAATGCACTTAAAGCTTTTCATATTCTTGTTCTTTTACAGCATAATAAACAACATTCAATATACTCAACTCCTTATTCTGTGAACTAGATATATTCCTGCTGAATATTTATTGTAAACTATTGTTCTTACCTGCATAATTGCTAAGGCCCTTTCTCTTCTTTCTGCGCCAATAGAGCCAGATACTGAAACCCATGAGTATAACCCAGCAAGCACCACCAATTCCAGCAATAAAGGCAGGTTGCTTGACAACATCTGTAATTTGTTCTGTTATGCTATTGTTGTTTTCAGTGATGATGACTTCATTACGCCCTCCTGGATAACATAAATAATTGGACTAAATAAATATAATAATAATAATAATAATAATAATAATAATAATAATAATAATAATAATAATAATAATAATAATAATAATATATATAATAGCAGACTATTTTTATATAACCCATGAAAATTGACACAATTTGGAATTAATGAGTTGACCTAAGACTGGAAAGCCGTGGTTCTGGTTCCATTTCAGATGCTACATTTTAGCTCCAGATGATAGCTACTGTGGGCAAAAATTGGAGGGCAGAATGTTATGTATACAATCTTGAATTCCTAAGGAAAAGGCAGGATATAAATTTAATAAATATTATAATAATTTTTCTTTGTTCTGAGCAAGTGCAAAGTGAAATGTAAAGATATACTCAATTTTGTGACTCAGTTGAAATTCAAGTTCCAGTTGTAGTCCTTCATTGATATTTTGATTTGTGGCTGTTTTAACTCTCTTATTCTAAATTTCCCTGTTGCAGCTTGTTTTTTGACAAAAGTATCGGGTAAAATTGGGATGGGACATAAATATTGTCAAAAATATAAGAAGTTTCTATAAAATTCTCACTAAGACAAATTTTAAAACAGATGCATTATTAGGGAAAAAAGAACAAAAATTTCCCAAATTAACTAAAAACAAGGATAGAAAACAATTTAACTGTTTTTCTTCTAGAGATATTTAAAGGTATACATTCATATCAGTTTTATATTACTGAAATTCTTACCAAAATAACCACTAATTTTATTTTGCAACCTGGATACTATGAAGAAGCACTTTTATGGGTTTATTTATTTATTAGATTTTTATTTACTTTATAAGTAACTCAAAATGGCAAACATACATAATATTCCTTCCTCCTCCTGTTTTCCCCACAAGAGCAACCCTGTGAAGTGGATTGGGATGAGAGAGTAATTGAACCAAAGCCATCCAGTTTAATAATGTTGAAATAAAGTATTTAAGATATTTTTTTAAAAAAACCACCTTATAGTAATGTAAATGTATGTTGTACCTACCTTATCTACTATGAGCAAAATAGAGATCATGTTTATGGAATATTCTGAACTAGGGTCCCTGCTCACAGTCACTTCTATGCTCATATTCTCCACTGTAGATTGGATTACCACAATACATAGGGGCAGCCCTTTAAAGCCATTAGGAAGCTTCCTCTGGTGCAGAATGTAGCAGTACAGACAGTTAATAGTGCTGTTATTCAGTGTATGAGACAATACTATTTTGTGAGTTGCGTTGGCTTCAAGTAGGTTTCCAGGTTCAATTCAAGATGTGGTAATCACTTCTAAAACCTTTTGTGGCTTTGAACAGCATTACTTATAGAAATGTTTCTCTTTAGTTGTTTTTACTTGTTCTACCTGATCCAGCAGGAGGCACTTACTTAACCATCAGTTAAGGAATGTTGGCTGATAAAAAACATCATCCCATCCACATTAGTCTATCCAGGAACATGTTGGCCTTTTGGCCCTGAAAAGTTGATATTGGGACTGAACCTGGTGCCCAAATGTATAATATGAACCATCTATTAGATAAGTGGATGGCAGTTTTATAATATATGTGATATGGTTTATTTTTTGTATTTTTTTTGTATTTTACTTTATTCATGTGAGATAGGCAATTATATAAATTGATAGGTACTGCTTCACAGCCTCTGAAACTCTGTATGTTGTAGAAATTGTATGGAAATCCACTAAACAATAATTTTGCAGATTATTGGCATCTTCTATTTAATATAATCCATCATATCTACTGTTGGGTGATATATATGCATAGATGGGATACCAACATTTAACCCTCCACATATTGATTCATTAGCTTTTTATGAATAATGGTGAAATCATAAATAAAAACAGAATATATAAAACTTTTACATTATTGTAATTGCACACATTTAAAATTTAAAAGTAATTTATCTATCTAAACTATTATTTAGTAATGTTATATAACTATTTTTATATAATGAATAACACAAATAGCTTCTATTACAAAGCACGGTTTTATTTATCTTGTTTTGGAAATCACAAAATCTCTAGAGATGACTAATTTCTTCCCATTTACTGGAAAAAAATCTTCATATAATGAACACCCAGTCTAAAAGTCATTAGCAAGTAAATTACAAAGTATATAGGCTACATTTTGGTTAATAGGATTAATTTGCTGTTTGAATGGCTCAGCAGAATTAGGCTCCTTTCCAGTCTGCCACTGAACATGGTCAATTTTGTAATCATTAAATTGTCTAATCCCCAAATAAGCCATTTCCTGTACAAATAAATTCTGTATGTTGAAAAAAGGCGTAATTGTATCATTTTAAAGGAATTTGCTTCCTTGATGATGAAATGAATATAAACTCATAATTTATTAAAATACATATGTATTCAAGCTCTTAGATTCTTAAATTCATTAAATAATTCATTATATTGCTTTTTCTTAAAATATTTTTTCTTAATAAAATTTCTTTTCTCAAAAGCTAAGCTATAGAATATATGTGAAAGCTATGATCAAATTTCAAACAATTCAAATATCATTTTCATTTGTCTTGCTTTGAAAACCATATCATTTTCAAATTTATTAAAATTTGAAGTTTATTTCTAATAAAGCCATACCATGTCATGTCAGCATATTGGTTCTAATCTTAAATAAACAAAAATAAGATTATTTGTTAAACTGGATGCAAATAATGATAAAGACTAGATATTTCCAAATTCTATTTCAGTGCTGGAGCAGAGAAAGAAAATTATTTTCTGTAAATGAATAGCTGTTGTAGTATTAGTTTTATTTCAGAAAAAATCTGCTTCTTTATGTCAACATTTTTAAACCACGTTTTAAATTGTAGCTGCCTAATTCAAGAAGAAACTTTTGCTGCTATAAAGTAATTCCAATTTGGACATTATTTTACCATCCCACCCAATCCCATCCTGTAGTATATTATAATGCATGCCAACGTGATTTACAAAGAAGGGTTTGGAAAATAGGGACATTATTCTGCAATAACAGTATTGTTTGTTTTCCTCCTTCTATAAGTATCTTTTGAAGTGCTTTACTGAATTTTCTGCATTTAGTAATGTATAGCCTAAATCAGCAAAATACAGAAATCACAACTTCTTTAAATGGAATATGTTTTAAAAAACATATTAGACCAATAGACTATATAAAATGAGCCAGTTTCTGGTAATTTAAAATAAAGAAACATTCTGATTTAATGACAATGTTTTAAAAGTTTTTGATCATTGGGATAGGTAGATAAGTATGAAATTCACCCTTTAAGTATTTTTTTCTAATGATTATATCATTAGAATGATATAATGAAAAATATGGTGGGTTTCTACTTTCTAGCTCATACTTCAAAAATAAATATATTATGGTAAGCATGGATCCTCTGGCTAAATCCTACAAGAAAGATGTAAAAATCACCTTTTAAATGAAAAATACTTTAAATATGAATCTAAAGCATATATTATAAGTAATTTAGAGATTACATTTCAGTAGCAGGGGGCTGTAATAATCTTATGCCTTTTCCTTCCGTGGTTTATATAGACATGGAACTATACTATATGTAGGATATTTAGGGGATTTTTTTGCTGCTTCTCAATGCTAAAGGGCAATTTGCTAATTTCCAAGTTAAAAACTAAATAAGCAACTTATCTCAAATTAAATGGCACTACTTGGATGCCGTAGACTTTCAAATATTAATTTACCACTGTAAAGCTATTGAACTGTTCCCAAACTTTTTAGTGATGCAACTATCCAACTCTCGATAACTATACTATGTAAGAGCAAAATAAATTCTTGAACTCAAACAGAAGGGTAGAAGTGAAAAACAATGCATAGCTGTTCATACTGAAGGATATATTCTTCTGTCAGCCTGTTGACCAGTGGCTATGTTTTAAAATAATCTTAATTTTATTTTTAGTTACTTTAAAAAAAATGGTCTACATCCATGCTGGACTTGAGACAGAAAGTTATGCTATTCCATTTATGCAACTCACTTTACAAACACCATCACCTGCAAATTCAGAATCCTCTGCTATTTAATGGGCTGAATGGGTAGAAAATTCTCAAGGCAATTTTCAGAAAGCTCTAAAGTTTATGACATATCCTTAGAAAGGATAAAGTCCCAATTATATCAATGTACTTTTAATTTAGTAGTCTGTAAAACTGTTCTGTCCTTTGAGCCTTGCACTTACATGCACAAAATTAGATATTCATTTAAATGACAGAATAACATTGCTTTGTGATTTTAGAGGATGAAAATAAGTGAACCTGGATGCATATTTCTAGTTAAGGTCAACAATATTAATGTGTTTGGTTTTGGAGAAAAACACATTAATTAATTTAGAATTAGTTTTTGTTAGATTTAATCATAAACATAAAATACAGATCCATGTGTAGGAAAAATGAGAAAAAGTGAAATCATGTATCACTAAATTACTTCATTTACTCCAGTTGTTTTTGAATCAGTACTGTCAGGTTAGTTAATTAGAATACAGATGAGGGATGTATCTGACCTGTAACGCTTCATTGTTTCTGTAGACTAAAATATAATGAAATATATTGGACAGTAATGAAGAATAAAACTAACTTGCTGGACCAAAAATTAATTAAACACTTCAAGTTTTATTGTACTTATAATTGTGAAAATTTACAGCTGTTTCTCAAATTATTACGCCAACCATAGGAATCTGCACAATTGTTACGGGGAGAAAAAGACCCTTATAACAAAACCATAGGCAGTATTCTCACTGTATTTAAAGAAAATGCATTCTCACTTTTTTCCACCTTGATTGCTACTTTGAATGGGTCTATTTTACCCTATTAAGAATCAATTATATTGTTTGTTATGTTTGACATCTACTTTAGTAGTCTAATGCTTCTAAATGCTTTCAGATTAAGGTCCTTCTGTTATAATTTTATTTATGGAAGGGATTGGCAATCCTTGTTAGCAAACCTATCTATTCACAAAACATTGTATTTTCAGTTGTATTTTCCAAAGCACTTGAGGGCAGGATAAGAAGCAATGGGTGAAACTAATCAAGGAGAGAAGAAAAATAAAACTAAGGAGAAATTTCCTGAGAGTTAGAACAATTAATCAGTAGAATGACTTGCCTCCAGAAGTTGTAAATGCTCCAATACTGGAAGTTTTAAAGAAGAGCTTGGATAACAATTTATCTGAAATGCTATAGCATTTCCTGCCTAAGCAGGGGGTTCACTAGAAGACTTCCAAGGTCCCTTCCAACTCTGTTCTGTTCTATTCTATTCTATTCTATTCTATTCTATTCTATTCTATTCTATTCTATTCTATTCTTTCTATCCTATCCTATCCTATCCTATCCTATCATATCCTATCCTATCCTATCCTATCCTACCCTACCCTATCCTATTGGTAACTCTCCCATATTTCCTATCACATTTCTTCTAGAAAAAAGATTTTCACATTTACTAGCCTTTCTGTTTCCTAAACTATTTAAATTCTGGGTTGAAAACATCTAAAATAGCTTGTAAATTACCCTGCCATACCCTGTACTTTTAGTGAGAAATGCTAAAATGTTTGCAATCTTTGCCAAACTGTCATTCCTCTTTATTCAAACTCACCAGTGACATGGTGAGGATTCAAAGAGATATGGAAGAATCAGAACTGCATATGACTTTTCTATTTCTCTTTGATGTATTCATTTTTAAAATGTACTTTTGTCTAGCTTTCTTTTTTCATATTCAGCAGAACAGTACCATATATCATGAGTTCAGGCTGAGCTTCACATGCTAAAGTTTTGAATGGTGGCTGAAGGCAATAAGGAACTGGATGGAGACAACTAAATTTAGATTGAATCCTACCAAGAAGAAATAGTTGTTTGATAATAAGATAGATCTATCTTGAGAGTATTGTTCTTGATGGGATTGTGCTCTCCCCAAAATAATTCATCTGTTATCTGAAGATCCTGCTAGGTAAATAGCAGGTAGAGTTTGTCATTAGAAGCTTTTGTCCCACTGTGTACTTTATGGCTGTACCTGGACTAAATAGCTCTTGAAACAGTAACTCATGCCTTTATCACCTTGCAATTATCCCCCCGCCCCAATTTTGAAATATACTGTTTCCATAAATAGAGTTGGTCCCAACTCTCATGTTTAGAAAGGAACTGAGCACTATGTTATTTGAATGAATCTCTAGCTCACAGTATAGTTTTAGCTCCCAATGTAGTCATCTTTTGGATTTGGGTTTTATTATTAGTTACTAGGAATAAATAATTGTTTCAAGAATTATATGGTCCAACTATACTTTATCTAGAAGGATTTGTATAAAGTCTCTCTTGGCTTTTGCTGCCACTTGCTTTTATAGGTAAAGAATAAAAAAAAAGACCCAATTGGTCGTCAGTTCTGCCAGGAAGAATGCAAATCCAGAAATGGGGAACCTAAACACATAATTTGGTGTTCTGGGAGTTAAGCCAAAACCAAGAACATTCTCTATCCTTATAACTACAATGTACAGTCAGTATTATTGAAAGGATCACGTCTCTCCTATTGCATATCTAAATATCCCATCAGAAGGAGAGACATGCTTTGGATCCCATCTAATAGGGAATGTCAGTAGGCAGGGCCCAGGAAGATAGCCTTTTCTGTCATAGTGCCTACACTTCTTTGGAACTTCTTCCATCCAGATATAAGATCAGCTTGAATTTACTGGCTTTCTTTAAATCTTTAAACACATGGTTGCATCACCAAACTTGGAATTCTGTGTACGGAAAAGCCTGTGGAAGGGTTGTATTTCTGATTATGATTTACCTACATGTTTTAATTGCATAATTCTTTTTATGGGGATATTGGTGAGAGGTTAGATGGGCAACAGAATATCTGCAATGCAATACCTTACGCATTATGTGGAAAGCCTAGTGAGATGTATAAATAAGTTTTATTAGCATACTACAGATACTGGAACACATGCTGATGGATGAGTTCACCAAGTGGTTTCAGGTAGATGTTAAATAGGTCTAGAGATACTACAGTTCCAGAGCTAGAACTTTTTTCAATAAAAATAAACTAACCAGTATAAAGGAAAAAGAACTACTACAACACTGTGTCTCCCACCTCTAGCCCATGAAGCCAGTCCAGAAGGATACTGTATTGGATGATATCAAAGACTACTGAGAGATGAAGGGAGGCCAGGATTGAAGAATCCTCACCCTTGCAGTCTCTCCAGAGGCCATCAAGAAATGCAGTTGGTGCTTTCTTCAGTATTATATTATTGTCTGAATCCTGAAAAGAGTATAGATAATTTTGACCAGTACTCCCTGGATCTGCAATTGGCCATATTCTCTACAACCTTCCACCAAAAAGGGAAAATTGGATATCCAATTAAAATAGTCCACTATAATTGAATAAAGGGAGACTTAGGATCCCTAGAGCTTATGCTCTCCAGAAGATTCTCATAACCAGTTATTAGTGCAGCTGCACCTCTGAAAGACAATAGCTCTTTTATATGATTATAGCAACTCTACCATTTTGCCTTGGGATTGTGAATTGTGTCACATGTATGGCCAGATATTAGAAATTCATGCCAGGTTAACCTTCTCATTCAATATTGGATCACAGTTGAGGAATGCTTTAAAATAGACTAATTTGGCATCCAATAACAACAACCGAAATCCAGGATCACCGATGACCCAATTATAAGTCATTGGGGTCAAACACAGGGACTAGAACATAGAACTCATATAACACACTAAAATTGTTTTCTTTAAGAAGTAAGCTTCTATTCGGTGTTCTTTTCCTCCAAGACAACACCACCAACTATTACCCAATGCCACAAACATCTCACCAGCTTGGTAACTGGTTCTTCAGGGTGCTTCTGTCCAAGCACTCAGCATCCCTACTCAGATTAATATTCACACTGGCTCTTATACAAGTCTTGTGGATTGTGGTCTACATAATCTAGCATGCAACTGAAATTATTTTGTGTATTTTCTCTTGTTACTTATTTTGTTTCATTTTTTGATAAATGGTGCTTAAAAATTTAGGAAATCTTTTGAATTTTCAATATTTCTGCATATTTCTTCATATTGACCTGAAATGTGACTTGTTCTTCACATAAATCCTGGATAAAGAGAATCCAATTAAACAAATGAACAAAACATTATATTGGTTCTTTTATTTATTGAAGAAAATTATATAAAGCTGCATATTTCTGCGTGCCAAAAATATATGACCAAACCTCTAGGATTATCAGTTCACTTGAAGAGAAAATTAAAGTGTTTCAATAAATGGGATGATAATCAACTGTCTTATTTAAAGAATAAAATTCTGAGTATTCCTATCAAAATCTGATCTACACAAGTCAGGTATATGAAAATATGTCATCCTTGAACAAAGATTTCTGAGGATCTACAAAAAACAATTATTGATGCTAATCAAGTTGGAAAGGGTTAAAAAGGTATTTCCAAATTGTTTGAACTCCACTAACTCACTGTCAGGCAAATTGTATAAATGGAGATAATTCAGCAACATTTCCCCCTTCCTCAAGTATGGTCAACCAGCCAATTTTTTTCAAAAAATTCCCAGGGTAACATCTAAGAAACAACTGGTCTCTTTTGCATTAATAATGTTAGGATTAAGTGAGATTATTACCAGGAGAGTACTGGATAATGATGGGTTGATATGGTAGGGCTCCAAGAGAAAGCCACTACTCCTCAAAAAGGATATTGTTTCCCATCCAGTTTGCAAAAGACTGGTGGATAAGCTAGAAAACAATTGGAAGAATGTTCTGGAAGAGAATGAGACCAAAATAGAACTTTCTGACTTAAATGAAAACAGTAATCACTGCATTCCAGCACAAGAAGCAAATCCAATCTTTGAAACATGGCAGTGACAGCATCATGGTTTGAGCCTATGCATTTTGGCCTTTGGGCCAGAATAGCTTACCATCATAGATGGAACTATGAATTCTGAATTCTACAGGGAAATACTAGTGAAGTGAACTTCAAGAGAAAGTGGGTCATACAGCATGAGAACTGCAATCATCCAAATCATACAAAGAAGGGTTAAAGCATAAGAAACTAATACTTTGGAATGGTCACATCAGAGTATTGACTACGAACCTAAAGAAATGCTATTGAAACATTGAAGTGGATAGTTTATGAAAGGAAGCCCAGAAGCACCTCTGAGTTGAAGCTGTTCTTAAAATCCCTCTAAATTGATGTGCAAGATAGACCAACAGCTATCAAAATATTACTTGAACATATTGCTGCCTAAGTTGATGGGGTGGGTGTGGGTGCAGACCAGTTACTGAAACAAAGGTTCATATATTTTTGCCACACAAAAGAAGTTGCTTTGGATTATTCTTCTCAATTAAAAATGAACAGGTGTAAAGTTTTTGACTCATATGTTTAACTGGGTTTTTAAAATCTACTTTTAGGATATGTGTGGATAACAATCACATTTTGGGTAATGTAGAAATACCAAAAATTAAAATTGGCTCACAAACTTTTAAGCACTATTGTATATAATTGGAAACTTTCTAAGGCAAGCTTTTAGGCTTGCCTCAGATCATGGAATTAATTCGGTATGATTAACAAAAACAATACTTTAAAAGAAAGACATTGTATTTACCAGTTTTTCCCTTTATCTGGATTCAAACCTCCTTGTATTTTGGCAGAAAACAGAAGAGACCATCTGCTCAGAATAATTGATAAACAGTAAACCTCAAATGCTCAGATAACATTCTTTAAACATGGCCTTGAGCACCAGCAGCATAAGAAAATAATGTAGTAATCAAAACAGACAGAAGAGAAAGATTTTGTTAGCTATTCTATAAATCTATCAAACTGGTGAAGTGAAAAATTCATAATGCAATGTTATTTTCACACAATTGATGTTTGTAATATATTTTAGTAATACAGGCACTTCTCTGTTTTAGTTTTAGAAAAAAATTCTAAATAGAAAATATCCAACCATTGCTGTATCTTACATTCATGGAAGACATAGCAAACAGGATTCATGGAAGACATCAGGATTCATGGAAGACATAGCAAAATGTAATTACATGAAACAGAGTGGCAGGACACAGGTATTCACTTACCAATTATTATAGGTTGTGGTTCACTTTTAACTCCAGTGCCAGCACTGGTACTTGCTGCAACTTCCACTCTGTACTGAATCCCTGGATATAGGCCTCCGATAATTACAGACCGGATAGCTGCATCAACAGTCTTGTTGATATGAAATTTTGTTTCATTACCCAAGCACCATATCTGGAATACAGAGGTATTTGACAAAATATGACAAAGTAACATTTAACTTCTGCTTAAGAAAACAGGAATAATTTCTATCTGGATGTAGCCTGTTTTCTCTCTCATTAAAGCATAATGTATATTGCAAAAGGGAATGATTTATTTTGGAAAGTTATTGAAGAGATGATTTGATATCAAAACAGAACAAAATAAAACCCATACCCTATAAGCTATATCTTTACAGGAATAATTAATTTCACTTTAAAAGGATACATTATCTTCACCCAATGTATTCTAAAATAATAGTTATAGGGTGATAAAATGTTACATGCTATGGACTCTTACATTTTATTACTAAGGGTTTTCATCCTTAATCTATAGTACATAGATTATTAGTTTAAATTAAAAGGTGTTAGTTTTTGTTTTCCTTTTTAATATATATTTGTCTGTGTGTCCGTGTCCTGTAGATATAAAGTGCTTTTTAAAAAGCAATTTAATCATTGCATTGCATTAAAAATGCAAAATAGCCCCTTTTCAATTATTTTAAATTATGAAATATTAGAGATAATCTACCAGAGAATTCAGATTTACTCCTCAAATCTAAAATTTCCACTAATAGTAACAACAACAACAACAACAACAACAGTACTGTAAGGAAATCATTCATATTCTGGTTTGGATACGAAGGTACCTAGTTTTGTGGCTGCATTATGTTGTACTCTGCATATGATAGTTGGCCCAGGACCTTGTATCTTAAAACACCATGTAAAGTTAATTTTGTTGCCTGAGATTTCTAGTCTTCAATCTGTACTCTCTGAACAAAGGAGACTCATAGTCTGTCAATGTTGTTCATAATTAACAAACAATGTCTTGAACTGAAAACAATTTTGATTGCACACCTTACATGTATTTAGGGGAATAACTAATTTCTGTTTGATTTTTCAGTGAACTAGTCACAATCAGTTTGATTTCCAAGACAGTAGGATTCTAAAGAAAAAAAAATATTTTTACTAAGTTATACTGAAGTTTGTAACTGGAAAAAATCATGTTCATAAAGCAGCATTAGGAACTTCCTGAGCTCTAACAGATCTGTGATATTGTCAAATATGAAAGACAAATATAATATTGTAGCAGTCTATTCTTTTCTCAGAGGAAATAAAAATGTGTTTGTTTAAGCATCTGTACAGATGAAGAATAGTTTCACGGTAAAAAGAGTGCTGAAAAACCACATGGCAATTTAGACCTCAGTATGAAATAACAGTCGCTTTCCTATGTTGAATCAGGAGTGATCAATATATATTTTAGTTTCATAAAAATTATCTATGTTTGTCTTACATTATTAAATTATTATTTTATATTTTACCCTGTACACCTCTCTATTTATGGTCTAAGTCCAAGTCAAAACATTTCAAAATAAGAACACTATTAATACATGCACAAATAACAATACACATAGAAAAAAAAGGAATCCTATACTGTTAGCATTTCATTGAAAGCATCAGTTTCTATAAGCTATAAATTAAAAAAAATGCTACTACTGTGAAAAGACCTGGGCATTGATCATTTTCCAGAATAGATTGATGTAAATCACATATAATTAAATATAGCAATGACAGTCCCCATATAATTTGTTCTGTCCAGAATCTCAAGCAACATAATCTTATCTGGGCCTCAAATTACATGCAATTTAGTTCTAATCTGAACATGGCAAACTATATATCCTGTTACACATTGTAAACCACCAACACTCATGTTAATTAAACCAGTGAATAGATTGATAAGATGTAACAATTAATGCATTTCTGGAGAAAAATGACATGGTAAACATCAATCTCATCATAAATAGATACATTCAAAACAAAATTATTTCATGTAATATAAATAATAGGCATCAACTTGCAGGTTATTTTATATAATTAATTAAAACAATTATATAAAACATTCCTATCCTATATCTACTTTTATATGGTTTCTGGCAAATCTTGTAATATAACTATGCTTCATTTACATTGTAAACTCTAATGAAGTAGATAGGGTGTCATTTCATATAACTCCTGCCACTCAAGGGCTTCACCATACTCTACCTGGCTCCTTTGGAAGATAGATATGTTCTATACATACCCTAAAGTAACAATATAATATAAATTATAAAGTGATTATTCTCAAAATTGGGGGGGGGGGGTTGATAGAGGCAAAACTCAGATTTTCATAAAAACAATGAAAAAATAATGTTGTAATTCTGTTCAAATCACACTGATGATACCCATTTATATTTTTCTGCTGGGAAACCTTGGCCAGTCACTTTCCCTCACCTCTAGAAAGGATGCAATGGCAAACCATTCTTTAAAAAACCTTCCCCAAAACCTGCAGTTGCCAGGAGTCAAGGCTGACTCAAAGGCCCCCCCTCCCAATATATATACACACACACACAAATATGAGGGGGGATTATTTTCCTTTATTAAATAAAGCTAACTTGTGCTGCCACTAAATGTATTTAATATATTTGAACATGTACTGTTGGGTATGCCAGAAGACAGTAAGTGGACTTAATTGGTCTATTTCCTGAAGCTGACATATAGGCAGAAAGTACACTGAGGGATAACTAGCAAAAGACACCCTTAGGTTCCCTAAATTTATCAAAAGGTACAAATCCCCGGTTTAACCCAAGAATTATTGCTTTTTATTGTTAATAAGAATGACCAGATATTTTAGAACCCATTATGATCACTGGAACTTTATATTTTATTTCCCAACCTATACTACAAATAGCACAGTTGTACAATAGGATGTCATAAAATAAGAGATTCCCCAAAAGGTGTTTTTTTCCACTTATAGTCTTAATTTCTTATTTAACTGTGTAGGTAAAAATTCCAGTACTAAGAAGAAGGAATAAATGTTTTTGTTTTTTGTTTTGCTTTGGTGCAAAAAAGGAAGAAGGAGGAGGAGGAGAAGAAGGAGGAAGGAAGAGATAGAATACTGCCTGGAAAAGCATATCTGAAATACAGGAATATTAGTATTACTGATATTGGAACTCACATATTATTATTATTTGAAGAAATAATGGACAATATTAGGTATTCTTTTTATCCTGCATTTTACTCTCACCTTATATTCTTGAATGATTCCATTTTGGTGATCTGGAGGAGGTGGATCCCAAGAAATACTGATACTGGTGCTATTGTGGTTTCCAACAGTCAGAACTGTAACAGATTGTGGAGGAGCACTAGGGGCTATAAAAGAATGGGACAAATAGAAAAAAGAGACATGGTGATATGTACACAATTGGTGTTAAAATAACTAACTTAAAGCTATGGACTTGCACAGAACTATTCAAAGACTTGTTATTCCAAATTCAGAATGAAGTATGGCTCTGAAAGGAAACCAGCTACGTTGGCTTGGTAGAACATGAAGATTTGCAGAAGTACAAATCAGATGTTTAGATAAAACTCCAACAGTGAAATAAAAATAAAAGAACCCCAGATTGCATGCCTTATGGTCAAGGAATACTGAATAACTTTGGGACAAAAGATTAATCTACCTGCTATTCAAACAAAGTAGTTAAGATGCAGACACAGAAATACAAATCATATTAATTAATGTGATTTGCATACTTCTTTGTATTCACCCATAAGTAATACCTAACAGTTCAACCTTGATCTGTACCATCATAGTAGTATAGTAACAGTTATCTCAGTATAAATTAAAATACTTCCTAGGCAAGTGTTGCTGTTATTAAATGGATTTCAATGAAAACCGTCATTTGAAAACTTCCTTCTCATTTCCCTTGCTACTAGTTTGTAGGTATTACCATGCCTACTTCTTGACAGGTCAATTATTCCATTGCTCAGCTCCTTTCCCCAGATATGAAAATGGTCAAATCACTACTCATATTTTTCAGGTGGAACAAAACAGAATTCCATTTATTATTTTCACAGAGCCAGAGGCCAATTGTTTTAAAATCATTAGGCAGGATAGGCTTCACAGGAAGCATTTATTCTAAAATTGGGTTTACTTGGAATTGGGGGAGTATTTTGAGATATTTGTTTTGCTGACAGAAATGTACTAAAACTAACAATTTTGTAAAATATCTTCAAAATTGTTATTCAACATTTTATATTAAAAGTACTTCCAAAAAACACATGGGTGATATTATAAAATGAGATGTTTATAAAAAGACTGCTCTTTTTGTCTGAAAAATGAACCTTACAAATCTTGAAGTTTTGCCTGAAAATATAAATTGAAGATAATTACAAAGATAATTAAAAGATTTTTTTTTAATTTAACAAAGGTTCCTTTTTTAAAAAAAAATGTAAGTCTGTAAATAGGCTACTATGCATATAGATATACTGCAAGCTTTTATTTTTTAAAAAACAACAACACCTGACATTTAACTGTTGACAGTACAATTTGTTATAGACTTTTGTGGTAATGAAGGAGACACCCAGAAGCAGAATGGCTGAAGGTTACATTAATATCACAACAGCTACAGACTACGAGTGTAACATATCTATACATAAAGATTCCTAAAAAGCTTTGCTCTACAATGACGCACAATTACTGCTTTACTCATCTGGAAAATAGCAGTTACAATAAAAATGGAGCAACTCTTCAAATAACATACAGATTTAGAATAACAAAAAAATTCTTTTTGTTTTTATTTTTAATAAGAGCTAATACAGAAAACAGAAGAAAATAAATACATTTAAAAAACATTATAGTCTTCAATTTTTTTGATCATTATTAAGTTATATTTTTCTCTGCTTCTTGTGTAGGATTAGGTATATCTGAACACACAGAGAGCCTGTAGGTGTGCAAATAAATCCTAATCTGAAGGCATCCAGATTAGATCTATTTGTACTCTTGACATAAAGTTGTCATCAGGATTACAAAGACATCTCCTTTTCTTTTAAGAATTGGCATTCAAACTATTTCATCCAGATATTACAACTGATACAGTAGTTACAAATTTTGTGATGATAAAGAAATCTGTTACATAAGATGTAAGCAAAGGGTTAAGTACAGATCACTTTCTTATAAAATAGGCAACCAAGATAAAACAACTTAGAAAAAATTAAAAAGAGTCAGTTGACAGTTGGACAAAGCAGGAAAGCAAGAAAAAACTAAAAGTAGACAACCAATATTTATAAAACAAAAGAAAAGAAAGATACTGATAGTTTTTGTGACAAACTAAACAATTATTCTGTAAATAACCATGGAACAGTACTTATTCTACCCTCTGCTATTTCTTCACACAATATCATTAGTAAAAAAAAAAGTATCTTTTCTGTGAATTAAACAGAATATCCCCTTAGCCCTCACCCAATTGTTTAGTTGCCAAAGAACAGATGAGGAAGATAAAAATAACCATATATGCCCAAACCTTTATATAGTATTTCTATGTTTATCATTTTGAGGTATTGTCTGCAGGAATTAAAGAATATTTATCACTGTCCAAAATTAACTAGGAATAAACTTCTTCCCAGATACACTTATTTTGGTATAGATCTATACTTCATTTTAAAACAATCTTAAGCATTATAGTGATTGTTGTCATATTTGTACCCCTGAAACTGGTAAGATACAAATATCTAAGAAATAATTTAATATCAGTCCTGATTCTATTGTTAATTAATTTTATTCCAATTATAAACTTTAATATTTATCCACATTTTCATAATGATTGTTTAATCATATATGTTAATCAATTTTTAATATGACTAACTGAAGTTTTTCTTCATAAAGAACGTTATCTACCCCGAATGGAGGAAATTATACATGTCCCAGGATAATGTTGCAAGATCCAATCTGGGTCAGTCTACCCCCTTGACTATTCTAGGTAATCTGCTCATTTGTTTTATTTACCTGGGATCAAATGGCAGTTGTGACGCTCAGAAAAATATGTGTTCTCTCAACTCAAGCCTCCTAGGCTATCATAAAAAAAAGGATTGGCAAATAGGTACTGAGACATTGCTGAAGTGTAAAACCAAATACGGGTCTCTTTTAAATTACTAACAAAGTTGACTGCTTTGTCTATTGTAGATACACACTGTGAAGAAAATATTGTTTTTGCTTGTGCAAAACTTTATGCATATTTGCTGTAGCATAGGACACTCAATAATTGCAAACATATAATTATTATTTTCATAATTTTCTTACCTTCCTCAGTGGTACGTGCAGATTTTGATTCACTGTCCATCCCTTGAAATTCATTGAAATATGGACGAACTTTGATATCATATGTAACCCCCTTTTTCAAATTGATAAGGATAGTACTCCGTTCTGTGGGGACGTTAACTTCCATAGTCTGCCATGCAGAAGGGGAAGTCAGGCCTGATGTCTGTCGATACATAACTCTATAACCCTGAATAAACTGTGACTGGCGATCAACCTGTAATAAAATTAACAGAAATGGTCCTACCATAAATGAAAGAAATAAATTTAACTCAATTCCTCTGAGTTGTTATTCGCAATATGTTTTTAACTGTATAATGTACTTCTTTCTGGTTCCTTTTTAAGAAAAATAGTTGCTTTCTTATAACTATGGTTCTCCAAATGATCATAAATATGATCAACTTGCTTGTGCATGATCAACAGGAAAAAATGTATCTAGCAATGTTTTATAAGTGAGGACATGGGTAGGTGCATGTGCGCACGTGTGTGTGTATCTAATGTGCCTCTACTGCTCATTTTTCTGATGTGGCTTTCCCTCATTTCACTACCCTCAACGCAACAGTCTGAAACTATACCTGCCAGAATAAGCACGTTATGAGACAAGCTGGTGAGTCATTGAAAAGTTGAGTCACTGTATTCACAAATAACCAATGGGGTCATGAAGTCCCAGAATTCCAGGCAAACAATCCATTTTTTTTCATACATATAATACAAAGCTTATCTTTCAGGGGAAAAAAACCTCTCTTCCAAAAGACATACCAGCTTGTGCTTGGGTAATACAATTACTTATAGAGTTATATCTATAATGGGACATTGGGAATGATGAAATTATGAGTAAAAAACCAGGAAGTATTGAGACAAAGAAATACATTTTAATACCAACGTGTCAGATCCATGTATCTGCCATTCTCCGATGGAAGAAAGGGGGAGGAGTAGATTTGATACATTTAGTTCTTTTCTTTTCTATGTAGCCTAAGTGTCCTATTTCTTACCTTGTCATTTGTACAACCTTTTACATGATTTATAATCATTGCCTGGCACCACAAATGCCTTGAAAATTCTCATCTCTTGGGGAAATGCTAAGGAAGAAGGGGCCATGTGGATTGCAGCACTGGAAGATAGCTCTGAGAAACTTTTCTTCTCTGTTTTCTCAGAGATGCTGGTATAGTAACACCTTCACACCTGCGGATTGGTGGACTCCACATTGGACCAGTGGTGGAATTCAATTTTTTTTACTTCCTGTTCTGTGGGCGTGGCTTGGTGGGCATGGCAGGGGAAGCATACTGTAAAATCTCCAGTCAGAGGCGGTATTTGCAAGTTTTCTGAACTACTCAAAATTTCCACTACCGGTTCTCCAGAACTGGTCAGAACCTATTGAATACCACCTCTGCATTGGACTGTTGGGAGGAGTTTCTAATTTCCTTTATCCTAGTTTCGTGCCCTGAGGGACCTCAGATTCTGCTTTGAATTTTGACTTGCTTTTACCCCTCTTCAATAAAAGATTCCTTTTGAAATACAAAGTTTTCAAGAGTATACTTTTTTTTTTGCAGGGGGGAGAGACTGGTCCTTACACATAGTTTTAGAACATAAAACCCATCTCAATGAGAAAAGCAAGAAAATTAGAAAAGAAAAAATTGTCAAAATCACTACTTAAACTCATGAGCATACTCCAAATATATGATGGGTAATAATGGCACATACTGCAAAATTATATTTCAGATCACATCCAAAAGAGGTGCAGTCAATAAATCATTAGAATCAATACTGACATTTATGAGTACCTGTTATTTTTTGCTAGAGTGAAATCTGGAAATAGAATAAAATTTTTGAAAGGAAACTGATCATATGAAAAGGTTAAGACAACCTCCCTGATCACAAATAAAGAAAAGATTGTGGTCAAAGGTGGATGTGGTTGATGCTGTATTGATGTTGATCATAACTTGCATTCATTTACTGGTATGAATCAAACTGTCTTTTTTCTAAATGGAATAGAGCCTCCCATGTCAAAGTACAGTTCCTTGACAATGTTTTACAGATCTTTCAAAAGGCCCCAAATCTATCATGATATGTCTATGAAATCCAATATTTCCAAGGAAAAGGCTACAATTCTATCAGAATTTGTGTGTGTGTGCATTTAGAGAGAATGATCTTCTTACAAGAAACTGTGAGCAATCAGTGCCATAATTGGAATAATAAGAGCAGAAGTAATAAAATATTTGTAAAAGACAAATATTTGATAAGATGGTTAAATTTTATAATTATGCTTTCAAAATTAATATGGCAAATCTTTTAAGAACTATACTAATCTTGTATGTTGCAATAATATATTTATGTGGTAAATTTATGATATCTAAAAATAAAAAATGACAAGATAATCAACCAACCAACCAACCAATCAATCAATCAATGGAATTAAAAGTTTTCTTTATATGAATGAAAATCTAGCTGAGTGACAAAATTAAAAATGAAAAGATCCATATTTCATCATCTTGAAGGAAGAATATAGCCATGCATTTTTGCCTGTGAAACTGGAAGACCAATATAAATTTTACCTATGAAAATAAAATTTAAAATTTAAATGAGAGGAAAAAGTAGATGTCAAGACTGCTAAATAATGGTGACCAGAATTAGGAGCAATGAGCATAGTGTTGGCCATTAAGAAATCTCTTATCTTTCAAGCAGAATTAATATTCAGTAGAAGTAAGTCATCCTCAAGCTGAACTATACCAGTAATGTTGGGATGAATTACTAATTACCTGTAAATTTTCTGTGTGTATAGGCCAAATCATAAACCTATACTGTTAAAAATCTGTAGAGAAGCAGGTTAAGATAAATGATTCCAGGTATAACTGTTGCGTACACCCCCAATCTACTATAAAGAGTCAAGAGAATGACCTGCAGTTAGTTTTGATAAAAGATTACAAAAGCGTATTAATACTATAATAATGCTATTAATATTTAACACCGTTTAGAGCCATAATCTGTAGCTAACTAACAAATGGTGAGGGAGCGAATTGTTTGGATAAGAAACAGAAGATAGACCTGTGGTCAATTTTGAGCCAGTGGTCAAATGTTTTTTCTCCCAATAGAGAGCCTGGAGGAAAAATAACTGATTGTACAAATCCAGTTTAATATATTTTTAAATGTACATATTTTTATCCTGTCTTTATTAATAAATAATTGAAAGCAATTAATATACATATTTTCCGTACATCAATAACCCTGAGAGGTGGGTTCAGCTGAGAGAGAGAGGGACTGGCCGAGAGGTGGGATTCAGATGGTTTGCACTAGTTTGGATGAACCGGTTAACTTTTTGCCCAGTTTGGAGAACCAGCTAATTCCACATCTGGCTGGCCTTGCCTACCGTACCCCTTCCCTCCCAGGAGTCCCCCCGTGTGCCCCATTTTGATTTCCAAGGTGATACAGAAGGCCTTCCAGGCCCAAAACGCCAGGGTGTGTTCGGTATGGGGATTTTACATTATGATTGCTCATAAGTAAGTAGGAACCAATAAAAGAAGAATGGAAAAATCCCTATCTATTGATCAGCATTTTTCAGTCTTTGCAAGTTTAAGATGGGTGAACTTCATGTGGCCTGGGGAATTCTGGGAATTGAAGCCCATGCACCTTAAAGTTGCCAAAGTTGAGAAACATTAGAACTTAAGATTTTCCATTCCATCTATCTATCTATCTATCTATCTATCTATCTATCTATCTATCTATCTATCTATCTATCTATCTATTTATTTTGATTTGTCAATCGCGTACAAGATAATAGGTATAAGTATATACATAGTTATGAATACATGAAATGGGTACATATAAGAAAAATAAAAGAAACAATAGGACAGAGATGGTAGGCACGTTGGTGCGCTTATTCACACCCCCTACAGACCTCTTAGGAAAGGGGTGAGGTCAATAGTAGACAGTCTAAGGTTAAAGTTTTTGGGGTTTGGGGAAGAAACCACAGAGTCAGGTAAAGTATTGCAGACATTGACCACTCTGCTGCTGAAGTCGTATTTCCTGCAATCAAGCTTGGTGCGGTTAACCTTGAGTTTGTATCTATTGTGTGCTCTTGTGTTGTTATGGTTGAAGCTGAAGTATTCATTGACAAGTAAGTCATTGCAATGTATGATTTTATATACCATACTTAGATCAGACAGAAGATGGTGTAATTCAAGGTTTTCTAGGTCTAGAATTTCAAGTCTGGTGGCATAAGGTATTCTACAATGAGTAGAGAAGTGGAGAACACTCCTTGTGAAATATTTCTGGACTTTCTCAACTGTGTTAATATCAGATACGTAATGTGGGTTCCAGTCTGATGAGCTGTATTTGAGTATTGGTCTAGCAAATGTTTTGTATGCTCTAGTTAGTAGTGTGATATTACCAGAGAAAAAGCTACGTAGGATTAGGTTAATAACTCTTAATGCCTTTTTGGCTATGTACTTACAGTGGGCTCTAGCACTTAGATCATTAGAGATGAGTATCCCAAGGTCCTTTACAGAGCTTGGATCATCAACAAGGTCTTGACAATTCAGCTTGTATTTTATTTTCTGATTTTTTTTTTTTTTGCCAATATGTAATACAGAGCATTTATTTGTTGAAATTTGAAGTTGCCATTTGTTTGACCATTCTGATACATAGTCAAGGTCTTGTTGAAGGGTAGCAGTATTGTCTGTGGTATTGAACAGCTTTACATCATCAGCGAAGAGAACGCAGTTGCTCTTAATGTGATCACAGAGGTCATTTATGTAGAGTATGAAGAAAGTTGGTCCTAAAACACTGCCTTGGGGGACACCACTATTGACAGGTACAGAATTTCATAGGGCACTCCCAGTTTTGACCATTTGTTGTCTGTTTGACAGGAATGCTTCTATCCAGTTATGCAGGTGTCCAGAGATACCATAAGATTTTAGTTTTAGGAGTAGTTTGTCGTGTACCACTGAATGAAAGGCTAGAAGTCTATGTAGATTGAGAAGTCTATGTAGATTGAGTCTATTGTTTTGCCCTGATCGAGTTGTGTAGTCCGTATGTTTTTGCAGTGTAAGAGTTGCAGATTACAGGATAGTTTTTTTCTGAAACCAAAATATTCATTAGAGAGTAGGTTGTTTGTCTCTAAGTGGAGGATAATGGATTGGTTAATAATTGATTCCATGACTTTACAGGTGACGCAGCATAAGGAGATTGGTCTGTAATTTTCAACTAGGCTGGGGTCTCCCTTTTTGAAGATGGGGATGACCGTGGCTTGTGACCATAGGTTAGGCAAGGAGCTGGTCCTGAAAGATTTTTCAAAGATTATGCTTAGAGGTTCTGCTATGACAGTGGATAGCTTTTTTAAGAAGTAGGCACATATTCCGGTCCAATAGATAGAGATGGTTTTTGATTGCGTAGTGCTTTTTCAACATTGTCTTCTGTAAAATCGATATGTATTAGATCATTATAGTTTCTGTGGTTCGGCTAGGAAATACTGGGCATGGTCCATTGCTGTTTACAAATACTGAGCCAAAGAATATGTTAAAGATGTTGGCTTTAATGGTGTCATCGTTGCAGTCTTTATCATTAGGTCCTATCATGGGTGGGATGGACCTTGAGTCTTTTAGTTTGTTGTTTACAAAATTGTAAAAAGTGCAGGTGGAATTGGTGCGTAGAAGGTTTTCCTCTTGTTTAATGTGATAATTGGTACATTCAGTCTTTATCTGGTGGCATACATTTTTGTATTTTGAAGTTGGCAACGTGACCAGATTTGTTTTTCTGTCAGAATGATCTCTTTTTGGATTGAAGTTTCCTTATTGTTTTGGGTAATCTGTTTTTTTTTTGGGGGGGGGGAGTTGTTGTTGTACATATAGTTTGATGACTCTTTTGACTTCAAGTAAAAATGTGTTGTAATGGTCTTCAACAGAACTGCCTCCAGTGATTGCCAATCAAGGGATGAGAGATCGTTGTCTATAAGATCATAGTTGCCTTCTTTGAAGTTATAATTGGGGAATACGTCATTGTGATGATTTTTGTGTGGGCGTATGTTGAGACAAAAGTCAATCATGTTGTGGTCACTGTTGGAAAAGCGTTCTTTAGTTTGTATTCCGTAAATTAAATTCAAACTATTGCAGAAGATGAGATCGAGGCAGTTGTTAAGTCTAGTATTGTTGGTTATTAGTTGTTCCAGTCACAGATTTGTAAAAGCATTGTAGAAGGTGCATGTATGGGTTCAGTTGCACATTTGTTTAGGGTCCAGTTAATATGAGGTAGATTGAAGTCACCAAAAAAGATAAAAGTGTTTGGGCAGGATGTTGCCCATGTTAGTCGTGAATTTAGCTTGTTTACATGTTTGATGTCATAATCAAGTGCTCTGTAACATAGTAAAAATCAAAATGTGATATTTAACGATAGTTCACAGATGATGGTCTCAGGAAGCGCAAGCTCCTGGGTAACTTGGATGTTTTTTAGATGTAAGGACTTTTTATAGAAGATAGCAACACCACCTCCTCTATGAATTTCACGATCTGATCAGTAAACATGATAGTCTCTTACTATGGTAATGGAGTCAGGGAGAGATGCATTGAGCCATGTTTCACAGACAAATATGATGTCAAATTTTGCCATATTTAGTAAGAGGAGAAATTCAGGTATTTTATTCACAAGGCTTCTTGCATTGAGTAGCTTGCATTTAAGGCCAGCTGTAGTTGGAATTGAGGTAGTTAGGGGCATGCGTGCCTAGTCTTGGGTGATGGTGGATTGGTTGAAGTAGGGTTGTGGTTGAAGGTTAAAGCTGAGTTGTGGGTTGTGTGACTTACTTTTGATCTTTTCAGCATGGTAGTCAATGTACAGGTCCTTCTCTCCATTGTCTACATGTTTTGTAGACAATGTTCTGTGCGGAGTATACGGGAGCGGGCACGTTGCTGTATGGTTAGGTCAGGGTGAGAACGGAGGTTCTTATGGTTGGTGTTGCTTTTGGCAAGTAAATTTATAGTATAAATGAATTTACGTTTGCTTGATTCATTTTTGCAAATGACCCTGCAGAAGCATGGGGCCACAGAGCCGTCTCTGTTTTTGAGCTCTTGGCCAATGCAGGAAATGTCAAGTATTTCATCAGAGGAGATGATTGATGCTTGATAATCACTGATGATGTTTTGGACAGTTGTGATGTCATCATTGACATTGATGTCCTCTAGACCAAATAAGATGGCATTTGGACATTTCCGATCGCGCTCAACAGCTTCTCTGATGAGGATTGGGATATCATTATTTTTCTGATTTATGTTTTTTTGTGGATTGGGTTGTGGATTGGGTTGTGGTTGTTGGGTAGAGATGTGGTTTGTAGCTACTGGATGTTCAGGTTTTTGCGTTGTGTCTTTTTTTTCAAGGTTGGATAATCTTTCTTTTAAAGCGTCCAGGGATGCTACTATGGTGTCAAGGGATATTATTTGTGTTTCTATGGTATCAACTCTTTCAAACAGATCCAGTTTGGGTCTGCATGATTTGCAGAGGTATGGAAACTCATTGGATGATTCTAGATATTGAATCATTTGCTCAGGTAATCCCAAGCAGTCATGATGAGTGTATTTGTTACATAGAACTTTTGATGAAATTTTCATTATCCTTTAGAGTTTTATGGCATTTAAGGCATGTGCAGGAGTCTTGTGGTTCATTGGCAGTTCTCTTTTTAGTTCGGATGGATGGGTTTTCTTCAGGTCAGTCAAGGAGACTCTACTCTCCTTGCAAACCGCGAAGCATCCCTCTGCCTTTACCACCCGTCCAGGGTGATTTTCGGCTCCTCAGAACCTCAGGGCTTGAAGAAATTGGCAGGACTTCACGGAGCTGCCGTTCGTCCATACCACTTTGTTGCTTCGCCAGAAGTAGAATTTGAAGTTATTAAGTTAGAATTTGAAGTTATGAACAATTTGAAGTAGAATTAGAGTTTGGTGCAATTAAATAAATCAGTTGTGATTTTGTTAACAAATAGTGATTAAAGCGATATGAACCATTACTGGACTTTTTGTGATCTGGACTTTCATAGGGAGGGATTATGGGATTATGGAAATAATGTTAATCTTAGAGTAAGAGTTTGATATATATTTTTACTTAGATCTGTATCAAAGAAAGTTGGAAGTCATTCTTTTTCAATTTTCCTTCTTTTCCTCTTTCACTCTTACACTTTTACTCTTCTTCTTTCCTGAGCCTTTTCTTTTTTCAAATCTGTTTTATTTGTTTATCTCTTAGCTTTGTATTTTTTTTTTTGATGTATGAAGGATCAAATACTCAGCCATTATAATTCTACATGCCTTATGTACAGAAATTATATCAAAATTTAGAATGAAATCCACTGGGAGACATCTCATATAATGCAGGCTCTGAATCCCTCTAACCAAAAAGTGTTTATCGATAGAAGAGAATATTTGTAGCTCCTTTGTGTTCTCTGAACTTGATGTTTTTCTAGCAAATGTTTCATTACCAAACTAGGTAACATCATCAGTACTAGAAGGGAATGGAGTTTGCTCTTATTTTCATATACTAGTGGCTTACCCTGCCAGTGTTCATCATTTGCTTCACAAAAAGTGTTTTGATTAATGCTGGGTCTCTACAGCCTCAGGCAGAGATGGGCTATACTGCACCCCTCCCTCAAATGTTTTTTAAAATAGTTTCCCAGGAATCTCCAACATGCAAACTGTGATTACTCATCCTAAAATAACTCCTCTTTACCCGGAGCTTCAAAATTTGCCTTTTGCTGGGGAAGTGTGTAGCTAAAAGTCAGTCTACATTTAGTGTACATCTGCTGTCATGCCTCCTGGCTATGCCCACCCAGCCACACCCAGTCAGCCAATCACTAGGGCATAGAACTGGTTGTTAAATTATTTAAATCCCACCATTGACCCAAGATCACTCAGCTGGCATTCATGCCTAAGGAGTGATTAAAACTCAGAGTTTCCTGGTTTCTAGCATGGAGCCTTAATCACTAGCCCTGAACAAAAACAATAGCTGTGTTAGGTGGCATGGCCACAAGTTTGAAGATCTTGAAGTAAACAGAATTGGAACTCAATTGTGAAAAGGTAGCCAATAAATGGAGAATAAACTGAAAGAAAAAGATAAAGCCAAATGGATTTAGAAGGAAAAAAAAGTTTTAAAAATGAAACAAGAAAAAGAACCCAATAATCTTTATTGTGATTCAAAATGAAATGAGGGGAGAAAGATAGCTATGTCCAAGAGTATTTATGGCTGAAGTTGTGCCTTCTCCCCAAATTTTCCTCAGCTGGTTTTGAAATACATCACCCATACTTATCATATTTAGATACCTCAATAAATAACTGAACTGCCACATGTATTGGATTAAAGCCACAAGCACTTTCTCTTTTTATTATTAAGAAATAATAAAAACAGGTTACAGAGGTGTTTGTACAATGTTATCATGAATTCAAGGAACAATGAAAGTACTTGTGCAATTATTAATCAGCATTATATAACAGTCACATCCAGATTGTCTGTAGGCATGTGATGGACTTTTAAATTCTATTTTATAAATCACATTTTTCACAAAATAAAGTGTCTTTCATTCTTCACAGCTTGCTGAGTTTATTAAAGCTTTTACTTACTTATTTATTTACAGTTATTGTCCTGCTTTGAGCAATATCAAGAATAAGCCCAGGGTTAGAGCTAAATCATCTTTCCAATATCTGTTACCGGTACTAAAATCTCTTTATATTGTTCATTAACTTTTTCAGTGAAGAATCAAGTTCTTATGACAGGAAAAAACACATACAAATAAGAAACTAAAACCAGATTTATGAGATCTAGGCATAAATGCATTTAAACAAAACTGCCTTTGTTAAAAATCTTACAGCATGTGTTACAATATTAAGTTTGCATTTTATAAACTTCTCTAGATACACTTTAAGAGAATTTATGCCTTGAAAGAAGGACATAATTCACAATAATAACTTGTTAATACTGAAAGAATCAAGCTGTGTTTTTCAGAAGAACATTAAGCAGTTGCTTTCAAATGAAAGAGTCTGTAAATCAGGACAAATTGTTTTTATACACATTTGAGTTTCATTAATTAAATGTTTTATGGACATAAGAATCTATGAACCTGGCAGTTATTATAAAGCACAATTCCTCTTCACATTATATTGCAATAGAGGTGTTACATGACACAATAATACGAGTTACCTTTTTCCCACATAGGATTTAGGTCATCTATGAAACTTTATGAAACATTCCTATGATATAATAGAGCACTGTAAATTATTAGCTTCAGAATATTTATGCCTATTGTATTTTATTTGTGCATAAAGTGAGATACAAATTTAAAGCTGGGAAATATAGTAGTATGATTAAAAGTATATCTGGCTTGCTTCTTAAAGAGGTGAAGTTTCAGAGAACAATGATCAGTAATTGAGTAGCCTTATGTACATGAAATGGTAAGCTCAACAGTCTTCATTTATTGAGACAACTTTTTTGAAACTGTATAAATTGCTATGAGTAATTATAGTTATTTTGTTATTTGACTAACTAAGGAGGTGTTTGCCAATATAATTTGCCATAGAAATCTAAAAAACCCTACCACATAATCTAATTTGATATATTATACTCAGGTAATTTGATAATCTGAGAAAGAAACAAGATAGATATAAACTTTTCTATCAGTGGTATATTAAGAAATAAAAGTTTAATTGAAAGTAACCTGCCATGATGACCTGCAGTTTTCTGTACCAACCAAATAATAATTAGACATGATGTATTTGCATCAAAACTCAAGGAATCAGAGCAGCAAGCGGTCAAGTTTGGCTGATGAAACAAGACAGCAGTTAATCTGATTAAAAAAAGAGCCATTACAAATAGAAGTGACTGTACAAACTTCCCACAAAGAAAAAACAAAACAAAACTCCAAAGCCAATAGAGGAGTGAAACAAATTGAAGCAATAGATTCTGCCCCTTGGAAGCAAATAAATAAATAAATATTCAAGCCCTTATAGAAGAAATAGGCTTTAAGCCTTCAGAAGATGTAGGAACATTGCAAAACTGGCAACAGGATGGTAGACCCCCTAAAGCAGAGAGTGCTCTGTAATTATGTCCTGCAAAATATAAAAAGGAATGTGAGTATTGATGACTCACAACTGTGGGAAAGCAAAATAAATGTATGATGACAGGACCATCTGCTCATAAACCACACTTTCTTCGAGATGACAGGATTTTGGCAAAATGGAACATCTATTGAGATTTCTTCCCATTTATATATATAGAACTTTCAAAATGGAACATCTATTGAGATTTCTTCCCATTTATACATATAGAGGCAAGAATTACTGCAAACAATACCAAAAATTGTATTATCATGAATCTTGAGAATTTACAAAAAACAGCAAAGAACTGGGATAATTCATATAATCAGTCTAATCTAGTAAAAGCACCATAAAAATGAAAGAAGAATATTTCAAGTGAATTACAATTGTGCAAATAGTGTCAACAGAATAAAATTGTTTTTGAGATCATAGTTTGAACTACCTAGAACGCTGCCATGAGAAGAATAGATCTCAGAAGAAATGGTAAAAATATTTTAGAGCTTTAAAATGAATTTTGTGGAGACTGGAAACCAAAAATTTAATGATCAGTTAAATAATTATGTGCTGTTTAAAGGAATGAAATATGGAAAAATTGTATTACTAGGCTCATTAAATCACTCACTGAAAAATCAGAAAGAACTTTGGCTCATAGAGCAAAATTAAAGCTGAGTATAGTCAAATGTATTTATTTTAAAAACATCATAAACTCAGAGCAATAGATTTCTAAGTAGAATGCTGTGCTAATGATGAGAAAAAGAACTGCAAACATGTGAAAGTTCCTAAAAATGAGACACTAAAGGTATAATAGTAAACAATTACAATGAGAGAAAAAAAATGATATCAGAAGATGGCAATAAGGCCATAAAAAGGTTGATGAAGAACATATTTAGAAGTAGGAAAAAGGAAAAGGACACCAAGGAAAAGTACATAATATCAGAAAAGCTAAAGTTCAGATTGACTGAATTTTGCAAAATATGCAAAAATATAGTAAAATAGCATTTGTATATCAGCTTTTCCATTAGGACAGCAACATGATAACAAAAATAAAAATAAAATGACTTCACCATTATTTTAGTTCAAGTCTTCTACAAAATGAAGAACATATTGGTGACCTTGGAGAACATGTAAGATCTCTTCCTTAATAGACTAACCCTCAGTCTAATAATCTCTGAGGAATATGGGTGATTAAGAAGTGAGTGTGTGTGTGAGAGAGAGAGACAAATAAATACAAATTTTGTAGAACTATCACTCAGTCTTCAAGGTTAGGATGGTTGATGACAAATTAGTAATGTTCCAGTTAAAAAGAATCTGGATGAAATGGATCATTAGTAACCTTTCCAATTTAAGGGTATAATTCACCCATTCTTGCTTAGTTTGATCTTGGTTGCATCCAATATCATAAATTCTGATGTTCTTTAGAAAAACTATAAGAGTTTAGAGGGGAGGGCACTGTTTCACCTTTTCAATGTCAGTTTCTAATTGAACAAGTTTCTCCTCTCTCTTTTTAGAAAATAATTGTGAACTTTTGCCCCTAGAGTTCATAGTGAAAGATACAAATTAATCAGAAGCAGTTGATCAAGAAAGTTCATTTTATTCAGGGAGCATGTGATTTATATGTATGTATGTATGTATGTATGTATGTATGTATGTATGTTTTCGCAGGTACTTACATGTATGGTATTCAGCTTTGTTCGGGTATTTTCCCACGTCATTATAGCTGTGCTTTTAAAATTGTAGCAACGTTTCGGCAGAATCTCATCTGCCATAATCAGGTATTGTGTTGGTCTGTGAGTCAGACTTTCACAGCCGTTTCAGTTTTAAATTTAGGGCTAGCCTACTGCTGTGCCAGAATGGTTTTTTCTTCATCCTGATTGGTTGGGAGTCTTGGTCTGTGTTTATTGGTCTCGGAGTTTGCTGTCTTCTGCTTGATTGGTGTTTCTAATATCTTCTGTCTGTTTTGTGGCTTTTTTTGTCTTGATTGGCTGGCAACATTGTGTCCCTGTATTGGAGGCTTTTAGTGTGGCTTGGCTCCGAGTAAATGGACGGCTATCATTTATTAGGAAGCTAGGTTTCATCTGGGTGCCTGGTTGGGGTGTGTCTGAGCTGGAGGTATCGGGGGATTTGTTTGTGCCCAGGTGTTTGCCTGGCTTGTGGTGTGGAGATTTTTTTGTTTGTGAGTGCAGGCTTCCAATAATTGACAGTCTGGTGGAATCATCTATTCATGCTTTCAGGTCTTTTTTCAATCTCTATGGCTTCTCTGATAATTCTGTGGCTGGGGTTTTCTATAGTGGCTAGGGTTTTGGTGCCATTGAAGTTGATGCTATGACCTGTGGCTTTCATGTGTTGGACTAGTGAGGAAGTGAGTTCCAGCTTTTTGACTGCATTTTTGTGTTCATCCAGGTGGGTACTTATTCTTCTATTGGTCTGTCCAATGTATGTGGCAGGGCATGATGCACAGGGGACTTCATATATGCCTTGGTTTTCCAGGTCAATTTTATCTTTGGGGTTTCTTAGGATGGCTGCTATTTTTCTGTCTGTTTTGAAGGCAGTCTTGATGTGATGCCCATGTAGTATCTTACTGATTTTATCTGTAGTACCTCTTATGTAGGGCAGGACAGCTGTTCCATAGGTCTGTTCATCTTCTAGGTCTCCATTATGTCTCAGTGTGTTGCTTTTGTGGAAGCCGTTGGCTGTCAGTACTTTAGTCAGGGTGCGTAGTTCAGTCTTTATGTGTGTCTTGTCTGCCAGGCGTTTGGTTCTGGCGATTAGTGTTTTGGCCACAGAGTTTATCTGTGCTGGGTGGTGGTGGGATTAGGCGTTGAGGTAGCGGTTGGTGTGTGTTTTCTTCTGGTATATGGTGTGTCCTAGTGTGCCATCTGTTTTTTTGTAGATTAATACATCTAAGGAATGGTAGTTGTTTGTTTGTTTCCGTTTCCATGGTGAATTTGATTTTGGGGTGTGTGCTGTTTAGGTGTGTTAGGAAATTGTTTAGGTTTTCTTTTCCATGGGGCCAAATCACAAATGTGTCATTGATGTATCTTAGCGATAGTTTGGGTTTGTGGGTGACATTGGCTAGGGCTCTGGATTCAAATTCTTCCATGAACAGGTTTGCAATGACGGGTGACAGTGGTAATCCCATAGGGGATCCTTCAATTTGCTTGTATCTTTGTCCTTTGTATATGAAATATGTGTTGGTTAAGCAGTGTTCTGTTAGTTCCATGAGGTGTTTGGGTGTTTGGTATTTATTTTTGATGATTTCGAGAGTTTCTTTTATCAGGACTTGAGTGAATAGTGAAACCACATCAAAACTTACAAGCAGATTTTTTTGTTCCACGTGTAGATCTTTGATCATTTCCAAGAGGTGGTATGAGTTTTGTACATGTGAAGCTGCTGCTTCAGCATGGGGCTGTAGCTGCTTTGCTAGGTATTTGGCTAGGTTTTGTAATGGTGCACCTCTGGAGCTGAGTATGGGTCTGAGAGGTATGCCTACTTTGTGTATTTTGGGGAGGCCATATAGTTTGGGGCATCTGAAAGATTTTTCTCTTGGGATGATCGTCTGTTGGATCTCTTTGCTCATGTGGCTGGTTATAATTTTCTTCTTGATTATTTTTTCCAGCTATGTGGTTGGGTCCGTGTTTATGGGTTTGTATGTGGAGTCTTGGAGTATGTCTGTCAATTTTGTTTTGTAGTCTTTTCTATCCATTAGTACTGTGGCATTACCTTTATCTGCTGGAAGTATGATTATGCTGCTGTTGTTCTTTAGGGCTTGCAGGGCTTTTAGTTCCTCTTTGTGCATTTTTTTTTGGGTGGTTTGCTTGTGCATAGGATGTTAGTGATTTGGTGTCTTATTCTATCAGCTTCATCTGTATTTAATTTAGTTAGGCTGGATTCCACTCCACATATGATGGATTCTGTGGGGATTTTTTGGGGTGCTATAGCATAATTGAATCCTTTGGTTAGGACATCTGTTTCTGTTTTGGTGAGTTCTCTGTTGGAAACGTTGTATACTAATTGTTTCAGGTATTGTTGTGAGTTGTTGGGGGCTTTCTTGTCATGTTATAATTTCTTTAGTTTTTTCAGGAGTTTGTCATTTCTGTAAGGGGTTTCAGTTTCAGCTCTCCAAGTTGTAAGTTGTTTTATTTGACTCACAGATGAACACTATACAGAAGCCTGATGATGGCAGATGAGATTCTGCCGAAACATTGCTACAACTTTAAAAGCACAACTATAATGACATGGGAAAATACCTGCACAAAGCTGAATACCACACACACACACACACACACATTATAATTTAAATGTTTATTGACATAAGTCATTATTCTAATGTGAAATATCTAAAATCACAAAGGCAGTATAAAAACTATTGTATAATTAATTAATATCCTGATTTGTTGCCTGATTTTTAGTCTTTTCTACTTTACTGCTCTCTAGACAGTAAAAATATAATAAAACAACCCCTTACTACATGATCACAGTGTTCCACCACAATAGAAGGAGCTAACTGTATACATGCCATTGTTGTTATTCTTGCAATTAAACTCTACTTGCATTTTTTTCTTCATCACATTATAGTCCAAGAATCTGCTTTCAGGACCAGAAATAAAAAAAGATTATGAGAAACAATCTAATTTTCAAAACAAATCCTCTCCAGTTTTCTTATTTCTCCTTGCCAGAGATCTCCTTCACAAATATTTATTGTTTGGTTTGACACTCAAGGGATAAAATAAACAAGATGGACTCTCCCCTCCCCCACTTACTAGTACTATCAGGATGTGACAACACAGAGTGAGAAATTTAAAGGGAAGGAAAAGAAGTTTCAAAAAGTGAGCTTGGAATGATATAATGCAGTGCCAAACAGGAAAAAAAGTAACTAATTCCTTTTTGCCATTCTCCATAAAGTTAGCAAAACAATTTAGCTAGTATTATTTTATATTGTTGTTATAAACTATTGATGAGCATCCAGATTTTAGGGTATCCTGATTTAGCTATTGCAATGTATACATGTACGTGAGATGGGATTTACATGAGATGTAAATTTAATAAAATAATGAATAAAATACTATTTTCTTTGATGCCATTTTATACTGGTGTCTTGTTATAGGCAATATTTTAATTTATTTATTATTAATCAAATTTAAATAGCTGCCCATCTTACCAGAAATGATGTATTGCAGGTTTGCAATGTGACATAATGACACATGTTCCATTATTTGACCTCCTCCAATACTGACCCTTATAGTAAATGCCCACAATCTTATATTTTGGAAGAAAAGTGGAATTTCACATTAGCTCTCTTTGGAAACTTCTTGCAAAGATCTATAACAGAATAGGATACTCAATTTTTTTAAGACCATGACATTGAAGAAAATTTCCAACATTCTTCATAGAAATTTAAATTTCCTTTGGGCAAGTCCTACTTTTTAAGCATTACAATTTAATAAATTGAATGGCCTATACTATTTACAGAATTTAACAGAGTTGGAAGGGACCTTGGAGGTCTTCTAGTCCAACCCCCTGCTCAGGCAGGAAACCTTATACCATTTCAGACAAACTTCCAGTGTTGGAGCATTCACAACTTCTGGAGGCAAGTTGTTTCACTGATTAATTGTTCTAACTGTCAGGAAAGTTCTCCTGAAAGTTCTAAATAGCTTCCCTCCTTGATTAGTTTTCATCCATTACTTCTTATCCTGCCTTCAGGTGCTTTGGATAATAGTTTGACTCCCGCTTTTTTATGGCAATCCCTGAGATATTGGAACACTGCTATCATGTCACTTCTAGTCCTTCTTTTCATTAAATTAGACATACCCAATTCAACAATCATTCTTTATATGTTTTAGCCTCCAGTCCCTAATCATCTTTTTTGCTCTTCTCTACACTCTTGTTAGAGTCTTGCCATCTTTTTTACATTGTGGTGACCAAAATTGGATGCACTATTCCAAGTGTGGTCTTACCAAGGCATTATAAAGTGATAACTTGTTAATTATAAAAGTATGTTTCAGTTGTGTTTTGATTTCAGGAGAAAAACAACACAATACAAAACTTATTTAAACTATAGTATCTCTCTCTCTCTCCTCTCTCTATGTGTATGTAGAGATTCCCAGTCATCCAGATCATGGTTGTCCCAAAGGTGCTTTTTTTCAGGATGCAACTGGACTTTCTTGTTGTTTCTTTGAAGATGTTTCATTTCTCATCCAAGAAGCTTCTTCAGCTCTGACAGGATATTGGGGAATGGAAGGATTTATACCCCTTGCAGACAGCTGCCTCCAGTCACAGCTTTTTAATTGTGGCTACCCATTTCTGAACTCAATGAATTAATTATTCTATTAAATTTATTTTGTAAAACAAATTGATGTAGCATTATATAATGCCCAAAATATGCCAGTTAGAGGCATATAAAACATGCATTCTTTTTTTTAATTTCAAGTATTGCTTCTGGCAAACTGAATACAGAAGGATGAAGCACACAAGACATCCAAAAAACATCACTAATGATGTCCAGCATGAAAATATAACTATCATTACATTTTATTGGATAGTGGTTTCCAAGGATTTGTTACTCTATTGATGGATGAAGTTATAAAGAAAGCATAAATTATGGCTTGCAACCCAAGTATTGTATTTCTTTCAGTTAAATATAGTGTACTATATACTATATAGTATACTATATATCTGCTTACTAGTTTACTGAAACTAACACTTGCAGTAAATGATAAAATGTACTGCAGTAAGAATGCTAGAAAGCAATTTAGAAATTATCTTATGTCTGCTAAGTTATAGGTGTCATCATAATTAATTAATTTTGCAAATTTATATGATCACCCATCTTAACTAGTACAATTCTGGGTGAACAAAATGATATAAATACAAAAGCATAATAAACAAATGGAACCCATTAAAAAACTGTGCTAAGCCCCTTATTAATCTGTCTAACAACATAAGAAAAGATGTCATGCCAGATCTAACACCCGGGCCTTAATGCCTGGGGAAAGGCCAGTAGGGTCAAGACTATTCAATTGCCATATAAATCTTGACTGAAAAATTGTAACATAAGACAAATACTGTAATAGAAAAGAAAAACTAACATTCAGGCAATGCCTGAGAAAAAACATATTCTGGATGATTGTATAAATTATGTTACAATTACAAAGCAGTGAAGAAAAAAGGGATCTAAGCTATATACCTTTATATTACATTAAAAAAAGAGAAATTCAAAACACCAAAGAAAACCACAGCATTAAATCCAGCTACAGAAAACAATAAAATGATGCACAGCATTAAAATATACTGTAATTAACCCAATTGGGACTCCTGATGTAAAAGTCTGAAGAAAAAGCCAGACCTTGACTGCTCTCTGAAGGCCTGCAAGTTTAGGGTCAAACGACTGGGGCAAAACTGTTTCAAAAGACAGTGTCTGCTATGAACATCTCTAATGTCTTTTAAATCCAGATCTGGAATGTGTTCTTCCTGTTAAAGCACATGAGATGGGCATATCTTATCCTCGGGCGCAGGTGCTCCTACCATACAATTCTTTATTAGTTATAATGACCAGATGACTACGAGGAATATAAATCCTTCCATCCTCCACTATTTAGTCAGAACTGAAGAAGCTTCTTGGAAGTCTTCAAGGGGAAAAAAGTCTACTTACCTTTAGAAAATACACTAACCGAAGTTTTTGAATAGTCTTCAAGGGCCACCTCTTCTAGAACTCAATGCAATTATCTATTTCAGGGATGATTAAGACATGAAAAATTGCAAGCTGAGTTCCATGAATGGGTTCAATCAAGTTGCAAAATGAAATTGTGCAAACACACCCTGCAACGGCTGCCACATGCTATCTCAGAAGGAGGTATGTGTTCCAAAAGACCCCTAAATTATATAAGGGTAAATGTAAAGGTTTCCCCTATCCAGTTGTGTCCAACTATAGGGGTACTGCTCATTTCAGTTTCTTAATCAAGTGAGCCAGCATTGTCCACAGCCTTTTACGTGGTCATGTGGCCAATACACCAGGGTGAATAGAACCCTGTTACCTTCCCACTGAAGTGGCACCTATTTATCACATTTGCATGCTTTTGAATGGCTTGGTGGGCAGGTCAGCCCATTGTATGGCTCTTGAGTCTTGAATACAGACTGTCAGCTTTCCAGCTGTCTTTAACCACTAAGCCATCATGCTTCTCTTGTATTGTATACTGAATCAAATGTAATAGTTCAACCTCATTCAGACTAAAGGATGAAATCTCTCCAGTGGAATGCAAAACCTACAATTACTAGATTTTGGTAGGATTAAGCCAAACTATATTCTTTCCCATTTCCATTAACACTGTCTCCAAACATTGGAACAGAACTTCACCTGTGCACTCAAAAACAGATATGTACAACCTCATGCCACGGCCTTTCCCTGTGGCTTCATGTATATATTAAAGAAAAGAGGAGACAGACCTCTTGAAAAATAGGGGTCAAGGATTAGACTGCTCTCCCCCACCAATACTGACTGGAAATGCCCTGAAGGAACAGGGCGCTCAGTTGCCAAGCCTCTAACAATGTCCAGAAAGATATCATATTGATAGTATTGAAGTCTGTCAACAAATCAATGATACAGTATCTCATTCAACATCCACCACAGGTCATCTACAAGCAGGACCAAAATTGCCTTGTATATCTATTTTAGCCTGAAACATAATTAGAAGGAGTCCAGATGATCCAATTTATAGGAGGTCCAGGAGAAGGAGGAGGAGAAAAAAAAGAGCATAACTGAAAAAACAGTTTTTTGTTTCCTGAATCAAAATCATATAAAAACCGAACTGTATAGCTAAGATCTAAAGACTGGATACAAATGAATAAAATAGCAAAACTTCTGTACAAAGAAGAAAAAAAAACTTTTAATAGAATCTTAAATAAGATTTTTTTTGTTACCCATAGTTATGAAATGATTCATGGGTATCATTTCATAATTTCATAAATAAGAGACCTGAAATCTGATGTACTGATGTTACTTCTCTCGAATAATATTTTTAACATTATTAAATATTTTTTGTTTTAAGGGATTCTCCTTAGTAAAATTAGAAGAAATACAACATGAGACATTCTATCTCTCTATGCAGTTATAAGTGTAACATTGGCTGTAATTAGTTTTTTTATTTCTCACACAAATCTTAACCTCAGTACAGTGCATTTTTTCAGACACCCTTCACTTTTGTCAATTTTGTTATGCTGCAGCCTGATTCTACAGTTGTTGAAATTCATTCTTTTCTCATTAATCTACACTTTGTACACCATAATGACAAAGTGAAAACAGATTTTTAAAAATGTCTGTAAATATTTTCTTAATGCACTGTTACTAGTAAGGTATCAAACATATGGAAAGGAGGAAGGCTTGAAAAATGTTGAGCTATTCTAATTTTAAGAGTAAAATTATTGAATGGATTTTTCAAAATACTATATATATGCCTTTTCTCATAATCAGGATTTCCCATCAAATGATCTTCTAAGGTTTTACTGCTCTAGCTAATTATCATTTTTACTATGTTACTATTTTAATATAATCTACTTTACTATACTTCACACAGGTGTTTCCACATATGTATTGCAACTTAACTTTTTGTTGACATAATAAAAAAACACCAAAAGAAGAAAATGCATCTCAGTAAAAATTACACCTATAGAGTTTGTTCTACAGGATCAGTAAAGGACACTCATCTCACAATTGTAATAGTTTAAGATATTTGATAACTGCTAGATTAGTTTCCCTGCTGATTCTTATGTGTATTTATTCAAAATAAGTACCATGCAGGCAAACATTATAAGTATGCACCATTTATAGAGAAAGACAGCATATGTGCAGACACATACATCTAAATTTTACATGAAAAGAAGCATATACATGAATCAAAAGTTACCATGTGACACCAATAAATTATTTACAAAGAAGTATAGTCCTCATCAGAAAAATTATTCCCAACATGCAATCTACTTTTTAATGCAAATAATGAAAGGTCACATATAATTATTATCATGTATCAAATAACGAACAATTATTAAGAAATTCAGTTCATGGTCTATAAATAAAACTACTTCCTTTTCTTATAGTAAAACACTGGTAGTAATGTCAAGTGTTCTTGACATTAGGGAATAGGAAATATGCAGAAAAACAATATATATATATTTTTTCAGGTGATTTCCAAGGACAAATAAAAGTAGGAGTGGTCAGTATTTGTTTGCCAGCAGTCAGAATGCCAAAAGTATTTTCTGCTATCTGCCAAACCAACTTTCTAAAAATAAAAATGAATTCTCAGAGAATGCCATTCCAGATCCTAAAACAGACTTCTAGTCAATAAAAAACTCAGTTTACTTGTAAAAAAAGTAAATATTAAAATATCACAATACCATTCCAATTAATGATTAGAATAAGAAAATATTAAGAACAATCAAACATTTTACCATATACTTTTCAAATGTCTTACCGTCCAGGTCACTTGAATTGTGGTAGGAGTAAGCACAACAGGATTATGTAGTCGCACAATTACATCACCAAGCTCTTTTTGGACTTGTCTGTGATCCACACCTTGTGCTGGTGGACTGATATCTGCCAGGTCAAACATATTGGTGTGAATCAATAAGTTATTATCTTACTAAGGAGAGCCAATTAAATCAATTTATTATGATGATTGAAAGCATAATAACCTTCACTTAAATGATCTTACTGAAATTAGTTTATTGTCAAACAATGTAGTAGTGGGATTGGAGTGTGGTCCAGATAGAACACTTCTGATTTATACAGTAGCAGTATTTTTAAAAGATATAAATTTATTTTAATAAATATTGAACATATATTTTTCAAATAGTCCACTGAGGAAACAGCAGTATCACTATAAAAGAATGCCTCCAATCCCAACTTCCTGCAGGCAGTCAGCCACATACTATTGTGAACATTTTGTAAGTCACCAAGAGGCCTAAAAGGGTCATGAGATGTACACCAGTCCAATTTAACTTCTAAAACAGATAATCCTAGAGTGTGATAAATGCAATCTCAGTCCCATATCAAGACCTGAATCCTTACTGAATAGTATCCAGATATCCAGGTTTTTCTAAGATATGAGACATTTCTAACCTCTAAATGTAGTCGTACTTTGATATTCACCATTAATTGGTTTCGGGAGGTGCAATGAGTACCAAAAATGATAATTACCAAACATTTTTTTCTCATTAGGAATAATGTAGTGAGTCACAGGACAGCTGACACTGACGAGTTCTAGCTTGTGCATGAATATCAAACAAACTATCCATACCGGGACAAAATTTTCACATCAAAATGCATTGAGTATCAAATTTGTTGAGTTTAAAGCAGTTGAGTACCAAGGTATAATTGTATAACAATATGATCTCAAATAGTTATATGCAAATATGAGTCTCTAGGTATTTGTTAACTTCTATAATTGATTAGTTACTCTTCAGTTATGGAAACTGAACTTGTACAAACATATGATGCAACCATTGTACGAAGTCCTTGTGTTCCTGTAACTATATTCTGCACAAATATAGTATAAATGTTTTACCCAAATGTTATGGATAGTAGTGCTATTCAGATAGTAGCTATAGGGTTTCAGTAGTTACAATAAAATATATTTTAACTTAGATAGGCTGATATGAACATATATATATCAGGCAAGAAGAAAATATTTAAAAATTAATAGAAATTTTTGAACTGGGTAGGCAGATTTAAATTCCTAAAAATTGCAAATAAGGAATATTCCTTTTAGGAGGATATTGATAAAAGTATTATCTATCAGTATAAATGCTTTTCCATATGATATTGTGCTTGGGTTACTTGTGTCACCAAGTCATATGGGTCATCATATGGAGCCACAGTCAACTGTGTTTTGGCTTATATTTCACTTCTTTAAAAATAATGTATTTAATTCGATTAGTTTCAAAGGGCTGCATCACACTGACAATGCTTTGAGCAAAGCAATGCTTTAAAGCTGCTTTAGAAAGCAACGAAGTTCTCCATTTTTATGAAGAGTAAAGTGAAACTTCATGATATTATGGCTGTTTCTTTTGTAACAGAAGAGATTTCTTTGCAAATATCATCCTAATTTTTTCCCACCTGTATATTCCTTCCTTTTTAAGTTTTATTTTTTGGTCATTCAGTGATCCTAAATGTATATTTACATGCTACTGTGTACACATATTAATATACACTCCAGGGATATACATTCACATGTAATATTTCTACATTTGCATATGCATTGCATATTATAATTAACTTCAAATAGGCTGCCTGAGAAATAAATTCAAGTTACCTTGGGTTCGGACAGGATCTGACATGGTGCTGGGATCACTCAACCCTTGTGAATTGATAGCTCTCACCATAAACAGGTAGATGGTATTTGGACGGAGTCCTCTCACAGTGTAAGGAATTGTTCTAACATGATTAGCCACTGTTTGCCAGCTATTGCTCACCAACTGGCTGAAATGAAAATGAATTGGAATACTATAGCTAAAATCACATACCTTAAAACAATGGTCAAGGATATGTTTCTATCTGCTGTTAAAGACAAATAAAACATCATAAAATGTGCTAGCAAGACCAACTGAAACTATGATAGATTCTAAATTAATTAGAAGCACAAAACTCCTAACATGTGATTGATTATGTAGCATCACATTATTGTCAACTCTTAATGACCATATAGATAGATCGCTTAATTATGACCTCTCCCTAATCTGGTCCTTCAATCAAAGGAAAGTCCATCTTGGTAGATCTTATCAGGTAACACAAGAAGGTTAGGTAAACAGGAGATAGCTCTCTCTATATTCAGTCCACATCATCAATAAATAAATTTAAAAGAATAAAAAAAGATAAGTGACTATTGAGGTATCAGCCCTATATTTAGCTCCAACACTAGATTTTGTTGATATTGGCAAAGAATGCTGAAAAATGTTTACGTTTCTTCTTCATCCATTATCAACATGTTGGTAAAAACATTTTAAAGATTTTTATAAATTTTAGTCATAAACTCATCTGAAAAGTTTAAATCAAATGTTTGAAACATTTTAAAACTATGTAGAACAAAATACAATTTAATTACATTAAAAGCACCCACGTTTTTTAAATTTCTGACATTAGCTAAAACTTTGGAATGAATTTTGTTCAAAAATGCAAAGGATTATAACAGTAATACATTTTAACCTACCTAAAAGCCTCAATGATATATGCACTTGTTGGTAAGTTCCCAGGTGTGCCTGGCTGCCAAGACAAGGTGACACTGTTCTTAGTGACATCAGTGACCTGAGGTTTGGATGGTGCGCCAGGAAGATCATTTAAATCATAATTTTTGCTAACTGCTGCTCCTCCAAATTCTACAGAATGCAAATTGGATTTTACATGTTGTTTACTAAAGGACAATTTAAATTATTTGAAATAATTTTGTAGTTATATAAATGCTTTAAACAGATGCACAACATATTAAAAGTAAGTACTTTTGAGATATAACATATCTTATCATTTCATTATCATTCAACTATAGTAACAAGTGAAGCAAGAGAAGAAGAAAAAGGTATTCCAACTATTTCCATTTATAGTAACATTTTTCTCCTACAATGAAAAATTGAGCTAAACTGGGGTGGAAAACATGTTTAAAACAATACGTTTTCCTCTTATGCGTGTCTGAGGATATCAGGATTAAAACAGCACTCAGGTGGGACTAACTATTTTGATCCATCTTTTTCCTGTTTGGGTAGATCTTAAAGGGGAAACCATCAACTATTCCTAATAGGAAGATGGAACTGATTAGAGGGTAGACTTTATATGTTCTACTGAACGTAAAGCATTTTGCCCTTAAACCATCTCCCTTCAAACTTCCCCAAATGAAAAAATATGGATGCATCAGCTTATACTGCAAAATGATTTTACATGTGTGTGATGATGTGAAATAAATTCAGTGACTTATGCATTTGTGATATTGGTATATAACTGCATCTTTGGGAGTGATGACATAATCCCACACATATTGCTATATTGATGTCACTTTGGTCTGTTATGGATACCCTTGTCTCAGGACTTAATATTTCCTTCTGTGCATATAGTTTTTAGGTGGGACAAATATGAAGTCTCTCAATATACTGAAGGGTCACAATGGCTATTATAGACAGTGCTTTTAGCTTGCTGACCTGTCTATGGAGTTCTGAATTAACTTTTGCTAATACAATGGCTTCTACCACTGGGTCTTGAAGCTAGAAAGCTAGAGGGGGAGTAGAAAATGGGAAAGATTCATTATATGTGTAGAAGGCTTGTGCAGTGTTAAATTTTGCACTTAATAAAAAACTTTAATAAGAATCAATGATAATGTATTGAATGTCCTGATTTCGTTCTAGTACGTTTTTGTTTTCTGCATTATGTTGGTGTAACTTACCTGTAACATCCAACACAGCACTCCAAGATGTTTCCCCACTTGAACTTGTGGCAACACACGTGTATGTTCCCATGTCAGATATCTAAAGACATGGAAATAAGAAATACCAATCCTTTACTTATAATACTCATTTAACCTTTTTAATATTTTTGAGGTGAACTAAGAGGGTGGCATGATTCAGAATTATTATAAAGTGGAATACAATATTTTACAAAAAATAATTAGGTATTTCATTTAGTAAATTGAAATAATTCTTAATTTTTATTTGACATATTTTCAAAGTTTCATCCCAAGTTATGTCCCACATAACTACCATCACTAACTTAAAGTTACAATTTTAAAGGGGATAATAATATTATACTTTTTTGAAATAAAATATAAGTAAGAAAGAGAACAATAAAAGTGTACACATCTACATCTGCTTTCTAATTGTTGGGAAACCATGACTATTCAAGTACATTGTTAATCTAGGACATATAACACACACATTCATTTCCTTTAACTGTGTGAGAGAAAACTGTTTATTCAAATAATTGTATTTCTAAATTATATAATTGCTTTTGTACATAATTATGTAATCAAATATGTAGGCCACCTCAGCTGAAGTTGCAACTGGAGGCATACGGTATAGCATATTCCTCAGGATATAAATTATAAACTGTATAACAACTCAGAGAATACCAATTAAACAGAATATGTATGTATATATCTATGTATCCTAAACAGGAGATAGATAGATAGATAGATAGATAGATAGATAGATAGATAGATAGATAGATAGATAGATAGATAGATAGATAGGACAGACAATCTTCCACTACAATAATATAAATTTGGTAAAATTATCACCCCTATACGATTGAATGTAATTGTATTATCTTCATACAAAAATTGTATTCAATTGTTGAATAGACAAGATAAACAATGGATTTATCATTTTTTCATTGGCTGGTCCAAGCATGGTAACAGTTTCTGCTAGTCAAAGAAATCAGTCCTTAGAAATAGTTCACCTTTGAAGTACATTCTAGTCTGTTCCTGTTCTACTTTGAATAAGTCATTTATAATTCTGTCATTAATCCATATATTAATTGTCAGTGTTAATACTGTTTGCTTCACCTATTTGCAAAGTTTAACATCTTATACTTATTCCTTCAAAATCAAAAGTGGTAAGTAACAGCATTACTCTAACAGGGAAACTATTTGGCTTCTCTCTGAAGGCTTTTCAGTTCTATAGTAATGTGGTGCTAATACTGCACAACTTGCCATAGGTATATGTATATGAAGAAGAAGAGATGAAACAATGCTGGGTTTTTGTTTAGGTGCTGTTATGTTGTTTAATTGCTACTTCTCAGTTGCTTGATTCACTTTTTATCACTTTTTATCACTTTAGTATTCCTATATTACTAAAGAGTTCAAGGAAATGTTTTGTTGAAATGTTATATTTAAATATGTATTTATATTTAAATAGCATAAATTTATGGTAAATATTATATTTAAATGTTAAGAAATCTTTTACTTAAAGTTCATATTTAAATATTTGTGCTATCTTTATGATGGAAAATTATAATTTAAAAATCTGTATTTTCATCAACTTACTACATTTGAGGTAAGTCTTGAATTACAAAAGAAAAAAGAAAAAGTAATGCTATATAAAATAGTGTAGGTAGAACAATAAAAGCAAGAAATATAACTCAAGCTTATACCATTTCATAGTTCTCTATATACCATTTCATTTCATAGTTCTGTATCTTTGCTCCTACTGTGTTCATATATTGATTCATATTTGCTGCATTTAGTTCTTCATGGCTCTCTTCTTTCAAATATTTGTCTTATGATTCAGTGTTTTGTCTTTCTGAGCTATAAATTTAAGTTCCTTTTCATATATTGTCAGTCTCTTTTCTATTCAGTCCACTTTTATTGATCATCCACCCATTATTTATCCTATCTCTACTCATTTTATTATATATACTTAAATTCCCTCTTCTCATTTACCTTTATATTTCTTCTGCAATACTCATTTTTGTAGTAACAAAGTGGACAGACTCAAACTAATAAACAGCCATTTTTATTTCTTTTGATATTCAATCTCTATAGCAAACAAATTTAACACATTTATCAGCTGATCACATTTTAATTTCCCCCATTTATTTACTTAATAATTATTTTAAAGCACACAAATTAGTCTACTTGCTTTAATATTTCATAATTTATAAGTATGTAAGTAATTGTTCATAACATTTCCCCTATCAGGTCTTGATTAATTAATTTTCAGATTTATATGATCCATTAAATCATATCATTAATTTAATATTTGGTAGGAATAAGCTCTCTATAAACAACACAAAGTATGATCTAATTCTCAAATAAGTATACTCTGAAGTTTCCAGGTCCACATGTATTTAGCATCACCAGAAACTGTCCTAACATATTTTTAATGTATTAAAAACACAAAGGAATCATTACATATTCCTGGATTACTCTTGGCTCAATGATGAATTATTTGATAAGCAGTCTCTTTATTTTCATGCATGATATGCATCTATATTACAAAATTCTTACTTTATTTAGCAATCAACTTTAATTCCACATACAAGCAAGAATTTCATGATTCACGTGTTTTTATCTTGTCATATTCTTTCTCTCTCTGAGGACAGCATAAATTGCATTACCAAATTTTGCTGATTGTCATCTTGTATATATGTCCAGCTAAAGTTCTGTTGAACACTTTTCTAGGTACATTTAACAAACCTATCCCCTGGTAGTTATGAATTAATTTTATTTTTTTAAGCAAGGATATAAAAATGATAGCCTTATTATAGTTTCAAAAATAAAACTGAATAATTCAAATTGTCAACTGTAGAAGAAAAAAGCGTAAAAAGCTGATTAAAATGAGGCTATTGCCACAGAGACACTACTATGGAATCCTCAAGGTTGGAATGAACAGTTTTTTGTCTATTAATAAGGGTAAAATAGGTACACATAACAAATGAAAAGGACGGGGGAGCTGTCCTGGAATTTATAAAGAATAAGATTGACTAATAAGCTCTTATTTCAAATGAAACTACATCACATGAAACTTGGAAAAGACAAAGACATTCAATAATGCTTAAATGCTGACTTGGAAAACTGCACGGGATTATGGACAAAGGATAAACATATGGCAGCTTTATTTTATGTACCCTACCTGAATCACATTGTCCAGTTAAAAAAGCTTAGAAATAAGGGGGGCAGAATTAATGTTAGAATTTGTTAAAGGAAGGCTTGTAGATGAGTTTCAATGCAGAAAGAAAGCCTTGGAGAAAATAATTATCAAAGTGAAGAAACAGTATTAAAGTCTAGAATTACTAGACCTGGATGAGACTTCAACTGAAGACTCTATGAAAAACTTTATTGATATTTCCTCATGCGCTTCTTGGTGATACATTAGATATTGCACCAAGCTGTTTTGCTTGTCATTTCCAGTAAAATAGTTAGATAAGGTAAAGCAAAGAAGCCCATCTTTTTTTTTGGGGGGGGGGGTATCAGTTTTTATTTGTGGTGTTGAGGCAGAGTTTCACTTTTCTATGACAAAGTGCTACCTTAGATTTCTCAGAGGCAAGGCAGTACAGCAAAATGGTACTGCTTTGCCAAGTTCTAACAGATACCAGAGTATACAGAAAATAAACTAGAAATTAGAATTAGAAATAACTTTAAATAGGCAGAAAAATACATCTTCCATATGGAAAGGAGAGTAATTCAGAAGAAATTCATAATGTGATAAGATAAAGGTTAGCACCAGTGAGCAAAAATAAAACAATTGAATGCAATTTTTAAGGTTACCAAATGCTACTGAAAGGCTTGTCAGACATATTCTTTAAATAAGTGATATTACATGACAAATGAACAATTTATCCTTCTAGAGAAGAGAAAGAATAGAATAGGTTAGTTTCATAAAATTCAGAAAGTAAAATGGAGATTATCAACATATATTGCTCTAAATTTAAAAAGGTATTTTTTGTCACTGTGCTGGTTAACAGAGTAAGATAATATGATTCTACTTAAAGATGCAGCAAATGTCTGTATCAAAATTTGTTGCCGGGATCTATAAAAATAAATAGGATGCTGAATGCATATAATAGAAGAAAAATGCATTCAAATTTGGTGTCACATTTAAAGCACCAATATTCCAAAAGCATTTTAGAATTACAAAAGCAACAATTAATAAAAATATTCTGAAACAAAGCTGGGCATATTCAAAAGCTGGTCTTTGAACTACATACATGGAGTTTTCTTTTAAATAAACTTTCTTATTAGCTGCTTTGGAAACTGTCCCAAATTGTCTTGTCATGTATATGACTGCACAGCCATTTTCCTTCACTTTTTTTCAAACATTTAATGGATTATTTTGAAGTCGTGAAAGATGAGGCATTTAAGAAAGTTATAGCTTGACAAATAATTGTAATTGGTGCAAACTGTCAATTATAATATAGGGTAATCACAGGAAATTTACAGGAAGAACTTCAATCATAAGAAAAAAAATACATGGAATACAGCTTCAGGAAAAAAAAGCAGCATAGCACATTAAAACATAGCTTAAAGTAAAAATACAGCCTTAGCAGAAATAACAGATGTTGATTGCTTCAGGTCAATCATAAAAATATCGCAATAATGTTGCATAACAGATGCGATAATCTGATATTTTTTAAAAGTAAAATTCCATATGAGCTTTGGTTTTTAATAAAAAATAATTTTAAAATATATAGCAATATATTAAGATGCAGAGTACACAGGTGTAGTCAACAAACTGAATAAAATGTGCCATACTAGACAATACAACTATGGAAGAATACTAGTTGATTATAGTAAGCAAACTAGGGTAGATAAAAATCAATGGTGTTTTTTTTTTAAAAAAAAATCAGATATTTTTATATAAATAGGATTTTTTGATTTAAAGTGGAGTTTTTTATTTTTATCAAATTTATTTTAATAAAATGCTTTTGAAGTAACAATATACCTAAATATAATTTTCTATTTAAAATACATTAATAATTTAGTTTATTCAGCATGAAATGGAGCTTAGTTAGGTAGCATGTATATTCTGCAATATTTACAGTCTTGGTAAACTAATTCAATGACTCCAAGCTCTGCAAGCTGAGATAACATGCCCTGCATTGATGCATTTCACAATTTCACAGTAACCATGAGAAAAATCATATTCCTTTATCCCATTGTTTTTCAAATCTATGTATACTACAAACTCTATAGTTATTTGCATCTTTACCACCAGGTAAATGCATCTTTACCACCAGGCTCTAAGTGTGAGGAGGAAGGGCAACCACTAAAAATGAAAGGAAAATCTTCTAAGCAGCTTATAAATATAATATTAAAGAGCTCTTGTCATTTCAGATCCATCATGGCAGCGCCTTTTAGACGGCATCCACTTACCTGCTGCCTGCCACATCCCTTATCTTGTAATGTCACTGCCACATCACCAGCCATCCCATTAAAGTGAATGGGACTGTCGGTGAGTCAACAGCAGGCCAGAGGCGGAGCCACTGCGGGACACAGATGACAGTTGCTCTCTAAAAATTATGATTTAAATCAAGTTGATTTAAATCAAAACCACCCTGAAGCAAACAAAGAAAGGACTACAACATATTGATTAAAATATAGATTAAATTTTGATTTTGAAGAATTTTGAAAAAATTAACTGAAATCTATAATAATGGAAGCAGAAATATAATAATTTGCTCAGCAAACAGAAGAAACATCACTAACATAAAATATACATAGAATACAGAGTAATCTGATAAAAAGGTATTCGACTTAAGCACTCAGTTAGAATAAGAAAAGAGAAACATCCTGTGCATTTTCTCATAAAATCATTAATAGTAAATTATTGAATGAGAGAAATTGTGTAGGGAAGCCAAAAAACTGGAAATTGGCAGCAGCAGCAGAAATAAAATCCGTGTATCATAAGTAGATATGGAAACACACTTTTCTTTAACTTAATGGAGAAATATATGTGAATATTTAAAGAAAAATATAATACAGATGGCATTATGTTCTGCAAACAATTGTGCCTGTTTTAATGAGTCACAAATAGGCATGTACGTTCGTTCATACATATTGTGAAAAATCTCTTTTAAATCAAATCTAAAGTTCAGCCTATTCTATTTTATATGTCCATCTGGGTGTGTATATGTGCCTGGGTAAACATATGGATTTATAGAAAACAGATATCAAAATATGAATGCAAAATTTTAAAAGAAACACTGAAGAACTAAAACCATCAGCAGGAGCATTTTTGCACATTTATTTGTTTGTTTATTTATTTGAGACATACAGTGTCTTTTCAGTCTTGCAAGCATTCAACAACCCAAAATAATAATAAATGAAACTAGTATTTATATGCAAATCATTGGGATGCTTATTCTAGTTTGTGCAGGTAATTTCCTAACGTGTTTTGAATAAATCGAATTTAATGAAAATATTAAAGATTTGGAAATTAAGGGATGGAAAACAATAAAGTTCCTTGAATCAATTCACTTGTATTCTGGGAAGGAAAACTATAAAAATGTATCATTCATGTGTTAGTAGTGTATGAGTTAAAATGTTATCATGTGCAGCAACTGAAATACAAGGATTACTACTTTGTAGCCAAGCAACAGTATTCTTTCTCCCAAACCTACAAGTGGGATTCATCATACGTTGAGGTAATTACTGATATGTTTTATTATTTATTATTGCTTATCAGTAAACTTGTCTCCTTTCAATTTTTTCACATGTTCCATACATATTACTTAATTTATAATTATACGTTACTGTTCACAAACTTTCTTTTTATTATATAATATATTGTTTGTAACAGTTTAATCAATGCCACTCTTGAGTTTTTATAATTAATTAATATATTTTCATATAATTCATAGGCTGCCCATATTACTTCAAAGTGAGGGTAATGTTATTTTATTTAGAACAAAGATAAGCAGTATAAAGAGCTGCAGTGGCGCAATGGTTAGAATGCAGGCTAGTTCTGCTGACTGCTAGCTGACTGTAATTTGGCACTTTGAATCTCACCAGCTCAAGGTTGACTCAACCTTCCATCTTTCTGAGGTGAGTAAAATGAGGACCCAAATTGTTGGGGGCAATATGCTAACTCTTTTAAACTGCTTAGAAAGGGCTGTAAAGCACTGTGAAGTGGTATATAAGTCTAAATGCTATTGCTATTTGGAAATAGTTATATGTAGTCTGAATTAAAGAAAGAGCGCAATTTTCTTTCTATAGTTGTGACACAAATTTCTGTTGCATGATCATAGGTATTTCATACCCAAAACACTTCAAATGTATTTACTTGAATGGCAGTTTTGCATATCCTAATATCATTGTTTTGATTCCAGTTTCCTAAATGAATAGAAATTGAAAACCTTTACATAGTACACCACCCAGCTTTCTGACAGTGTAAATGCATGGCTATTTACAGTATATACAATTGTTTAGAGACAAAATGAGGACACATTGAATATGGCAGGTACAAAGCTGGAATACCATTGGTAAACTTTGTAATGTCTTCTTTGACAAATGATAGCTTCCAACAAGAGAAAAAAACAGCATCAAAAATTTCCTGTGGCCAACTAATAATATTTCTATGCTTACTATTGATTAATTACATTTATTGAGTCTTTAACTTTTTAATTTATTGAGTCTTTAACTCTGCTTTTTGATTTTTAGGTATATTCAACTTGGAGGCTTTAAAAGTCTCTCAAAAATATTCATCTTTCTTTGCTGTAAGTACTTTATAGTTCATTTGGAGAGAGAGATATTTCAGATTGTTATCTTGATGAAAAATCCATTTACTTTTCACCTGAATTCTTTGGTGGTTATGGGACAAAATATATTTGAGCTTTTAGTTGAATGCATTTTCCTTCCACCAATGTAATACTTCCAATACCACTGGCTATTACAGTTTATTAACACATAGACATCCATGTATTTAATGGTTGACAATGTGTTCTTTTCTGCAAATGCGTTGCTCTTTTTATCTCAAAATGTTTCTTTCCTTTTTTTAAAGATGTGCCCAAAGAGTTTGGTTTTTGTTTCACATTGTCCAAATTTTGCTCCATAATATTTCAGATTCAAGATCTTTTGGATAGCTTAGAAAATCATTTTTGTGATAAAGTTGGACAACTTTGTCAAGTCTTCTATGCAGATTACTGTTGTATAAACAACACTTATTTTCATTATACTGGATTTGTGGATAACCATTCCAGTGTCAGCTATATTTTTGTCAAATCATCTGTGTTAAACTGTAGTTCTTGTCTGGTAGTATAAACAAAATTTGAGCAGTTCCAGTGGAGATTTTTCTTACTCTTTTAACTATTGCCTTGATTTCAACATATCCAGCAACCCATTTACTTTACTTAATAGTTAAAATTGCTAGTTAGAAAAGCTGCTTAGAAGATGCCATGGCTGTTGAAAATAAATATAACAAAATCATAACCTGAAAATTCGTGAGGTAGAGTACTTGTTCCCTATAGGATTTTTTTAACCTGGATAATTGCACAATAGCCCTAGAAATTCAGTTTTGTAAAACCTTATTAAGTATTTCACTTATAGAAAGAACAAGAAAGGAAGACATAGGGAGGAAGAGGAAGAACACTGATTTAATAGGAAGATTGTCCAAAACTGCACTAGCCATATGCACAGTTTTTCTTATTTGGAGCATGTAAACAACTACACACAGACTTAGTAACTATGCATTTAAATTGGAATAGATATTTCAGAAATTGTGTCAGCTTCTGTTCATTAAGGGATTTATTAATCCAGAGTACCTAAACTTCTACATGTGATGTGTAATCAATAAATAATTAAGCAGTTCTCATTTAACTATTACTCTCTTGATTTCAGAAAGGTAAATATGTTGTTACAACATATACTCACCCGTAAAGGTTTAATTTGCAAAGTTCCTTGATCTTGTATAGATGTCCTTTGATCTCTGCCAAGAAAAGTAAATCCTTCTTTTAGCCAGCTGATAACAGGCATTGGGTCACCAGTAGCTTTGCACTTCAGTAAAGCTGTTCCATCTACTGCCAATGTCTGGTTTACAGGTCCCTGGAGAATGATGGGTGGAGGCCTATCTGTTAAAACTGAATTTAAATATATATATGTGCATATATTAGTAGATATCCTGTGATATTCAGACTCAGATGCCACTATTTTGAAAAACATTTTCTAGAAAATCACATTGGTTGTTGCTAAGAGTGAATTTGTTGTAGTACTTAAGGCATGGACTAGAAACTGGAAGTCTGTGCACTCTAATACCACTTTAGGCACAAGGTCAGTTGAGTGACCTTTGGCTAGTCACACCCTCTTAGCCTCAGGAAGAAGACAATGGAACTATTTCCAAAATTTTGCCAAGAAAAGTGCAGGAGCTAGTCAACTGATTCAAAGGCACAAAAAAAGAAAAAAGTTTTCTAAAGAAGATATTTATTTATGTTGCTTATTAGTGTGCTGTTTATTAAATTATTAAATAATCCCTTTCAATAACTGCCTGTTAAATTGTACAATTATATATATCTTGTGCAGAGGTGGTATTCAGTTCAGGAGAACTGGTAGCGGAAATTTTGAGTAGTTCAGAGAACTGGTAAATACCACCTCTGACTGGAGATTTTACTGTATCCTTCCCATCACGCCCACCAAGCTATGCCCACAGAACCGGTAGTAAAAAAAATTCAATCCCACCACTGATCTTGTGTAATATAAAATGAAGGAATAAAAGATAGAGTTGCAAATCCTGTTTATGGAATTTGTATCAAAATCCTAATGGCATAAAAATATATTGCGAAATAATGAAAGCAAATTGAAAAAAAGCAATCCAAATTCCATTAGTAGTTCTACAGTTAGGATTCTGCAACACGCCTTTTTTGATATTAAAAATCTCTTTGCAGTAAATAAAGGAAAAATATTAATACAAATGAATATATATTTTGTGACTTTGTAAAAATATGATTAGCTCCAAATTGACCTGTACATACCTGAGGAATATTTTCCATTTAAATTAGTTCCAGAATATTTTCTGAATGTACAAGTTGCATTACAAAGTTAAGAATTCCATATATTCTATTGTAGTTTACATAAAACTATATTTCCACTGTATACATTTCTTGGAAATGCTAAAAACATTTTTTTATATCTATAGCCTTCTGGATGAATGGATACATTGAAAAACTAATAAGCTATTTATTAAAATGTATATAAGCCATCATTAAGGGTATGGTTTTCAGAAAATGTCTTTGTAAAATGTATTTATATCCTTAAATTAGAGTATTAAAAATATTGTGATTTAGACATGTAAGATTACTTATATATTTCATTTTGCAACTGAGTTATCTCACATATCTTGCAAGGTATTTTTATAAAAGAACTATTGCAAAATTGTTTATTGTTTTTAATATAATTGTATTGTAACTTATTATTATTGTGACTGTTATCAAAAAAAAGGAAGAAAACAAAACTAATTATTGTAGAAGAGCAACACAGTCACTATTCAAAAACATATAGCAAATGGTCTTATTTTAATTGATTTATTTAGTAATGATTAAATATATCATTGTTTGTATTGATTAAAACAATAAAATATACATACAAGCCCTTTCCAGAAGAGTAGCTGAATCTTGTTGAAATTTAAGAACCCTAAAATTTATTATAGTTGCGTAAATAAAATTAAGTATTAATAAATTTGTGGAATTGATAATCATATCACTATGACTTGCAATTTGTCACTCTTTAAGGGGCCACAAGTCCTTTTGTTTATCTTATATAAGCAATTATTTTCAAAATGAGTTCGAGCACTTAATATGGCAGTTTATGTATTGTATGTATTTAAACAAAACCAAAAATTTAAAGGATATAAAAATAACTAGAAAGCCAAGAGAGTTCTTATAGATCTCTAGGAACACTAAAGGTTTAAATGTTTAAGAGTGAAAAGTTTAGTTAACTCCAGTCTCTGTAATATAAAACCCATTTTATTATTGACCAATAAAGGCACCTTCTGGCCAGGAAGCTTTTAAATACTTTATTTATGATTATCATTTAAAGGATTACAATTATTTCAATAGCAAAGCCTAATTAATTGACAAATATATTTTCTTTTTGAAGAAAAACTATTGAAATTATGATTGACAATATAACATTTGAGTCATTCATTTAATAAAATTAATAATGTTACATTATTTATATTTTAAAGACATTTTAATGTAGCAATTTTGATACATTTTAATATTCAAATATATATTCCTTTTTCAAAATATTAGATTGCTTATTTATTTACCACTGTGGGTTTAGATTTTATTCATTCATCTTAATGTCAATTTGATTTTATTCAGACTAAAGATTAATTTAACTTAATTTAGTTGATTTAGTATTGTAACAACTTTGATATACTGTATATATAAACCATGCTGAGACACTGGTATTCACATTCTATTGCATTTAAGCTTTCTTCCACTATCATTTGCACTCATCTCAATTCAAATCATTATATTTATACTTTTGTCTGTCCTGTTTCAATTTCATATTATCTTTTCTCATTAAACAAATTTTCCCCTGTAGTTACTAATTGGAGTATGACACCTTTATAACTTTTAATTTTATCCATTCAACTCTTATTTAAGCTTCAATGTATACCTTTAAGATTATAACATTCAATATAATACATAACTTCCAATCGAATTCTGCTTGGTACATTCTTAAAATACGCACTATATTCTTAAAAAAAGATTATGTATGTATGTATGTATGTATGTATGTATGTATGTAAATAAAGCACTTATTCCATTCCAATTCAATCCTATCATTAATATTCATTAAAATCTTAACATCTTTAACATTTCTTTTCGATTAAATATCATACTTCCTTGGGAGCACTTATAAACTTTCGATAATTAATCCCCCCCATATTTCTCTTCACTTATATTTTATAAATCATTAATAATAATTAAAATGTTCCCATCCTTTCCTAATTTAATTCTCTCATTCACTTTATTTCATTTATTTCATTTATTTATTAACAAACATTCCACTAGATTACGATAAATATTTTATCCATCATTTTAATCATATTTTCTAAAATTATTTCTATTTGTAATATAACAATACTATTTTATGTACCTTTGCAGAATCCCTTTTACAATTAAGTTTTCACCCATTATCTCTAAACAGGCTTATACTTTCAATTCTTATACCTTTTCCCTGTTTCTCTATATCTTGTTTCTGTCCTTTATAACTTCTTTTCCTTTCCTGGTTCCCCCTCTTCTTCTTCATCCCCTTTTTACCCCCTTGTCTCTCTACTTCTAATTTTCTCTTCTGTAATCCCCTCTTTTGTTGCTTTCTAATATTATACTTATTTTTCAAACTATTCTTCTTTTTATTTTTGTTTTTCAAATCTTAAACTTTTCATTCTCTTCCCCCCTTTCCTTTTTTCCCCCCACATAAAATTACTTGATCATTAAAAATGGCTTCTTCTTTGTCCCAATCTTCTTGTTCTGCAAGTGTTTCCTGTTGCTTCTCAAAGTTCCAGATCTCCATTTCTAAGAGTTGAAATACGAAGCCAAAAGAACCTCTCCCTTCTTGTGCATCTTCTTTGTACTTTTTAAGTTCCATTTTCAGTTCTTCTAAAATTGGTGCCATTTTAGACACTTTTAAACTACCACCTGATTGATTTTAGTCATTTAAATGCAATAACCAAAAATCCAAAGATCACCAAGTAATCCAAATAATCCCAAGCTGTTTCTTCTTGCTTCTTTTTTCCACTTTCTCTTCCTGAGGTTCTATTATTTTGTTGCCAAGTTTCAGTTAAATTTGTTGTATCTTGTTGAAGTTTCACTGTAAATTCCTTTTAGTTCCAGGCAGTCTCCTCCATTTTTCCAGATCCTGCCCTATTATTCTTTTTCTCTCCTTTCCTGCTTTTAAAAGCTTTTAAGTATCCAGAAATCTTTATTATCCCATTGACATTTTATTTTCAGCTTAAATGCCTATTGATGTCAAAGTGGATTTTTTTTCAATTTCTTGCTTAAGTCTCTTAGCTGTCAGTATCGGGAAGGGAAGAAAAAATAACAAATCCTTTCTCTTCCCTCTCTTCTTCGCTGCTTCAAAATCTTTGGGAACAATGTTTTTTTTATATAGTTTAAATTCCAGGGTACCTTATGTTGTTGCTTTTGCAGTTTAACCCAGTCAACCAAAACTTTCTCTTCTTATCTTCCTCCTGCACATTCTTTTCCGGTCGAGTTCTTCTTTGAGGTGGCCATTTCTGACCACCGCTGCAACCGCCTTCAGGAAAGGGAGTAATGGCCAGCTGAAGAGGAGAGATGTGGCTCTCCTCAACCATGCTGGCAGTCTCCCCACTCTATGGGGTGGCTTAGCCCCGAAACCAGCCGGCTCAGGGTGCTCCGGCGGTGAGCACAGATCGAAACCGCGCATGATTGCAGTTTCGGTCTGTCAGTGAAGGAACTCAAACTGGAAGTCCACAGTGCCATTGCTTTGCTTGACAATAGCTGTGTTGACAAAGTCCTGCAAGTCAGTGAGTCATTTGGGCTTCGGTGGGTGGAAGCGGCGGCAGGAGAGCGATGCCATCATTTCTCTTCCCCCCACGCCCTGCTTTGCTTCCTGCCGCAGAGCTTCGGGTCACGGTCTTGTTGGAGTCTGTCCCTCCTGCCTGCATTCTTCAAGCGTACTCTCTTGGCTCATTCACCTGTATAGTCGGGCACTCTCCTCTTGCTCCAGCTGCCCCAAACCCCCCATAGACCTTTTCCCCCTCTTTTAAGTTTTCTTTATTCTCATTCCCTCCGTCAGTTCCCTAAGAATACAAATTGGCTGAGCAGCTTCCTCCTCCCCCCCCCCTCCCGGTAGCATCTTCTCCGCCTTCATGTTTCTTGGGATTACTTTGTTAAAAAGACATTACTGAGCCCAGAACATTCTGATCCTATGCCGGTAGCTTGTTTTTGCTGTGCCAGCACCTCGCATTTCCCATCGTTTATCCTATATAATCCGTACAAAGGCCCGTAAAAAGGAGATGAAGGTGAGGTGTGGTTACTTCTTCCATTTAAGGGGGTGCTAAGGGTCTGTAGGATGATTCCCTTTCTCTTATGTTTGGATTGGAAGGTTTGCCTCTGCTCCCTACCTTCATCTCCTTAAAGAACAGAAATAGGATGGACATCCACCTCCTGGATTTTTCCTGGCAAATCCCAAAGACACTCTTCCCACTCTCCCTCCTTCTTTCCCTGCCAAGCTTCCCAAAGGATTCGCCTGATGATTCATTCATTCATTCATTCATTCATTCATTCATTCATTCTCCTTGATATTTGGGGGAGGAAAATGGGGAGAATAAAGAGAAAAATAAAAGTGTTATGGGTCTTTGTATGGATTATATAGGATATACGATAGGAAATGTGAGGTGCTGGAAGATGCTGGCATAAAAGTAAATGTTACTTTTATTTTTTTTTCATGTTACATTCCAAAAATATTGAGATTGTATTTTTAAAAATCTCTCAGCAGAAATTATAATATATATTTAAGATGGGTTAGCAATAGCAGATATTGTAATGCAAAATGCTATAAAAAGAAAGTGTGTTAACTATCCACATTTCTACTGTAAGTAAGGGACCAGAAACTCAGCAAACCAGCAAACCATCAACAATACCATAAAAAATGGGATTCCTTATTAATCACATTTAGATATAATTCATCCACAGGGATGTTAGCCATGATATAGAACATCAGGGATATATTCAGACAATTTAGACATTAAATATTATATTATATTATATTATATTATATTATATTATATTATATTATATTATAATTTTATATACAGGTAGTCCTTATTCAGTGACTGCTACCAGAACTTGACACTTGGTTGTTAAACAAAAGTGAAAATTACATGACCACAACTTATTATTTTACTCCTGTTTTCCTTTGTTTTTTGCTACTTTCTTCAGCAGAACTGGGTTTGCCTCTCTTTCTCATTAAAAACATTTGGGTATGGGATAAATAAGCAAGAGAGAGATGCTGGAAAGGACATAATTGCATGGCATAGCTTTTAAACTGGGTGGGTTTTTTTTTTAGCATGGTTATTACATTGGTCACTAAATAAAGCAGATGCTAAGCAACATATATTATTATACTCATTACATTACATTGTATATAAAATTCTGCCTCTTACCTGATAGTCATTGTTCTGAAAGAGATTTTATACTGTTTCTGAAAAGTACCTTCTGGACTAATAATTCATTTGGTATAATTCATTGTGCCCAAAATAATTTTTATCCTTTGTCATAGGATATATATATCTGTACGTATACGTATATTTCCTGAAACAATTGATTGCATGTAGGATTTTACTTTGGACTAAAGCCACATGCAGATTTAGAATTATATAACATGGGGATTATTTCTTCTAGTTTAGTTCTTCCAGTAATTAAATACTTTCTATAGCTATTAAAAACAAATACCAATAGGAAATAATTAATTATCTGCTTATGAGAAGTCTTAAAGAATCTCCATTATCTTAACTTTTGTCAGAGTGGGTGAATGAATGAACAAGGTATTTGGTTTCAATTATCCTTGACTTGGTAACTTCTTATTTAACCCACCCTAACTGTCTTTTGGTCAATACAAATAATTGGTTTAAATCTACAAATAATGTATGACTTACGATCATAAATATAAATAAACAATATATAAAAACAATAACAATATATCATGAAGGTTATTTCTTACCATCAGTAACTTCCAGCTGAGCTTTTGCTAAGATACTTCCAGCAACTGTGAGTGCTTGACAGATGTAATATCCCGCATCAGCCCGCTGAATATTTGTGATAGTAAGATCCCCAGTTGGTAACACAGAATACCTGGCATTAGGCTGGAGAGGCTGATTCGGAAACAGAAGATTCTGTAGAGGTAATGCAGATCATTTAATTCAAAAGCTGAAACACTAATTATTTCGTAAGTAACAGCAGCAGTCTTTACACTGGGCACATTGTTATGTTCATATCATTTACACTTCCTCTGAGATAAATTGGTGACATTTTTAATTGGAACTTCTTTATATAATTTTTAATATGATAGGTGTACAGTTTTATTTTAAAATATGATTTTCCTTACTGATCAAATATTGATCTAGACATTTTAATTAGGATAGTATAATTTAGGTTATTATTTTTTGGGGGGACATTTAAGATAGTTTCCTTAAAGTTCCGCAAAAGGGCTTAATTTTAGAAATCATTTCAATAATGAGCTTTAGAAAAACAAGTAATTACATAGGTAGTTTTGTCAGTAGATATTACAATTCTAAAAAGAAAATTATATTATTTGCCTATGTGCATTTAAATAATCTGATGTTAATGATTTTTCAGGAGACTGCCCTATAGTAAATTTTATATGCTATTAAATGGTAATGCTGAATATAAAAGCTAAATTTTTAAATGCTGACTGTGTTTTCACATGACTTCATAAATAATGAATATTTTTCTAATAACAAATCATAATAGCATCTTCCACCCCACCCCCCCAATCTATGGTATGATTTAATGAATGTGGGTATCCAGTCATTAATAACAGAATCAATTATCCAAATATAATACTGCAAAGAATGTGGTTCACTTATTCAAGAGTATTGGAAATATACTGAGGCAATCCAACAGAGAATAAAGTATACATATTATTTAATATAAAGTTGCTGCATTTTATATGAAATATTATTAAAAATGAAATAGCTACTAAATACAAAGAGCTATGCAAACTGCCATCATGAAAAATCCAGGGACAGTTATGACATCTCCTATTCAGTTGACAACACTTAATAAAAGAGTAAAAAGAACCAGTCCAATATAAGAATGCCTTAAAACAGTGGCCCCCACCATGGACTGTTTCCATGGAGAGAGGATTGTCCAAGGCCAGAGAGGGTGTGGTTTGACAACTGGGTACACAGAATCAAAAAAATATTATAATGTATATATTCAATGTAGGCATAGTGGAAGTAACATGCCTTTGCTATTCATGATAAAATGCAATGACAGGACTTTTAAACATTTAAAAGGTTGATGTCTCCCTACAAAGACCAGACATTTTTATATTAGAGTGAAAACATTAACCTGGTTAACCTCTGTTGCTTTACTGAAGCTCAATTAAGAAAACAACACGTGGGAATAATGAATCACATTGAACTATGTTTCAAGGTTTGATTATAAACAACTGAGGTATCAATTTTTATGTTACATTTATTTGCCAAAAGGAGAACATTTAAGCCCTCTGGGAACTTGGTCTCAATATTGTAATTAATTCTACAGGTTTGTAATTAAACAGCTTCAACATGTTACAATAAGTAGGTAACAGCATTCAATTAAAGAAGCAAGATACATTCTCACCTTAAAATGTTTTACCCTTGAAGTAATACCAATGAAAGTAGATAAAATAGGGTATTAACACTTTTCAATTACACTAAATGACTGTAATCCTGCAAATGATATCCTACTTTAATTAGAAGCTCTTCTCTTTATTACATCATGATGGATGTCCACTTTATTAGATTCAAGTGTGACACTATAAGCCCACTTTACATAAACATTACCATGTTATTAAGACTTTAAATAACATATTTAAAATGTTTGTTAACAATTCTTATTTTAATTTTAAAAATGGCACACATTTTCTCTTCCAAGCAATTTTCTCAATTGCAAGCAAAAAATACTTTTCTTCACAATGAAAGCAACTTTCAAATTGTGTGAATCAAGTACTTCAAACAACGCTCACACTGCACGTTGAAGTAAACAACCAGAAAGCCTGTCAAGCTTTGAACCAAAGAAAAATGCAACCATCTGTAGGAGAAAATGTTGCCTCCTCATCTGTGATTTTTCAATGTACAGTGGTTACATTGAAAAATGACAAATGAATTATTCATTGAATTCATACAAAAGCATCAACTTATATATTTTGTAGTTTAATTGATATATAACTGAGATAATATTTCAGCGGCTCAACCATATGGGTGCATATTTTCATATAAACTAGCTATTCTCAAATAATAATTGCCTATTCCACAGAAAATGGCTGTTGTGGTTTGGAATATGGAGAACAAGGCTAAATTTAATGAGAGAGAGGGCTAGCATAATATATTTATATTCAAAAAAAAATACTGGATGCAGGGGTGGGATGATTCAAATTTTTTAATTTTTTAAACTGGTTCTGTAGGCGTGGCTGTGTGGGCTTGGCCATGTGGGCTTGGCTTCTTTTTTGCAGCAAACCCTTCCCCCCATTTTTTTTTGCCTTCTGGGCTTCAGGGAAGCCTCCTGGGGGGTGTTTTTGCTTCCAGAAGGCTTCCATGGGGCCCAGGAAGGCAAAAAAAATGGAACAGGGGGGCACAGCACCCCACCATACTCCCACTGCATCCCCACTACACTCCTTTTTGCTTCCTGGGCCTCAGGGAAGCCTCCTGGGAGAAGCAATAAGACAGCAAAGGGGATCCCGGCACAGCTGATCATCAGAACAGCTGATCGCCAGGAGGGGAAAAAACGAAATATCTTAAGGAATGACTGGGCAGGCAAGAACTCAGTCAGTAATGTTGGGCATGTGTGCGATGTCATGCATGCGTGATAAGGACTGACTGGGTGGGGAGGGGAGGGGTGGGTGGAGAGGGACGGGGTCAGCTAGGGACACGATTTGTCCGTTCTCCGAGCCGTGCAGAATCATAACAACCAGTTCTATAGAACTGGTCCAAACAAGTAGATTCCAACCCTTGATTGGATGGCAAAATAAATAAATAATTGATATAATGATCCTATAGGATCAATTCAATATGTTTCAAAGTCTTGAAAATAAATTAAAATTATTATTATTATTTCATTATTATTGCCATTCACAATACTGATATAAATAAATAGGGGAATTGTGCCCCTTTATTGGGACTGCCTGCAAATTAGAACATGATCTGCAAAAGCCTTTCAAGTAACAGGTTTTTTTATATGCTTTGAGGAAAACTTCTGTCATGCATTTCTGACACACTGGTTCCAAAGCCTTGTATAGTTCTAGTAATTAAAGAATTAATTCTCATTAAAAGAACTTACCTGGCTGCCTTCTTTTTGCCAAAATACTGCTGGCTGAGGATTTCCTTTAGTTTCACAGGGGAATGTTACTGTTCTTCCCTGGGCAACAATCTGATCACGTGGCCTTACCACAAACTGTGGAGGTGCTATGAGGTGAGAAGTCAAAATAAGACATTAAGAGATGAAAGGTTTTAGCAACTATATCAAAAAGTTACAGGCCACAGTACTTTCAATTTCAGAAATAAACTTTGACTCAAAAGGAGTAAAAACTGTAAGCTAGCAAAAGCTGAATTAAAGAACAAGGAATACAATTTGTTAAAGTATATATACAGCACATCTTGAAGTTTTACCCTGTCAAAGTGTGATCCTAGGTTTTGTACACAGTATACTTTAGGACTATAGGATGACAATATAAAAATGAAACCATGTAATATAAATTTCAAAGAAATACCTTATAAATTCCAGTACACTTTAGGAGTACAGAATGACTATGTGCCTCAAACATAGCCCTCCACTGTGAGACTTTGTGATAACTTTGGAGATGGAGAAGATACCTGCTAAATAAGCTGTAACACATTAGGCAGAGAGTATGAGAAAGGCCTGAAGGAGGAGAACTAAAGAAAATGTGGAAAGTAAAGGCCAAAGTAATCCAAGTGATGCTAAGAACACTCAGGGCTCTGACTCCTAAGATGGGAGAGTGATTACAACAGATCCTATGAACATCAGAGCTCTATGTTCAAAAGAGTGAAGTGCTAGGGACAGCTAAGATACTGTGCAGAACCCTCAAAACTCCCAGGCCTCTGGTAGAGAACTTGAGATTCCTCTGTTTTCATTGGTTGATAGAAGTAGAGACATCCAGTGATGGCACACAAAAACCTCTATGATTGCCTGCTTAACCATATCTAATTGCTTTTAAATTCAGAATTTTAGTCATGCTTTTCATTAATTTTTGTCATTTAAATTTAGTTAGGGATATTATCTTAGAATTGAACAACAACATGACTTTATTGCTTGTTTTTAGGTTATTTATATTTCAGGCTTTTGCTCTTTTTAAGTACTAATAATGGCACATTAGAATATTCTAATAAATGGAAAAATGTATTGTTATTCTTGTTTGTTTCTTTTTATTATGCTGGTCAGTGACTTATGCAATGACGATACTGTTATTAATACCATAGCACCCACATATTTTAAATGAAGACATCCATGCCTTTTTTTCCATCTAAAATCCCAAAAATTTGGGGTTATATATTTTGAAAGGTAACAGTTTAACATTTATTATTTCCAGTTTATTCAGAAATAAACATGCAAAACTTGCAGGTTTCATCTCGTCTGCTTTCACAGGTTACATATGTGCATCTTTATTATATGGTGTGAGGCACTATGTAACAAATTAAGACAACTTATATCAAAGATGGACAAACTCTCAATAATTAGTGGCACAGCTCAGATTGTGGCTTTTCCTCCAGTAATTTAGTGATTTGGAAAAGGACCATCTTTCGTTGAGGGAATTAAAATTATGAGAATTGGAATGGAAAACTTTGGGAGTAAAAAATCAACCTGAAAATTAAAACAAGGAGCAGAATCATATCCTAAATATTAGTAATTTTGCTGCCAAACATTGTTGTCATGGTTTAAGGAGATGGGGACTAACAAGTAGGATGCTTGATAACAGATGTCAAAAGGGTACATATCAGCATAGCTGCATGAGTCACAGTAATTACCCCATTAGGTGACAAGAAGTGAAATAAAAAAGGTATTAAATATTTTCATTAAATACTTTAGAATATTGTAGTAATCAGTTAATTACATAGAAATCCATCAAAGACATAGCTTCATTAAAAAGATGAAAAGATGAACTTGGTTGAAATAATATTTGAATTAATACCAATTGGAAAAAAATAAAGAATTTTATATTTGGAATGCAACTATAAAATCTTTAAAAATGTTAATAAGATTTATTTAAAGTTGCTTGAAAAGCTAGTTCAACAGTAGTTCATATGAAACCTGCATGATTTATTAATATAATCATAAGAAATAATGAGAACTCAAAATACATTTAATTCATATTGCAAGGTCTAGAACAAATGTACTGAATGTCCTTTTATTTGTATTCAAATTATTTTTTCTAACTAATTGTGTAAATCTTGTGATTGATTTTGACATTCATAACTAGATTCATAAGTAAGCTTTTTTCTGAACTGAAAGTAGCTGATGTACAGTCCTATTAAACCTGGTTGTAGATTGCTCTTTCCTGAACTCATGGCTCTTCTAATAATTGTACAGTTATAGGGCAGTTCAGAAATGCTCATGATTTAATGATCTACTGATTGATGGAGGTAAGTTTTATTGTGGGAACTACATATTTTTTGTTTGTTTAAAATCAATTTTTAACTGTATTCTTGTGCACTGCTTGAGGTCCTGCTGGTATATTGGCAACCATATAAGCTTGTTGAATAAATAAGACAAAATAAATAAATAAAAAATGATTAATAAAAATTAATAAAAAATGAGTAATAAAGTTGCTTTTTTTAAGCATTCAGTTTAAACACAAAATCAAAATAATTCTGTCTTTAATAACACTGGAAAATAACACAGCAAAATCTCCTATGTCATACTATCAGCAGTCCAAAAACATTTTGGGGGTATTTATATTTTTATGTTTCTTATATTGTTCAGATTATATTTAAATTTTAGTTCCACAACCAAAAATGAGAAGTTATCCAGAGTGCATATTGGGTGTGTTCAGATATATCTATCTGTCCGTCATTTGACATAAAGTTTGAACAGTTCAGATTCTTTGAATTGCATCTAGTAATTTTTTTTTTTTGCTTTGTCTTCTGCCACATGTTTTTGGATTCACCAGATTAAAGTTTGTGATGTCACTTAGAATTGGCCTTAGAGGCTAGGAGCAAGAAAGGTATATGGAATCAGTTCCCTCCTGAGACTTTTTTTTGGCCTACAGGGAAACTGAATTGTCATATGGCCCTAAATCAGATTGCAATTTTAGAGAGAAATCCTACAGCCATTATATGTCAATCTGACATGTAAAAACAAAAATCGGTGATAGATGAAGAATTTAATAATATAAGTTTGTCATTCCTGCAATTTTAGCTGCTGAACAACATTTCTCATTAAATACTGAGACTTCACAGATGTAATCAGTCAAAGAAAAGAATAGCAGTTACTAACGCATCAATTGCATGACTACCCTATTAATCTGTAATGGGGCTAAGATCCGAGTTGGATGTCTCTTTATCACAGCATTAGTTGGTAGCTTTGAAGGGATCCATTGATACAAATGTGAAAAGATGCTTTATTTGACCCTTAGCCTTTCCTGCAGTGACTCTTGTACTGTTTTTTAGAAAGAAATTGGGAGAACCTAGTGTCTGCAACGATTACTGACAACTGTATCAGATTACTGTTTATAATCATTACTCTTTGTCATTCATCTCTGAATGCCTCTACAACGCTAAATGTTTATCAAGTTAGATATTAAAGGTTGTACAATTTAATGTGCAAAAGAAAGAGAAATGAATGGAATACAGTGTTTTGAACATACTATGGGCATATTGAATATATGGTCATGTGTCTTGGACTGATGAATCCTTGTGTAATCTTCCAGCATTTTATTAGCAATGTGTTCTGAGATCTCCTAGATCATTATATTTAGATTTCAGCAAGGCATTCGACAAAGTAGACCACAACCGACTTCTTAGTAAGCTAGAAAAAGTGGAATAGATAGCACCACCACTAGATGGACTCGCAACTGGCTGGCAAACCATACTCAACGAGTAGTCCTTAATGGGTCTAAGTCTACATGGAAGGAAGGAAGCAGTGGATGCCACAAGATTCCATCTTAGGCCAATACTCTTCAATGTCTTCATTAACGACATAGATGAGGGAATAGAAGGAGAACTTACCAAATTTGCAGATGATACAAAGCTGGCAGGAATAGCTAACACCCAGGAAGATGGGCTCAAGATCCAGATGGATCTTGACAGACTAGAACACTGGGCCGTATCTAACAAAATGAAATTCAGTGTAGAGAAAAGTAAAGTCCTATACTTAAGCAAGAAAAACCAAAAGTACACATATAGACTGGGTGAAACCAGGCTCAATAGCAATAACTGTGAGAGGGATCTTAGAGTCTTAGTGGACAAGCAGCTAAATATGAGCCAGCAGTGTGCAGCCGCCGCCAAAAAAGCTAATGCAATCCTAAGTTGTATTAACAGAGGGATACAGTCAAGATCAAGGGAAGTACTAATACCACTTTATAAAGCCTTAGTAAGACCACACCTAGAGTACTGCATCCAGTTTTGGTCACCACATTATAAAAAAGATGTTGAGACTCTAGAAAAAGTACAGAGAAGAGCAACCAGGATGATTAGGGGACTGGAGGCTAAAACATACAACGAACGGTTGCAGGAACTGGGCTTGGCTAGTCTAGTAAAGAGAAGGACCAGGGGAGATATAGCAGTCTTCCAATATTTGAGGGGCTGCCACAGAGAGGAAGGGGTCAAGCTATTTTCTAAAGCTCCTGTAGGCCAGACTAGGAATAATGGATGGAAACTGAACAAGGAGAGATTTAACCTGGAAACAAGGAGAAACTTTCTGACAGTGAGAACAATCAACCAATGGAACAGCTTGCCCTTGGAAGTTGTGGGAGCGCCATCACTTGAGACTTTCAAGAAAAGATTGGACTGCCATTTGTCAGAAATGGTGTAGGGTCTCCTGCTTGGGTGGGGGGTAGGACTAGATGACCTACAAGGTCCCTTCCAATTCTGATTGTCTGTATCTGTATTATATCATTATTTATATTGATGATATCCTGATTTTCTTGACTTCTATTGCAGAGCATGAACAACATATCAGACCAATTTACAGAGACTGCAGAAAAATCATATATTTACAAAACTCACTTAGTATGAATTTGAGAGTACCACAATAGAATTTCTAGGCAATCATATATCTTCTATTGATAGTGCCATGTATCCTGATAAGGTAGATGTTATCTTGTTTTGGTAGTCCTCACACAAGGATGAACAATGCATCCTGTGATTTGCAAATTATGACCAGTTCTTTATTAGAAGTCACAGTACCATTGACCAACCTCTTCCAGAAGATCACTGTTCAATGATAAGGTCCAGAAAGCTTTTGAAGCTTTAAAGTCTGCATTTGCCTCTCAGCTCAATCTTTGTCATTCAGATCCAGCAAGTCCTTTTATTATAGACATTGACATATTTGAGATAGTGTTGGGAGCAGTACTATTTCAGGCAGATTTGATGTTCCTCCAGTATATACTCTTGTAGCTATTACTCTCAGAAACGGAAAGATGGCTGAGAAAAACAGTATCACTGGATAAGGAACTGCCAGCAATTAAAGCCACTTTTGAAATCTGTGACATCTGATAGAAGGAGCCAGACACCCAGTGGAAGTCTGTATTGATCACCAAAACCATAAACATCTTCAAACCATCAGGAAACTAAATTAAATACTAATCCACTCAATGTTTTTCTTTGTTCACTTTAATTTCAGAATCATATCCCTTGCATATATTCACACAAGTAATGTGCTGATGCCCTCTATGAACATTCTGACCCTGACTCATAATCTGCCACTGTCAAACATTCAGAAAACACTGTTGCTCCAATGTCCCATTAACTCTATTATAGGAACTAAAGGAACAGTAACATCTAGACATGCACAGACCTGTTGGAGAGAAATTGCAGGAGAAATTCTTGCAATTTAAGTTTCCACTGAGCCCTTATGGAGTATGGTCCTAAGACTGAGCCACAACAGTCCATTGGCAAGACACATTTTAAGATTCTATATTTATTGAGTAAAAAATCCTGCTGGCTACATCTCCAAATAGAGGTGGAGCAGTATATCACTTCCTGTCCTGATTGTTGCTGATATTCCACAAAAGCTACCTGGGGAACTTCTATTAGTGTGAATCCTGGAAAGATCCTGACAAACCATGTCCTTCTGTATATCACTATATCAGACTATACTTTATTTATTTAGTCAATGATGCATTTGATAATATATATATAAGTAAAAATATGATTATTGATACATGAAATAGATATGAATAAAAGGGAACATTAAGACAGGGATGGTAGCCATGTTGGTGTGCTTATGCATGTCCTTAATATATATACCATTACTACCTTAATATATATTATTGAACCTCTACCAAAAGGACCACCAACCCTATTGGTGGTTCATTTCATTCCCTGTACCTGCTTACTCACAGCAAAGGAGGTGACAAATCTCTTTTTAGATAATATTTTCCACCTAAATGAATTACATGAGCATCTGATTTCTTATCAGGGCCAGGAAATCACTGCTTTGTTTGGATGTTACTCTAACAGGTTTGGGGGTGCAAGTCCATCTTTCCTCAGCTGTCATATCCAAACAGACAGGCAAATCTGAACTTGTGAATGCTATCCTTAAGAATATTTCTGTGATTATGTCAATTATCAAGAAGACAATTGGGTTGAGTGTCTGGCTGCAGTGGAGTTTGTCTACAACAATGTAAAATACACCTCCATAAAGATATCCCTGTTCCTACTGGTAGTTAATTATGGTTTCTACCCTTATTTCTTTCTTTTGAATTCCTTTAATTCATCAATTCTAGTCAAAGATCGGTTCTCATAGGAACTGAAGGCAACCCACTAAGTCCTTCAAGACCAGGTACAGGAGGCAAAGAATTTCAACATCATCAACTTAAGAGTCACCTTGTCTTTTGCAGGCTTTGTGTGAATTTCCACCTGACATTTGTTACTCAGTGCAGATCCAAAAAAAACTAAATGACCAGTTCCCAGTTCTTTTTCCCATTGAAGCAGAGGGTTATCAATTGCAATTATCAAAATGCACTCAATCTTCCATATATCGTATTGGTTCCCAATGCTCCAGTATCAATATGTTGGCTTCAACACTGATTACAATAGTCTGGAAGGGAAACGGTGGAGAGAAATGTTCCTGGGAGGATGCACCACTCTTGGTATTTCACCATTGCTGATACCCCAAAAATCCTAAACCCTCAACTGAGGTTGGAGGAAATTGTGGAGAGGGGGAGATGGTCACAGCTCAGAACTCATGTGCTCAGTCTAAATATGTAGAAAAAGTCCCTTATTTAAAGACAGCTTGCTGCAACCTCATTTAAGAGGCAGCCCTGAGCCATCATCCTTCACTGAAATTGTTTGAGTGCTGGTTGTTACATGATGCTTATTTGGATTCTGTTTGTGAAAATTTGATCTCTGGACTGGCTAACCATTCTGCTCTGGCTGATGAAACTCTGGACTGGATTTTAAGTATTATTCTGCATGTTCCTGTTGAAAGCAAAACTACCCCATTCAGAGAGTCTGTTTTGATTTGCATTCATTGCCTGCTGATATCTCCTTGAACTTGAGTAAACTGTTAATTTCTTTAACAAATGTGTGTGAGTGTATAATTGAAACCTGAAGCAGGACAATAACTGCTACTATATTTGGGACAAACAAACCAGGTAGAAACAGTGCAATAGAATTTCTGTGTATGAAGATATCAATTTGTCTATCTGAAAATCTGATGAGAACAATAGTAGACAACAATGGAGGGAAAATAAATGAATGCTCTATTTCCAGAATTTATCTAATGTAAACTATAGAAGGTAATCTAAATGCTTAAGTTAAAAAAAGATATCTCAGAAATAAGGAAAATAGTTATTAGTTATGTTTTACAAACAGAGGTCAGGTGTTAATTATTAAACAGATTAATAATAATCTATTACAATCCCAATCAATGACAGACAGAACTGTGTTTGACTGCATACACAAATTCAGTAACATATGATACAAATGATTTGTTTTAACAGAGAAGGCAGGGTTAATTTAATAATTTATACCAATAATTTAATGATTTAAAATTGAATTTTAATGTTTGGTTTTGGAAAATGAAAATAATACAAGAAGCAATGATTAACTCTGGATCTTTTCTTTTCCCCTCAGACAGAATGAAAACCTTTAAAACAATACCTATCCTGTATTTCATATCACATACAACCAAAGGACACATACATATTTGACACATTAGTAAAAAGCTTCTTTTATTTCAGTTGAAACCCTATAAAATAATAGTAATGATATCAACAGTTTTATAACCTCTCAGTATTAGTATAGTTATTTAACAACGTCACTGAAAAAACAATCTCTAGAAATGTCATTTCACAGAACATTGTACCAGTATTCTGTTGTATATCATATTGAGCATACTGAACACAACTGGCATTTCTAATACAAATAAAAATGACATGAATAACAATTCTTAAATAATTTCTGTGTAAATATCTCTTTAATATTAGAAATAAAATTCATTTCAGCTAAAGCATAACTTTTGTATTTTTTCAAAGAATACAACACCAAAAATATAAATCTACTTATACCAGTCACTGCTGTTTTAATTTTTTTCCCCAGTACATTACTACTGATACAATCAAAGAACATAATTTCATTTATTTCAGTGAGGGCACAAATTAGATTGCAGGTTTTTAATAAAATGTATTCATTATTTCTATTATGCAACAGTTCAGATTCAGAAATGACACCAAATTATTAAGGTCCTTGCATTATTCTAATTTTTCTACTGTATAATAACTTTGAAAACAGGTAAATAATAATTCTTTCCTTCTCTATTTAGTAATTAATATGTCAAGATTCCGGCAATTACCCCAATCAAATCATGAGTCTCAAGCCAAGCTTTCAAAACTTCAAAAGGATTTATTGGGAGTTAAAATGTTCTGCACTGCCTGGGTGTAGCCAACTCTGAGACATATAATTCATTGTCATCCTTGACCCTGGTTTCCCCCCACCCCCTGGGTGTATCATAATTCATATTCTCCAATGGGACACATCCATAGACAAGAATCATCAATCATGTTCTCCAGTTAGAATTTTGTGCAGCAGAAAATTCAGTCACCTAGTTACTATCTTTGAAAACTATGGAATGCACTTTCAGTTTCCAAGCTGCCGCAATGCTCCCCCTCCCTTTCTGTTGACAACTCCATATAAATATTTTATGAGTTGACATAATTATTATTTTAAAACACATCTGTATGATAATAAATGAAAGATGGAGAATTATATGAAATTATGCTAAAATGGATAGAAGGATGGCTACTTACCAACAGGACGAACTGGAGATATTACAATGGTGTGGTGAAAACATAACAAAATTAAAGAAAAAAAAAGAATTTGTCAGAATGCATGATGTGTAATGCTATGCTATATGTGGATAATTACCTGAACATTATTCATATATAGCAACCATAATTAATAATTTCTTTCTACTATTTATGATTTTAAAATTGAAACAAGAAATACATGCATAGAATTTAATTATATAGAATTAGTGATCTGATTACTTCTATTGTTAGGTTCATATGACACTATCAAACGTGATTATAAATATTTAAAGAAAAGCAGCTCAATCTCCAGATTTTCTTTTATTTAATCCAAACTCACACATTGGAAAATATTAATCCAATGAAAAGAAGGAATAACATCAGTATTTGACTTAAACACCAAAGGCGTTTAACCATATCTAGCTAGGATTTTGGAGAAAAGCCAAAAATATGTAGTAATATCTGTGTGTATGTATAATATTTTAGTAACAAATAAAATGCATTTTTCCATATTCACTGATTGAGATGATAAAATCAAAACAACGAATTTTGAATGATCAAAGGGATTTTAACAGAATTTCAGAAAATACTGTTGGGTAACTCTTACTTTTTTAAAAAAAAAATGGACCTGATTAATGGGATATTTTTCTTTCAAATATATGTTAACTTTGAGTGTCTTCAGTTTAGCAGGTGTCTATCATGGCATTAGATTGTCACATTAGTGTTTGGCTTATGTGTCAGCTCTTATTTGATTGAAGGGCAAGTTTAGGTCTACATGGAACATTTTGTAGAAGAAACAAAGCAGTTAAAGAATTAATCACATAATAGTATTAAATACTTAATTATTATATTATTCAGCTGCATTAGTCAAGCTTCACAAAATAAATTTATAAGTTTCTTTGAAATGTGTAGCTTTTACTTATTTTAATTGTTTAAAAAAAATTATGATTTGCACAATAAAACACCATTTTCAGTTATAATTTTGTAGGCTTCAAACACAAGAAATGGATATGTTTTGACATGATATAACCATAATTACTTTAAAATTCGCGGTGTGAATATTTATTGACTGACTTGCCACTTTCAGAAGAGATGCTACAACACATTTATAACTAAATTAGGACATTGTCAAACCAACAGTGTTTAAAATTAGTTAACCTTACTATTATTTTATGTATATATTTCTAAAAGAATAATGTTCTCTAATATTACATTTCTAATCAAGTTTTATCCTGTGCATGTTTTCTATGGAGTAAATTACACTGTTCAAAAGAAAAATTCATAATTTGGCAGTTTCAATGTTATAAGGCATGGTTTAATATTAATATAATTCAAAAACAATAAAAGCTCTGTAACTGTTGTTAAGGAAACCACCATACAAAGTAAAAAGGGATTTAAAACAGAAACTCAACAGTGGAAATTTATTAAGTTTTGATTTTTAAGATAAATTCCATTTGGAACATGAAACAAATTTTCCAAATTACTTTTGCTAACAGAATCTGGTGAACTTGAAGAAAGAAGGTGGATTCTAATTTGGATTTCAACTTCATTATTTAATTGCTTGCCAAAAACCAAAACCTTTATATTCAGAAAATCTGGACACTGCTGAAGGATTCTTCTCAATTATATTCCCATATCAGTCATTCTCTTACTCTAAATAAAATGTATATAAAAAAGAGAGCAGACAAAAACACGCACTAAAAAACTGCAATTGTGTTTATTTCAATTTCCATGATTTGTAATCTCTGATTTAAGGAACGGTGTTATTTAAGAATTAATTGCTATGACTTATTTGGATTAGACTTAAAATACTTTAGATTTATATATATAAACTCTACCTTATTGCTTTGCTTTTATTAGAGTGAACTGTACTCTTAAAGTACTAATGCCTGTTCTGAAGATTGCATGAAATATATGAGGCAATTCATTGTTATATAAGGTTTAATAGGATTATTTGTACTATTAATTGTAAACATAAAGCATAAAACCTCTATTTTAAAAAATCTGGAGTTTCACACTGCCAGAATTAGTATGCCTTTTTTTTCCATTTTTTCCTTTCTTTTTCCATCCAAATTCATCAATTAACTAAACCATATTACAAAAGCTGGCATTCAGATCAGTTGACCTATATTCTAATAAAGCAGACCATGTAAATTTATACAGTATAATATAATGAGGATAAACGAGAAAAACCACTCATGAAGCAATTTCTGCAGTTCTAGTGAAATCTTTACCACATACTGCTAAAATGTGAAATAGTGTCTGTACGATGTCCATTATTTTTTATACTTCTATTTTTATGTTTGTGTGTGTCTACCCATTTATAAAACAACCTGCAGCTGCATTCATTACCAATGAAGTTCACAGCTGGCAATGGGAAAAATACACAGAAAGGAGAATGAATAGAATTCCAGCAGAACATATACTCTAAAAAGAATATGATATGAATGCAAGATTGATTAGGTTAACAGTGAAAATATGAAATCTCCACAAATATTTTGTTCCTCAGTATCCCTTATATAATAAAATTGTCTCTCACATACATATCAAGTTGTAAAACCATCTTGTTTTATATATGGCAGACCAAAAATCAGAATCCACAGGCAATCACAATAGATACTGTATTTTGTTAAAAAAAATTCCAAAAACAGTTACTGTAGTTATGAATTTTCAAAAGTCACACATCATAAAAAATAACAAGTGTTTGGAAAAAAATGGCAACCAATTCAATAATTTATTGTAACTTATATAATATACTACCTATTGTATTTTATACAATATACTGTCTATTGGCCCTCCCTTTTGCGTACCTTGATATTTTCTACTTCTTTTTCTACATCAAAAAAAGATCTACATTCCCTTATATGAACTGTATTGATACATATGTATAGTATAGCAGTCCCATATCACCACATTTTTCCTCCTTCCTCATACATTCATCTAATTCTTTCTTGATTCTTTATATATTGTACTAGTCTGATATATTAAATTTACTGTGAAAAATAAAAGCTTATATTTCTTGATGACTGGCTTTATAGTCACCTGTTGCTGCATGGTCAGCTGTAATGAAGAAAACTATAAACTCTTGTTCATATATCTATTCTTAATTTTTGTTACAACAGTACCGGAACTTCATTTGGATAAGGAGATATATGATGTCAGCTGAATTTGCTATTGTTTCATTTAAATGTGAAATTGTGAACTTTTTTCTTCAATTTCCTTATTTATAAGATTTCCAAGAACAAAATGTATAGGCACTTAATTATGTAATGCTTATAAAAATATAAAGCTCTTTTTATTGTCTCTTGGGATTACAGTAACAAAAGAGGTTTCATGAGTTTTAAGAACTTTCTCTTGCTATAATAAATGTAATGGCATCAAAATCTATTTTTAATCATTAGGAAGTGTATAAATGTCAAAAAAAAAAAAGCTTTTCTCCGTGATATTCTTGACAACTACTATCAGTGATCAAAGTAAGCTACAAGTAAGAGCTGCTTATTTAAATACAATTGTATCCTGTATTCTAAATCTTAGAATCTAATCTTCAGCCACCAAATGATATATCCGACTATGTTATATTTAGTTATATGTTTTAAATAGTTCAGAACTCACCTCGAACTGTAAGAGTTGCAGATGATTCAACTTTTCCAACTCTGTTTTCAGTTATGCATGTGTATGTTCCTTCATCTGAGCTCATAGCCTTTTTAATACGCAAAGTATAATCATCTTTGATATCATATCTGCTTTTAGAATAGAAAAGAGAATTTATACCAAGTTTATTTTTTCACCAGGAATGCTGTCATCATTATTCTAACACAGAAACATCTCTAGAAGATAATTCATTATATGAAATGACATAATTCCACTAAAAATTAATCTTCATGACACTTTTACTGAACCATGTATTACTTAAAGTTTTACAGCCATAAAATTAGTATGGCTATGTTCATGTCACATTAAAGTTATATTAGGAATATCACTTATACTGTCCTTATTCTAAACCAGTACAATCAGATAGCACTATTATCAGAATATAATATCCTAAGTTTTATTCTGATCTGATGAATATGAAATATACCTATCAAAATATCTCAGCTCTGTAATAACTTAGTTACATTAAGGGGAATTTTAGATTTTAAGCAACCAAAGTAAACATAAGATCTGTAAGATTTCTATACATGCTAAATGTTCTCAACAATATACATTATAGCATGTCTTTAGGGAAAATTATTTTTTTAAATTTTTTTATAAACAAGATGCTTTATTATAAACAATTATTTGAATGCTGTATTAATTTTAAAATATGGGTTTACATAATATTTATCTAGCTTTATTTGTGTATATACAATTTCACATAATTTCCTATTTGATACACTGAAAATGAGACCAGATTGGGCCAATTTATACTATAATAGCTTTCAAGGAATAAAAAATTATTTTTATTATTAATTTTTTTTACATTAATAGGAATAATTTAAACTTTCTAAAGTTTGTATTCTATTTTTCTCAAATTATTTGGTTTAAGGTCAATAGGAATCATGGATTTTCCTGCAAAAAAAATCTGTTATTATTATTTTCCCAGGGCATCAGGTTATTTTAATGTGCAGGTTCTTCTTAAAAAAACACCTCACATTTTTATTAAAATATAAATTTCAATTGAAATGGTGTGCTGCCTATTGCTAGCCTTAAAAGCTATCATTGTAAAGCAGGGGTGTCAAACTGGATTTCTTCAAGGGCTGGATCAGCATTATAGTTCTCCTCCAGAGCTCAGCAGAAGGGAGATGGGACAGACACCTCCTGTAGCACCCTACTAGCCAAAATGGGGCACTGGGGGTGCGTGAGACCACCCATGCCCCGTTTGGGCTGGCAGAGTGCTGCAGGAGGCCATCCAGGAAGAAAATGGGGCCATGCATGCCCCTGTGCCCTCTTTTGGCTGCCATAGGCACCATGGACCGATCTTTTGCTTTTTCCAGACCAGTCCCACCCTACAGGGAGGATCTGTCCTGTGGGCCTTGAGTTTGACACCCCTGTTGTAAAGGGTGGATTCTGTTCTTCCTTGAGCAGAGATATTCTAATTTTTATTCTCCCAAACTATGTAACAGCATGTGAAACTTAATGATCAACTATTGATGATGTCATATTTACATATGCCCACCAAATATTTTCAATTTTGAACATGGAATTAGAAGTACATTATAATCTGTTATTGTTTTAGTTAAGAGTAAAAGTGCTTGGTTCATATGCAGCCACTCCAGTATGTTATGGAGAAAGAATAGAAACTTTTAAAGGGAATAAAGTGAGGCTTTAAAACCAAAGAAACCAAACCATAGTGAATATAACAGGAGTCAGAATGAATCAACAAATGAGATATGGGTTGGAAAGTATGACTTAAGATATTGATAAAGCTAGGGAAATAATTCCATGGAATTCTAATAGGACAGTATTATCAGGACATTGTGATATGTAATATGAACAATAACAAGACAAATTCTAATTAAAAATTAACAGGAATAGGCTTATCTGACATACACAAAAACAGACAAGATTGCTATAACAAGTGGAGATGTTGTAGAAGACTTACAAAAACAAACACATGTAGAAATTGGAAGCTTAGTAGTTTGTTCATTCATTATGTTTATGTTTCACGTATTGTAATACAGATTAATTGTAATTCTGTGAGGATAATATTTAAAATAACAAATATGGAATATGTATCCCCATGCTTACAATTTTTTCATGTATGTTATTAATTCAGAAGTAAATTACTCCCAGATGATATTCTGCTGTTATTTCTTACAGTGATTGTAATATATTTATGGTTCAGGTTCATAGTAATAAGCTGAAAATATTAGTTCTAATTCTAAGTAATTGGGGGAAGAATAGCTATAGCTAAAAAATTTGACAAAACTTTACATAATACACTTGAAAAAGAGCACTAAACGGTAAGTGATGCAAGGCACTCACAATCTAAGTGTATACATTGTTCCCTGTTTTTATTAAAAAATAGTATGTTGATTTATAGAGAAGTGATTTTCTTCTACTATGAAATAAGGTTGTGGCAAAAATGTGACACACGTTCATAATGATACTTAGAAATTAGAAGCAGCACATTATGAAGTTATTTATTTTCCTTACATTAGTTGTAATATTTAGTTTTAATTTAATTTAATACAAGGTATTTCAGAATTAGAAATTATATCAATTAGAAAATGACATTTTAGGCAGCCTGATGTATAGCTTTATCTCAGCACAAAATGTGGAAATATTTACTAGTTTTGAATAATTATTCTTATTCACAAATTTGAATTTGCATTATCTTAAAGCAAGATAGATTATTTGTAGTAGGAGGAGCCTGTTTCATAGAACATGGTACTTTAACTGTTAAAGGGAATAATGCAGCTTAATTTGTGAGGAAACCAAGGAACCAATTTCCTTTTATTCATTTTATGAATTTAGACATTACATCAAATTCAGTTATTCATTGCTGATTGGACTAATTATATTTAAATATATTCAAATAAAAAAGCATCAGAAAAAGTCTACATTTTTCTTTACATTATTTTAAGAATAAATGAGATAATTATATTTATTATACAATAAACAATAGTAAATTGAGATAACAATAATAGACAATGCAGAAAAAGCTTTCCAAAACCAGCACTGGCCTTGGTCATATGTACACAATCATATACACAACCAAACTAACTTTATCTTTCATATATTTCTTCTGAATTTTTTCTTAGTTTTTAAATTTATAAATGCCTGCAAGAAACTGTATATTTAAAAAACATGAATATAAAAAGCCTTGAATTAAAATATGAATTTAAGGAAATTCTTACTAAATGGAATGTAATTGGAAATTTAAAAAATAATACGCAAAGATATATGTTATTGTATATTTTTGGTCAGAAAGAAAAGAAATCGGAGTCCCAGGCAAGGGTGGGAGCCTAATGGCATAACAACCCGTTTGGTGAACACGTGCTTTGTGTGCGCTCACACACTATTTACAAACTACCAGCTCTGGCAAGCATTCACCTTCTCGAGCTGATGAGTCGCACTCAGCTGTGCTACGCAAAGCAGCTGATGAGGAAAAAGCAGGGAATAAGGCACAGCCTAGAGCTCAGGTGGGTGGTTGGGCCAAAGAGAAGACCAGAAGATCATTGCACTGAACTGGTTCGGTGTCAGCTGCTTTTCAGACCTACTGGTTCTATAGAACCGGGCTGAACTGGTAGAATCCTACCCCGGTCCCAGGCAAATCCGTAATAAGCATCTTTGACAAGACTATTTCTAGTTCTCATAAGATGGAAGAAAGAAGGTGGGCATAGAAAATTCAGAATTGCAAGATTCTGTTACTATAATTCTATTAAAAATAGTAATAGCATATGTAATTGTGGTATCCTAGGCTGGTCCTTGGAGGATTGACAGGCAGAATTGAGTGAGTATTGTACTCTGAACTATACAACTGAACTGTTTTTCCTAGAACACCTCTATTCTTCCTAAACATATATTCCTGATTTTGTGTGTCTCTGTGTGCGCATTAGATAGTTACTCTTATGAGAGCAAAGATAACCAATTTTTATTTATTTGGGTGGCAACTAGATGTAATTGAAAAGCTTCCAGGAAATTATAGTTTTGTTTTTAAAGTCATTTTTCTGATTTATTTTTTTCCAACTTCATGAACCATGGAATATGTGGTCAAAAACTTCTCTTTTGAAAAAAAAAAGCTCATTACTATTATATAAAATTGCCAAGAAAAGTATTGATTTCAAGGAAACTTACTTGTACATAATTGTACATTAAATTTATTTGAATTAATATATACAGTACTATCAGACAATATAAAGTATAGGTAATAGCCAACATGCCTTAGTTACTTGATTTTAAAACATTATAAAATTTTGCATAAGAATTTTTTTCCATGTAGGGAACTATTTAAGTATAATTTAAGAGTCGGGCAAATATTGTCAAGCTATGCTTCTGTAAAAAATGACTGGAAAGTATTAAAATATAAAAAGCAATGGTTGATAGCCAAAAATCCCATTAGGGTCATGATTTGGGAAGAATATTAACAATCCAATTTTGAAAACTGCACACTGTATGAGTTTTAATATATAAATGCAATTAATATTTTCATATAATTGTTTTAGCAAACAACATGTATTGTGAACAAGGGAAGAAAATAATTAAAAAGCATAAAATATTAAAGATATTATTTGTTAATATTATTACAAATGGACAACGAAGCAATAGAAAGCTCACATCCATATACTACCATTATATTTATACACTTTAGAAATCATGTTTCATCAATAATATGCTGGTTAGCAGAGCTTTAGAAATAATACCAAAGAATGTTTTCATAAAATAATTTGTTATGGAGGTTTCTGTTATCTTCATTGCAAATTCCAAATTCCAGTGAAAGCATAACTATTTTTTCAATCCTCTTAGAAGCATGTTCTTCTGAAAGCCTGTATTACTTTTTTGATATTGTAATTCAGCCCTTAAGCACTGGAATGTCAAACCTCCCAGGATCTCAGTTTATAAAACACAGTAGTGAATTTTCTTTGAAGAAAATAAGAGACTCCGCTCCTGTTTTTCTTTTAATGAGCAATGACTAATGGTTAAATCAGGCAAGAAATGGTAAAATTTTCAACATCAGCATTTCTTTTTAATAACCATTTCCAAATAAAATTAACATGCCTTCTACCATTAATTTTCTATTAACCAAAGATAGTATATCAAACTGAAGATTCTTCCTTAGCCACTACAGTGCTCAGAAGCTGTCAGGTTAATTCAGTGTAAACTATATCTGACAATATATATTTTCTGACATTCCATCTCACACAAACACAGAAATAATATATCAGCTTTGTCCCTTCTATTGTCAAGGTTTTAACAACATTCTCTGACCTACTCTATTAATTTCATAAAAGAAATAAATCTCCTTGATTTATACTGCTGAAAAACTGAAAACAGTATAGGTTCATTAAGACAAAATGTTTTAAAGAGCTATGTTTAACTGCAGAAAAAAAAATTTCTCCAGCCTTCATTTAACATTGCTCATTATTAATTTAAACAGAAAATCTGCTCATGTGATCAACTTTAATTCCTTTATATCATACAGAAAAACAGTTTTTTCTAATTTATGTGTAAATTAGTAGGAGAATGCTACTCCATTCATAGTCAAATACGATAAGGCCTAGCTCCTGAGGGGAGGGAGGACTGCAAAATTGATAACTGTTTCATTTTGCCAAGGTTGACCTAAAACTGAGCCTCTTCTTCCCGCTGCCTTGAAACACTGCAAAAGAATATTTATAGCACTGTTTGGCTCACACAGGTGAAAATGAAAGAAGGATATTATCAGCACACAGTATGGATGATATCTACCTTTCTTCTTTTGGGCAAGCTACCCAATAGTGTTCTGTAGATATTAAATAGGAACAGGGGAAAATACAGATGTATGACAACCCCACACATCAAGGGATTTAGAGCTATGTTTCTACCCTCTCTCCCCCAGTGTCAATTGTCACTAATCATAGAGGAAGTTGTAGAATCACCAAAACTCCATGCCTCCCACTCCTAACACCATGATTGTTGCAGAGAACACCATGATTGTATTGAAGGTCACTAAAAAAATCAAGAAATATGCCAATATGAATGTCTATTTAGTATAAAAACAAATAAAGGACCCTATAACTGGTCTACAGCTCATCAAAAAATGACAGCAATGGCTAGATCCCATCTCTTGGCATAAACAATGCATTATATCACTTTCAAGCTAAATGTCCATTTATCCTTTCTTTTAGGCTGTGGGTGTATTGCTTACTGAATTCAAGCATCAAGCCATAGAGGGACAAATTTTATTGTATGAAATGCCCGATTTCAAAAGTGAATCCCAAATTCCTATCTTATCACCATGGAAATATATGAAGTGCTAAATCCCACAACTTACATTTATCAGGGTATCTTTTCTTGGAAATTATCACTAAAAATTCCAGCATGTTAGAACAGATAGAGGTAGATTTAATAAGTAACAGTACCATTTATACCATTAATTGAAACAAAAACAAAAAAAATGACTAGATAATTAGAATCTTCATTTTGTTTCACTTGTAGAGGAGGAGGTAGAAATAATAACAATATGCTATTTTTGGTACATTGCCTGGTGAAAAGCAACAGGAAATGCAAATAGTTTAGATGGGTAATGCAGAATTTCCTATGGCATTAATGATAGGAACTTTGTTTATCAAGTTAACTAGTGATAATGTTCATTTCACTTTATCTTTTTCCAGTCCCAGAAAAAAAATATTTGCCAAAGCAAAATGAGACCAGAGATTTTTTTCTTAATTTTCCATTAAAACAGAACTGGTTCTTAGGTTACCAAAAGAATTTTTTAGCAACATAACATTTCATTGTAAAAGCAGGGCAAGTTGCATATTATTTTTAGTTTACCATGTTTTCTTGCATTATTCTATTTATTGCACTACAGAGAATAAATTTAAAGAAATGGCTCTTTCCTGCTGGTAGTTTATAGCTGTTGCTACCTTCAGTTCTCTTGTCAGTTAATATGAAATATCTACATATCCAACATACAAATACCAATTGTAATTTCATTAAAGAGGTATTTACTGAGCCAGCTGCTCAGAGCAAGAATATCCCACCTCCCATAAAATAGATACTTTAAGGATATATATTAAGAAAACCGACACATTCATTCTGTCTGCACATTATTTCAGTCTCACAAAACTAGCCCTGATATCATGTTCCATGTAAATTGTTATTAGAGAATTTCATACATTCCAATCTGTAACTAAAAGTATTTTATTTCTAAGGGGAAAAACCCTATATTACTTGCTACATAATTAGAGTTATTCAGATGGTCTCTTAGGCTTTGCTAGAAATTAGAAAACATGAAGTGCTGCACAAACTGTAGTCAAATGTTATTAAATGTTAAGCCAAGGAAATGCCATCTCCACACCAAATATTTTAGTCTGTAATATTGGTTCTGTATCTAAGCTTAAATAAAGTGGCACATTCAACATATAAGTCAGGTTGTATTCAACTGGAAGTAATTACAAATACTTTCCCATCATTTATAGAATTCATTGCCCCTCAGTATAAATGTGTCGAACACACATTAAAGAAGAAAACTAGTTATAATAATAAATCACTGAAAACTCATCAATATTCATTTTGTTCACTTTACATTTTCAAAATGCTTTTAGAATTGCATTTCATTTCATAATGCAATGGTTGGAATCCTTCCCAATGTAGGAATCTACTATGGATCCTTGCCTAGTAGAGAGCCATGCAGTATTTCTTTAAGTAGTTGAACTGGTAAAGGAACTAGAGAAAAGCATTAAATAATGAGACTGTCAGTTCCATTGTTGAAGAGTAATTATTATTATGAAATCTTTCCTAAGGCTCAATCAAAATCTACTTTCTTATATTTTAAACTTGCTTTTTCTTTTGCTTGCTCTCAGATACTTGGAGACATTATTGTTTCTTCACAGTTTTCAGGATAAACCAAGGGCATCAATTGTATGTATGCATGTAGATGGATGGACAGACAGATAAATAAATGATAGTTTAGTCCAGGAGACTATGAGTTCTAGTCCCATTAAAGCTGGCTGGCTTTGGTTCAGTCACTGACAGCCAATGACATTAGGTTCAGGCAACAAGCCATTCCTATTGCAATCATTGGATCAACACTTGGTTGACCCAAAACAGCAGACCCTGAATTTGTAGGAAGTTCATAGAAAACAGGAATTTCATAGCATTGCACTTCTAGCAGGAAGGAAAGAAGTGATACATCCATATCCATTTTTTAAAAAAAACTTTAAATCCCCAATCAAACAGAAATTTAAAACCACTGATTTTTAAAATTAGCTTTACAAGGTTTGGAAACAAATATCCAGGTATGAAAATATTGAAGATGAGATTATAAAATGAAATAACTATATGTCTAGAGAGTAGTAAGTTCATGCTCCGTTATAAATATTATATCCTTTACACTATGCTTTTATTAACACCGCATTTTCCAAAAGTATTTTCCACATTTGTATCGAATGTTCAGGAAAATTAGTTATGTAGGATTGGCTAATTTGAATACTTTATTTATTTACAATGTGTAATTTATTTAAGTATATTTTTTCAAGTGACATAACAATAAACATTCTCTAGATTATGTCTTACTTGTATTACTTTACTTAATGCAGTCAAGCTAATATCATATCTGATCCAATCACTTTTTTAAATCAAGTTATTAAATTTTAGTGAAATTATGTAGTAAATCTAAAAATAATGAATAAAATGCAAGAGTGACATAAAGGAGGACAGAGATCTTATTCCTTTACTGTATGATTAAGCAACATTTTCTGCTTCAGTTCATACTCCTGGTTTGCTGTTAGACTGTAAGACTTCCAGTGACATATGACTTTTCATTCACATTTCTCAAATTGGCATTAGAGATGTGTTCATTGTGTGTATGTGTCTTTGAATAATTTCTGATTCCTGGAGACTGCCTGGACAAACCCTTGCAGTTTTCTTGGCTTTTTGGAAATGGTTTGACGTTAACATCCTAGGCTGAGAGAGAGAGAGTGACTGGCCACTCAACTGGCTTTGTGCTTAAGGCAGAACCAGAACTCCCATTCCCACAGTTTTCTTGCTTGGTGTCTTAAGCATTACACCAAACTGGCTCCTGTTCTTTCCTTTACATTCCTAAACTCATAAACATAAGTGAACTTTGCATTAACCCTACAATCAATCATTTTTACCATCACATTTTATTGATGAAATTTCTGGGTGTTCTGGGCCTGTGATCTTAAGAATTATTGCTTAAGGGGTAAATATCCCTAATTACCAAACTATATTTCCTTAAGAACACATGTTCTTAATAATAGAAGTAAATAAATAGTAGAATCCTTTTAACCAATATGCCTTTTCCTGATTAATAATATTTCATATGAGTAAGTGTGGCAATCCTAAAAGCCCTATGAATAATTAGCATTTTTTTTACCTTCCTCTTGGCAAATCGATGTCATCTTTCTTCCAGCGAACTGATGGCTGAGGATCGCCTTGTACTTGGCATTTAAACTCAACAACATCTTCTTCCAAAACCACTTGGTTGATTGGTCTTCTCAGAAATGTGGGTCGTTCTTGAAAACAAGAGTTCCACATTAAATAAGATAGCTATGTTTCATTTCAAATATTGAAAATAGTCCAGCCCAGAATAAATTTATTGCCCAGTGATTTATTAAAACATTTCTCTATTCTCATTAACAGCTATGAAGTCTAATGTTTAACCTGCTTGGTTAAATTTTAAAGCTTTTATTTAATTTTAATGAGTTGATATTTTAGTGTTTCCCAGATTTATGTTTTTTATACAAATAAGTGAGTGTTTTATATTGTATCATGAATGCCTTCTTTTTTTTTCTTTTTCATATCATGTAAGTCCCTGAGAGTCAAACAGATTGTGACAAGGTATAAAATAAATAAATAAATAAATGCATACATGACTTCCTATTCCACACAAATACTCATTATTGCATTTGTACATCATTTCTACATTTTGCCTATTGTTAGGGAAGAATATGTAAGTTATTGGCTCTTTTGTACTTATTAGTCATACAACATGATTATTCCCTTATTCAATTCATGAATAAAATGTTTAGAATAATGTAATTCAATTAACAATATTTATATAATATTAATAGCCAATTTGCTATATTGATTAAAGGCACTGGGCTAGAAAACTGAATTCTAATTCTGCCTTAGATAAGAACTCAGCTGGATGACTTTGGGCCACTCATTCTCAGAAGAAGGCAAGGTTAAACCATTTCTGAAAATGTTGCCAGGAAAACTGAAGGGACTTATTGAATATTCAAAAGCATATATTGTACATGTATAGACAACAATATCAACTAGATTTAAATCAAATCCACAACATTTTTACAATGTTAGTCCCTCACTGGATAAAAAGAGTCAATTCTCTGGTATATCCAAAGTAAAGTATACTATTTTCATAGTGCAGTAATACTAATTTCAAAAAAGGCTGAAAAGTTTTTTCTATTAATCAATAAATAATGTATCCATAAATTTGAGTACCATCATTACAATCATAATTTTCAGAATGCAAATTAAAATGAAGACATATATTCTATATTAAATAAAGGATTTTTTTTTAGATTATAGCTGAATGAATATATCTTACTATCTCCCAAAATGTTTCTATGTTAAATAATACAAGTCTTAGAGAAGAAATGCATATAAAAGAGATCAGAAGAAATCATTTTGTCAATCATATGGACTCTGGCTTGTTATAAATAAGCTTTATACCAATTTTTCTCGTATACTTTATTAGCATATATAGGTAATCCTTGACTACAACTGTAATGGAGCCTGCCCATTAGGATTGGAAGTCATGATATCCATTAAGTGAAATGCTGACATAATCACTTGTCTTGTGAGAGCCATTTCTCTCCTAATATGGTTGATATGGTTGTGGGGGCACTGCAGCATCCCTGCAGTTGGTCATAAACCCAAGCAGCTGTGGGGCACTGCAATTGTCATAACTTCGGGACAGACTTATAAATAGCTCTGAGGCTATCTACCACAACTTCATACAGTCACTAAGCAACTGGTTATGAGGAGTACCTGTATAACAAAGTTTAGGGTATTAACGGCATCTGACAATCATGAGATAATACATATTTATAGTATTGAATACAACATTTGCCAAAAATTGCTAACCCAATAATATCACTTTCACTTTGGAAGATGAAGTATAATTATTTATTTTGTTTATTTAATTACTTAATTCTTTCTCATTAATTTGAATATTTGGTCCTTTCATGTAACTCAAATAAAAGGAAAGAGTAAAATTACAACTAAACTGAACTGTCAATGTTTAATGAATAGGATCTAAGCAAATGGCTGTGGATTTTTATCTCAGATCAAATGAAGCTTCTATTATTTATATTTTTGTTCCAGTATGCAGAATTATATATAATTATATAATTTCACTCTGATATGTGGGACAACTATTATTTATCAGTTTCTCCTCTAAACCTAACCAGGTCTCCCCTACAACAAACTCCCATGATCATGAACAAGTTGCTTCTGAAAGCTGAAAGAAACTTTTGAGTGAATGTGTGGATGCTGTGGGTGAATGTTGTCATAAAGAAACAGAAATATACATAGTACAAAACCACAGATCAGAATATCTAATTGCATACACTTAAGTAAACTATGGCAATATCTTGCATGCCAAGGAAATAATGTGGCAGAAGATGTTTCATGCACTCAATCATTCCTTTTAAAAAATGGCAACTTTAAGAACTTAAGTTTAAAGAACAGAATATTATTTGTGAATAAAAGCAACATAAATGATATGTTTTGAATCAAAACTAACATGTGTAGTTAAATGCACATATTTTCTTTAAGCTATAAAAAATCTGAAAAATTCAAAACTTTTTATCTTTAAAGCAAACACTACAAAATATTATGAATACCTACATAATACACTTTGGAGTATAGATTTAACCATCCTTTCAGCAACAAAATTGCTCAACAACGTTGATTTTAATGAGTTTATGCTGATTAAATCTAAACATCAACTACAATAACAATTATGTCAGTATTACTGAGAATGGAAATGCTTCTTGTTAACACAAAGAAAAACTCATGCAGTTTTCTTTCAATATTAACTTGCAATGATTATATCACTAACTCTCTTTTTATGATACAGTAATCTCTTAATTTTGGGTAGAGTTGGGGTGAATGGATGGAGCTGAGCTTTTATTGGCAAAATGCTCTGTCTGATGCCTATGTGGATAAAAACAATATATTTTAATTTATCTTGTCATATACCTATCTATGATTATTTAAAGTATGCCAAACTTATTTATGAAAACTTCTTCAAAAATTCTTCATATGCAATTGTAATTTTGTTCTTCCTGAATATACAGTATATTCACTGAGCTCCTGATAACGTTTTATTTTCTGTTACCCATTTTTACCAGAGGCTATGCCTCAAGCTAAATTCCTTGTATGGTGACCTAGATACCAGTTCCCAGTGATATGCTAGAATTAATTTTAGATACTGGTAGCAAACATTTTAAAACCAAAATAAAGGAATATTTCCTGCAAATATCCAAAAACCATTATGTAAGAAAACAACATATACATTTAATATTCAGCAGCTTCACTTTCTTCTATTAGAATTTTCTATGCATTTCCAGTAAATTTTATTTAATAACTTTGTTCTGCATTGGTTCTGTATCCAGATAACCTTAATTTCTTTTTCAAGTTTATTTTTAGAACATGGTTATTATTTATAAGAACAGTTTTCTAAAATAAGGAATTGAAAACAATATAAAATACCTAAAGAGAAATGATCATAAAACTTAGTTACTTGAGACAGACATTTTTCAGAATAAGTATAGATAAACTACAGATTCAGTTCCCTATAGGGTTACAAATATTTTTTTCTAGGAGTTATGGAAAGAATAGAATAGAATAAAATGGCATGGCATGGCATGGCATGGCGGTACGGTACAGTACAGTACCGTACTAATATTAATAAACAATAGAATTTGAAATTTCTATCAGCTGAGTAATACTTTATCAAATACATTTTATAATTTTCTAACAGGAACCAATATAAGATTAATTCCTAGACTTTTATCATTAGACATTGTGGGAAATAGCTTGCACAAAGTAATTGAAGTAATAATAATATCTTTATTACGTTTCAATACCAGTGTAACATGTTTGAACTATCTCAGTACAAGAGAAAAATATAAGAGTAAAATATAACAGTTTAATAAAGGCATATTTATATTAATAAATCTAGCTATAAATCTAGCTGTCAAGGCAAAGGCAAAAAGCTATTTTCAAAAAAAATTCAGGACACTTGTTATTTAACAAAATTTCCAAATAACATTGACTGGGCCAGCTGACAGAAACATGAATATATTTTAGAATTCCTTTACCAAAAACAGTAAGTTCTGCAGGATCACTGTCCCGTTCTCCCACCATATTTGTGCCGACGCATGTGTACATTCCAGCATCACCCTTTCTTGTATTTGAAATCATGAGCTTTCCACTTCGTATCTATTATTAAAAAAAAAAGTTGAAAAGATAACTTGTTATGCACTATGAAATTTTCCCTGAAATACTTAGAAAAGAATAAAAAACAGCAATAGTACTTAATTTTAATTTCATTTAAATATAGAGGACTGTGCATTTGAAGGAAAAAATAATCATGACAAGTGGGTAAAAGTACCACATTCAGTCTAAACATCTGGCTGACTGTACGATAAACACATAAGAAAAAAGTGCTCTAGGACTTTAGAATTCGAACAGTCAAGACCTGCTGCATAACTTGCCAGATTTAAAAATCACCGATCAGAAAAACAAAAAAGTCTAGATAGTGAACATGGCAGTACCTGGAGACAGCAGAAAAGATGATAAAGAACTGGAGAAAATGACAAAATACAAAGACCTGCCAATAGAAATAGAATGACTGTGGCAAAAGAAAGCAAAGGTAGTAGTACTAATAGTAATAGACGTCTTAGGTGCAATCCCAAAACAATTGGAGGACAACTTGAACATCATTCAAATTCACCATCAGTCAATTGCAAAAGGAGGCTTTACTTGGAATAATTTTTATCCAACATCCACATCTGCCTATCCCAGGTTCTTGGGAAGGACTCAATTGGTGAACAAAAATGCCAAATCCAGTCTGAACATCTGACCAAATGTTGATCCATTGATTGCAATAGGAATGGTTTGTTGCCTGAACCCAATGTCATGCGCTGACAGTGACCGAACCAAAGCCAGCCAGCTTTAATGCGACTAGAACCCATAGTCTTGGGGAAATAAAGTCTTGGCTCCTAAAAAATCAGCTATAACTGTTGTTGAAAACTGATGTGGCGTTATCAGAGGAATGACAGAATAAAAGACAGAGAAAGAAGATCACAAAGCATCAAGATGTAAAAAGCAAAACTGAAAGTTTATGGCCTAAACTTACTGCGTTGGTCCAAGTGATTAAGGGCATACTTGGTGCCATACTAAAAAATCTTAGCACAGTCCTTTATAATGGTCTTCATAATTTTATAGATCAAAAGAGAATGGGCAACTTCCAAATTTCAGCCATACAACCTGAAGTTTTCTCCATGTCTCATGCCGGTCATTTCCTTCAAAATCTCTGAACATTCTGTCAATCATTCAAGAGCTAAGTGGTGTGTTAATAGCACTACCAGTTGATCAATGATACAGAAGAATCCTGCACTATGCCTAAAGCCAACTTATTGGAGCCTTTGGCATATATGGATGGTTTTCCAAGATGACCAGTTCCAACATGTACTGTGTGAAATCCTGCAGCATCTGCTGCATTTATCCAGCCTGGAGCTACCTTGTTGCATGCTATAGGAACCCAAAGCTATCTAATGTGGAAACATTTGGGATGAACTTGGGGAGAAGGCTATAAGTGAGTGTTCTGATGCAGTGCTTTGTTCCATCAAAGCTGGTATATCATTTCAATGAAGGGAAACACATCACCGAATAATTTACTGAATGAAGGTATATTGCTTCACTGAGCCTACTATTTTGTTTATATAGTGGTAACTACAGTAATTATTTCTGTAAATTTGCATACATATAGAATAAAGAATTCTACATGTTCTTTGCTATTTTTATTTTATGAAGCAAATTTTAGTACTTCTAGTTGCTGTATGATACATTTGTATATTGCATGAAAAGCCATTTATTTCAATAATTGTCTTGAAAATCCGTAGTGAGATTTGTTCTTTAGTAATTCCTGACAGTTAGAACAATTAATCAGTGGAGCAACTTGCCTCCAGAAGTTGTGAATGCTCCAACTGGAAGGTTTTAAAAAGATGTTGGATAACCATTTGCCTGGTGTAGGGTTTCCTACCTAGGCAGGAGGTTGGAGACTAGAAGAACTCCAAGGTCCCTTCCAACTCTGTTATTCTATTCTAATTCACATAACAGATAACAGAAAACCAGAGTTGGAAGGGACCTTAAAGGTCATCTAGTTCACACACTCCCACCTAAGTGGGAGACCTTATACCATTTCTGACAAATGGCAGTCCAATCTCTTCTTGAAGGTCTCAACTTCCAAGGGCAAACTATTCCATTGGTTGATTGTTCTCACTGTCAGAAAGTTTCTCCTTATTTTCAGGTAAAATCTCTCTTTGTTCAGTTTCCACCCATTATTCCTTGTCTGATCTACAGGAGCTTTAGAAAATAGCTTGACCCCTTCCTCTCTGTGGCAGCCCCTCAAATATTGGAAGACTGCTATCATGTCTCCCCTGGTCCTTCTCTTCACTAGACTAGCCATGCCCAGTTCCTGTAACCGTTCTTCATATGTTTTAGTCTCCAGTCCCCTAATCATCCTGGTTGATCTTCTCTGTACTTTTTCTGGAGTTTCAACATCTTTTTATAATGTGGTGACATAGATCTAGCATTGTATGTTCTACTTACACTTATTCTCTCTTCTCTATCATCTATTCGGATTTTGTCTTTTTTCCAGTAGATAGTGGGTTCAGGATGTCCTCGAGGAGGTTGGCACTCTAAGATAGCTGGTTCACCTGCTGCCACAACAACATCTGTAGGATTTTGGCGAAAATCATCCCGTAATACTGATTCAAAAAAAAATACAGAAAGAGGGAATATCCAGATTAATTACTCATAACACATAACATCCTACAAATGAACACAAATATTGCTTTATCAAAGTTTGATGGTCCTTTAAAAAGTATGATTTGAAACCATCCATAATCAGCTAATACAACTTCACAGATATCTTTTCTTATGAATACAACTATAAATTTAATTTTTCAAAGAAACACATCACTAAATGTACCCAATATACACATATCTGAGTTTTCTATCTGTAACAATACCTCTGTTTAGTGCAATATTTGGGGATGACAAACCTTCATAATTTTTATTCTAACATTTTTAAATCATTGTGAAACAAACATAAATTTGCTGATGAATTCAGATGAAGAAAAAATCAGAGAAGAAAGGAAAGTGATTAAAAAACTGCATTCCTAGGAACTATATACCTAGATATCTGGGACAAAAAGTTCATCTCGTGCATAACTACCCATTGTGAAAATATTTATATATATATTTTTAATTCTGCAGTGCTCAGAGTTGTTTTGTGAGTGAGATGGACATGTTATAATGCCTTGGTAAGATCACATTTGGAATATTGCATCCATTTTGGTCACCATAATATAAAAAAGATATTAAGACTTCAGCAAGAGAGCAGAAAACAGCAACAAAGATGATTAGGGGAGACTGGAGGCTAAAACATATGAAGAATGGTTGAAGGAAACAGGTATGCCTAGTTTAATAAAAGAAGCACTAGACATGACATGATAGTAATGTTCCAATATCTAAGGGCCTGCCACAAAGAAGAGGGAGTCAACCTATTGTCCAAAGCACCTGAAGACAAGACAAGAAGCAATGGATGGAAACTAATCAAAGAGAGAACCAACCTAGAACCAAGGAGAAATTTCTTTGATCAGTGGAACGACTTTCCTCTAGAAGTTGTGAATGCTCCAATGATGGAGGTTTTTAAGAAGAGATTGGACAACCATTTGTCTGAAATGATATAGGGTTTCTTGCCAGAGCAGGGGGTTGGACAAGAGGTTTCTTCCAACTGTTATTTTGTTATAAATTTGCTAAACAAACAAACATTAATTGACTACCAAGAACAATTATAAATTTTTGCAATTTATAAATTCAATAAATTATAAATTGTTCTGCACTGATAGAAGATCTTTCAGGAGCTTACAGAAAAATAAACTATGAGCCCTCAAGGGAAGGGAAAAAAAGAGAAATTACAGAAACAGCAATGAATACCCAAAGGGCAGAGAATATTGAGACTGCAAAGATCAGGCTATAATTCAAGACTTATAAAATCTACTGACAAATACACCTGTCTTTTAATTCCTGTAGGAAAAACTGCAAAGACTGGCTAAAACATATCTCCATGAAGAAGGTAAGTAAACTCTGGGGTTTTATTGGTGGTTTCCCATCCTTCACTTTAGTTTGTGAAAGAGAACAGAAAAGGAGGAAAAATAGTTGGAAATTTGTTAAGAATCTAAAGTATGGACCTCAGACGAAGACTAACTGTGGCTCCTGTCAATCAAGGAAATCTGACTGGTGGGGTATAGGAGAAGGGCCTTCTCTGCCATGGCATCTGCCCTTTGGAACATATTACCCCCTGAGGTAACATTGGCTCCCATCCCTCTGATTTTCTGTAAGGGCCTAAAGACTGAGCTCTGCCAGATTGGGGTCCCAATGAAAGAGCATCACACTGGAGAAGGTTGATGAATTAATTAAGAGGCAATCCACCACTACCCTGCATCCTGCTCCCTCTCTCCCCATCTTTTAACTATAATTTTATTTTTCTTTGTAATTTCCATTTTTTATCATTTTTAAAATATCTTTTATTATTTTAAAGCTGTATGCTGCCTAGAGTTGCTTCTAAACAAGTTGGGTCTGTCAGTTATACATGGCCTAACTATACTATAATATCAGTCCTTAAATGTGAGGCCCGTAGTCATTAAATACTAAAATGCAAAAGAGTAATAATGCAAAAGGGTTTGCTATATTAGTTGTGTAAAATAGCTATGGTGGATTAATCACATGCTTCTCATGAAACCCCAGTGCTGCAGCGGAGATTCTAGTCACCTGCACTGCACTGCACTGCACTGGCCAGGATACCTATCAATTATTGGGAGGACACATTTTTTTTGAATTTCTCTATAGAAAGAACATTGAAGGAGTATATGTCCAATGGTCTCCACCTCTTCTGAGCCACAGGAGCAGAATCTTTCAGTCAATGGTATCTTTTTACACTTGCTGTGCAGGATGGCTGATGAAAGTGCATAGCACCGTGCAAGTGAAAATGCTTTCTGGTAGTTCACCACCTCCAACTGTCTAAAATAACTGGCAGGAGAAACAACATATCTAATTCATTCTGGAGCCAGAAACAATGGAGAATTCCCTAAGTCCACATGCCTCTCAATGTCCTTGACCCTTCGTCACAATGTTTGTTTTGCTTGGTTGTAGTCCAACTTAAGTATTGAGGCTGGGGAGAAGTCTAGTTTGGCAAGGTTGGACTCAATGGCCTTTATTCATGAAGATGAGAATTTGTCTTGGAGGATTAATGGAGCAAGGCCTTGAGGAAAGAAATTAAGCTTTAGCCAAAGATTTAAAGAAGCTATATTCTTGCTTTGACTTTTATCAATCCTATCGCCACATGCAGAAGTATATTTGAGACACAACACAGAATCTGGAGAATTGCTCTAATAAATTTGGATTGAGCAAGGTCCTGTAAAGAAGCTGTGCTATCAACTTGTCCAGAAAGAACTTAATTGTGGCAGGAACATAGTATCCCCAATTTGTGCAGAAAAAATTGCGAATGGCGTTCGCTGATCTTTGACCAGAGACAGTTGCATATTAACCATGTGTTTTTCTTGAGTCAGTTGCATGGATGACCACCCCTAGATACTTAGTTCATAAAGTTCTTTGTTCCCTAGACTTTAATGCTATGAAAAATAAACAAGATGGAATTTAAAATTCTAGAATAAGAGTTAATACAAGAAGATATCTTTTATATAATAGGCAAAATTTAGACAATTCCAAAGGTAGTAATTTACTGTTTATTCACAAGGAACAGAAGAAACAGGAGAAATGGAAGGAATCTGATTAGAAATCTAAAAGAATAAATGTACTTTATTATGGGATGCATATGGGTGAAAGCTCATACAAGAACAAATAAACGTTATACTGTTGCTATTATTCAGAAAAATAATAAGATAAAGTCAAAAATGAAAGTAGAGAACTACAAATAACATCCCATGAAGAGAAACATAGACCCGAGAATACTTAGTTTAGAGTGGGCTGAGTTTGAAAACATACAAATGGAGAGTGTCAACATAAGAGAATAACAGATTTATTTTTAAGACATAAACAAAAATTCCTCCAAAAATAAGAACAGTTGAGAAAAGAAAGACGCTGCCCAAAGAGATTTTGGTTTTCCTTCACAATGTATGTTTAAGTGGATACTAGACAGTAATTTGTAATGGATACTTGATTTGGAGTGCTGCACTTTACAGAGCATAATAATATAAATAGCCTTTTTAAGATTATGATTCTGTGAAAACAAAGAACAGAGTACAGGTAGCTTATTAAAAGCTATTCCAAATTTTATTCAGTGCCACATATCTTCTCTATAAGTTTATGACACTAGTAGAGGATGCAGGCTTTAATCACAGGAAGAGAACAGCAACCTTGTCACGACTGTCCTTTCACACGCAGTCTCTAAGTTAATTTACTTCTGATAAAACAGAATATAAAATGACTCTAATATAAACCTATAAAAATGGGCATTTCATCTTTTATAGATTAGCTATGTGGAAATGTTACCTTTTCATTAAAATTCACTTTTTATTAATAACAATCCTCTGAGAAACCAATAAAGCCCTGCATCTTACTAAATAAACAGTCTGGAACAATTCACAGGGAAAAATCCTCAGTTCACAAATGGATTTAATTTATTGCTGCAGCTCTTAATAAAATGTATTCTGCTTTAACATTTTGAACTGCACATTTCCTGTTTCCTTGTAGTATATGCAAAGATCAAATGTATATGAACGTGAATTATGTATTAAACACATTGAGTTGAGCCTTCATTTGGCTCTCAGATAAAGGCACAGGATGTGGCTTATCATTTTAAAATGTTCAGAACATGCAAGTAAATCCGAAGAGCAAAGCAAAACATGAGTTTGTATGTGCGTGTGTGTGATAAGAAAATTAAAGGTTAATTTAGTTTCTAATATGTACACTTCCTTTAACTTTATGTCTAGATGTTTAAAATGAAAACAAAACAATTGTGAGAAACAAGTTTCCTACAAGAATAATTCTTCACAGCAAGTAAACCGTTCAAAGTAAAGCTACCTTTTACAAAATCACCACCAGTCAATTGAAAAAGGCAGCTGTATTTGGAACAGCTTACATCCTGTGACATCACCTTTAACATTATCAAACAACTGCCTATCCTTAAGAACTTGATAGGTGGACAAACATGCCACATCCAGTCTAAACGTCTGACTGATTGTGAAAAAAACCCATAATACTAATTTATTAAATTTGTATAGTACTTAGCTCACAACAATTCTCATATCTTGTTAAATTAGCATCACCTAACAACTATATGAATGTGTGTGTGTGTGTGTGAAATCATTTTGATTCAAATAATGGAAAATGGTTGAAATTTCAGTAGCTGTGTAAAAGTAATAATAAGGAACAATAATTCCCAATTTGTTGTTTGCAGATCATTGATATGCAAGGCATAATAAACAGCATGTGAATGAGAGAGAAGTAATGAAATAATATGATCAGAGTAATTCTGCTGTATCATTTTCACTGTTATATTATTTTGTTTGCGTCTTGTTTTAAATATTCTTTTATTAAATAGATAAATAAGTTCCATATCTCCAAGGCTTAATTCTCCTCATTTTTTTGTTTCTATTAAAGAAACTCTCCTTTACAAAATTGAATTTCTATTTATATGATTGCAAATAATAATTCATCTGCTATTTAATATGATGGACATCCCATGAGCCAATGAAACTACAGATTAAACAACTAGAGGAAAAAAGTATATGTTTATTGGAAAATCTGAAATAATATGCTTCATAAACAAAAAACTAAAACACTAAATACAAACTGGGAAGATACAACCTCCTAGATGACCCTCACTGTCAAGGACCTAGAAGTACTCAAAAGATCTCAAAAGTACTCAAGAAGTACTCAAAAGATCTAAGCCCCAGAGCTCACTGTAACAGCATTGCCAAAAAGGCATTAAGAGTTGTTAACCTACTTTTGCGAAGCTTCTACTCCAGTAACACTGAACTGCAAACCAGGGCATACAAAACTGTCACCAGACCAATTCTCGAATACAGCTCATCTGCCTGGAATCCACACTGTATAATGGACATTAATACAGTTCAATGAATCCAGAAGTATTTCTCGAGAAGAGTACTCCACTCCTCAGCTTGCAATAGATTACCTTATGCCACCAGGCTTGAAATTTTGGACCTAGACAACTTAGAACTACACCGCCTACAGTCTGACCTAACCTGTCAATGACTACTTCAGCTTCAACAACAATTAACGCACAGGCAAACAATAGGTACAAACTCAAAGTAAACTGCTCCAAACTTGATTGAAGAAAATACAACTTCAGCAACAGAGTGGTCAATGCCTGGAACTCAGTACCTGACTCTGTTGTTACATCCTCAAACCCCCAAAACTTTAACCTTAAACTGTCTACCATGGACCTCACTCCATTCCTAAGAGGTCTGTAAGGGGGTGTGCATAAGAGCACCAGCGTGCCTACTCTCCCTGTTCTACTGTTCCCATTTATTCATACTCATTTATTATGTATATACTTATATCTGTTTATACGTATGTTTATGTGTTATGTTCATACTTACACTTGCTTTCTCATACATGCTTGACAAACTAAACTAAATAAATAAAATAAATAAATTTCATTTACAAAACTGTTTCCTGGTGTTTGACATGACAAACTTATTTTATACATACATGTATAAAATACATGTATCTTTGACAAACAAATATCAAACAAAGCGAAATACATAATAATACACATTTTGACAGCGGCCAGATTAGCTTTTGCCCAATGTTGGAAGCAGCGTCAGGTACCATCAGAGGAAATGATCATTCAAAAAATTTCAAGTTGTGCAGAAATGGACAAATTAACACCCACAAATTAAGCTACACCCACAGAACCGGTTGTTAAAAAAATTGAATCCCACCCCTGATCTCATTATAGCTTTTCAAGTGTCCAATGCACATATATTATTCTGTAATATAAAATAAACAACATTATTTCTGAAATAATGCACAGATTTTTGAAATTTTGTTCCTAGAATTTAATTTTCCATATAACCAAAGGAAGGAAGGAACGAAGGTTAATTCTCCAAGAAATGTTTGTTTATTTGATAGTTAAAGAATAAAATTAAACTATTAGTAGTAAGTAAACACAGCAATATGCAAATAAAAAAACATTTAAAGCCACCATATAAACAATTAATGTTCAACCAGATAAATATATAGAAATAGAAATATATATCAACCAGAAAAATTAAAAAATTAGTTTTAGCTCAATATAATGCTTTATTAACTAATTTAAGTGTTAAAGAATTATCTGAAAGACAAGGCAATCAGTGAGCTGATATTTCTTCCAAAGTAGTCTCATAGGAAAAACTAATATTTCACCATTAAAGGCAATCAGCCTGAGTTATACGAAAACTCTTTCTAGCATTATTTACATAACTTCACATTTTTATTGATTATACGATTAAAACTCAACTGAATCCAGAGGACTGCAGTCTTTTATGGCCTGGTGATGTATGTCTTCAGATACAGGCTTCCCAAGTGTGTATCACATTAGTGGGTCATTATTCTTGCAGCTTGTTTTTAATTTAAGTACTATTATGTCATTTTGGAAATACTAAATCAAATCTACTGTGCTTACTAATTAGAGGTATACTAAAAACAGTATGAGCATACTTGGGATAAACTTGGATTACAAATAGGCCACACATTTTATTAAATAAAAAACAAACAAACAAATAAATACTGTCCAAACATAATAAAAGTGATTGCTACTGCAGGAAATATTATATTTAGGACAGGTATTTAGGTTAAGCTAATAACCTGTTATACATCTTCTCTGTCTTCCAAAATTATATTATATGAAAGCGTGCATGATTCAGTGCTTATGATTATTATTTTATCAATATTTTATTTCTTATTATTCAACTTAAACAAATATTTTTATTTGTAAAATGTACTTTAGTTTTAAGTGTTTATAAACTGTCAAGAGCCCATCAGAGTTATCAATGCACTAATAAAAAGGAAATAAATAAATAAATATGCTACATTATGCAATATCAAGCAATTTTTTTAAAAAAGACAAAATGATGTATTTTCTTTTTTAAAAAAGTAATCATTTATTTAAGACAGGTAAAAAAATTACCCTACTACTTAAAATAGAATAATCAATAATCTAGTATCTAAACACATAATTGTATTTTTTCAACGTAATTAGTTCAATACTAAGTAGACATATTCGGATTTTTGCAAATGGTTTTGGGGAAATGTATACACACTTATCTATATTATATTATTTCATCTATAATTAACATAGATGTATTGTCTCATACATGTAAAAAGATATCAATAAGATTCAGAAATCATTATTCTTAAAGGTTAGATTGTAAATATGTGCAACATGCATACATTTTCATTGTATGCAACAAATTACACTGTAACTTATTTGCTATATTATTTTTGTAACAGTTGTAAGCAACAATTTCTAATGAGAATGAATAAATACTTGTGTCATGTTAATGTTATTATATATTAATATTATATAATAGAACAGAATATCAAATCATCGTCAATGCACAACATGTGTACAATGAAATTGAATATGCCTCCCTTGGTGCAGCCCCCCCAAAACACAAAATACATCTCAATAACTCAATAAATGAAAGAAATAGAATCCCTAAGTCCAAATAAGTAATAACTAACACACATTCCCATATACCTTTATGTATGTAACATTATATTATATTAGACCGGTATGAACATGTTGCTTGTTGCGTTGGCCCTGCAGATCATTATTAAACCTAGTTGTGGTGTTATGTTACATTCAGAAGTCTGACAGCCCATGCATAAAAGCTATTTTGCAGCATATTCATTTGTCTGGCTATGCTTCTATATCTCCTGCCCGATGCAGAAGAGTAAAGAAGTGTTGAACAGGGTGTGAATGATCCCTGAGGATTTGCTGTGGCAGCGGGTTCTAGCAATTTCATCCAGTGGTGTCAGGGGACAGCCCATAATTTTTTGTGCTGTGCTCATCACCCTCTGTAATGCCTTTCTGTCTGCGGCTGTCAAGCCATCATACCATATCATAACACAATATGTAAGGACTCTTTCTATCATAGACTGGTAAAAGGAAGTCATCAGTCGTTGTTCCACCTGATTATTCTGCAAGAACCTAAGGAAATGGAGTCTCTGTTGAGCCTTTCTGACCACCTGGATCATGTTATTTTTCCAGGTGAGATCTTGGCTAAGGTGGACTCCCAGAAATTTGAAAGAGAAGACCCTCTCTACACAGCCCCCCTTGATGTAATGTGGGGAGGTTCCTCTCGCTGCTTCCAGAAGTCTAAAACTATCTTCTTTGTCTTGCTGGTGTTTAGATGCAAGTTGTTTCCTGAGCACCATGTGGATAACTTCTGGACTTCTTCTCTGTATGCTAATTCATTTTCTCCCATAATAAGACCCAATATAGTGGTATCATCTGCAAACTTTATTATCACGTTAGATGGACCAGAGGATATGCAGTGTACAAGGAGTACAGGTAGGGACTGAGCACTCAGCCCTGAGGAGAGCCAGTGCTGAGCTTCAGGGAGGAGGATGTATTAATATATATTATCTGTCTTAGTAGAAAGCATGGATATGTTGGTGGGCTCTTAGCCAGCTGACTTCATAAAATGAATAATATTCTTTCTTAAACAATGTAATTAACTCTTAATGAACCTTTTCCATTTCCAGTAAATTCAATTTAGTTTAATCCATGGGTTTATGGTAATGCTGAGCTCATTAAAATGTTACTTAAAACTCAGTATAATGCATACTGAGAGGTATAAGCTTCATTATGATAATATATTGTAGAATGAAAAAAAGAATGCTTTATTATCATTTAAGTGTTTCCAAAACTAAATAAATTTGCATAGTGAGAAGGCTCATAGAATAGTTTAGATGATACTCAATAATTAAGCAGATCTGTAATTAAAAATGCATTTATAAAAATAATGGTATTGTTTATTCCTGGTTATTTTCCCAATTAAGAAAAGTACCCATATCAATCCAATACATGAATTTGGATAGGACAGATGGAACAGGCAGATCACAAGCTAAGATTAATTTTTTTTTTATTCCTAATTATGGCTATGTTTGTTTAAACATTTCCTGATAGAAAACAGTACTTGCATAAAAAATAAATAAATAACATGGCCAGTCATTCTTTTACTAGTTGTAAATTAGAAGAGTCAAACAATGGATGAGTTATGCTACTATGTGGCCAGCAATACAGACACATTGTATTCTGTTTTGCAGTTTTGCATACCTATTAGAGGATCTAATAAAGAATTACTGCAAATAAATTACAACACTGTTTTGGTCATTATCATTTTTCCCTTGTATTCTCTATAACATGTTCTACATAGTGCATTATGAAAAATACTTCTTTATTATATGTCTTTATGTGTGTAATTCAGAAAATTAAATTCATTGGCTCTTATTTTCCCTAAAAATCTGTTTTATTACAAATTAAACTCAACAGGAGGTTTTTTTCCTGACATCATAAGAATTACTTGAAGAACTACATGTCTCTGATAGTTTCTATTAATTAAAAAAATACTTTGCTTTCTTCATAGCAGTTTCTGCCTTCTAGAGTGAGGGTTCTCCAAAATTTGAACAGTTCCCACCTTACTGATATCAAGTGCCCTAAAGGCTCTGCCTATGACTTTGGAGTAAGTTTGAAGTCTTCTCATTTTCCCCTCTTTGCTTTGCTCCTATCCATGTTTGTTTTCTCTGTTGTTTTGTTTAGTGATGCTGTTGCATTGTCCCTTTAAAATGTTTTTTAACAATTTGTAAATTTGTAAATAGGTGGTGTATAAATTTAATAAACTCCCAGTGTTGCCAGGAGTCAGGTGGTATATAAATTTAATAAATAATAATATGTTATGGGCCTTTCATGCTCTGAACAGGATGAGAGCTATGCCAGAAGTTCAACCATACTAGATCAACCTTATCAGTAAAGACTGAAGAAGACTGTGGCCCGTATAAACAATATGGATCAGTCATTGCCCAGGTCAACAAGATCCCATACCAGATCAATCATCAATCAGGACTATGCTAGGAGTTCCTGGACATCTATTGTAAAATGGGGTACAGGATTCAGGGCTGCAGGGTGAGCAACCAGGTCAGCAGCTGCAGGACTACTGGAGAAAAAGCTGATTACCTGTCATAAATATTGAAAGAGCTGGAAAGTTGAAGAAAGAGACAGGAGGACTAATAACTGACTACACAAGACCAAGCTTTAAGAACAAATGCATACAAAGTCAGAATTGAGAGGGCAGTAACAGATAGCAAATGCCAACTCTACAAAGAAGCTAACAGTGGGCAATTTAATTAGCTGCTTTAAAAAGATTGCATATGACAAAAATGAAGCATTGAATTATCTACAAGAAATAACCATTTTTCTGCAAGGAATAACTGGTGGCGCCACAAAAGAGAGAAAGTAAAAGAAAATGAACAAGCTAAAGCACTCTGGAACTTTAGAATTCAAACAGACAAACACCTGCCAGTTAATACCCTAAACTTAACAAATGTTGATGAGAAAGGAAAAAATTCTGAATAGTGGACATTGCAGAACAAGGAGACAGCAGAAAAAAGAGAACTGGAGAAAATTTTCTCCACATGTTTTGATTATCCTGCTTATGTGCATTAATTAAACATGATACTGTACTCTCTAAGGTATATCCCTGCATCTTATACAATATAAATTTTTTAATGTTATGTTTATCTTATTATAATTACTGCTTTTCATACTTTAAGCTTGGCTTATGAAGATAAATTTGCAGCATATAATTCATGTTTATCAGGAAACAATTATAATAAACGTCCTGTTGTTAATAAAATAACATTTGACTTTTTCACAGTAAAGTCATATCCTTAATTCATATTAAATTTAAATTGCTATTGAAATCTTTTTTTTTAATATTCACTACTTTCAATATCCTTTTTAAAACAAAATTTAGTATTCAAATTTTTTTTCAAAATGTAAAAACATAAAACTGTATGCATCATTATATCAACATCAAGACATCTTTTACATTACCTTATCATCTTTCAATACACACATTTCTTTCATTATACAATTTGAACTTAATGTATTAATAAATATAGATAGGTATGAATATAGATATAAGTATTTACATAGTTTCTTAGTCTTTACCTAATTGCCATTTTGATTTCTTTTTATTCTTAAATCATTCATACCAGGCATCCCATACATTATAATAGAATGATATGGCCATAGGTGTACATTATAGACCACCCAATCAAGCAGAAAATATAGACGTCCTTTTTGCCAGCCAACTAGCAAACATATGCAGGAAACACACAACAATAGTAATGGGAGACTTCAATTATCCTGATATCAATTGGAAAACTAATTCTGCACCAAGTGAGAAATCAAATAAGTTCCTAACCAACCTAGCTGACAACTTTGTTGTCCAAAAGGTAGAGGGTGAAACTAGAGGGACAGCCATACTGGATTTAATTCTTACAAACAGAGAGAAGTGATAGAGGGAGTTGAAACTGCAGGAACCTTGGGTGAGAGTGACCATGTCATACTAGAATTCAACATAACACAGAGGTCATCTCAGAACCACTGCACCACATCTTTCAAAAATCCTGGAGCACTGGGGAACTACCAGAGGACTGGAAATGAGCTGATGTGGTTCCCATCTTCAAAACACGGGAAAAAAACCCAGACCCAGGAAACGACCAATCAGTCTAACATCAATACCCGGGAAGATACTGGAAAAGATGATAAAAAAACAGGTCTGCCAACATCTAGAAACAAGTAAAGTAATAATTAGCCGTCAGCACAGGTTTGTTAAAAACAGATCATGCCAAACCAATCTTATTTCATTTTTCATCTAAATTAGTAAACCAGCAAAATGCTGTGGACATAATATATTTAGATTTCAGCAAGGCATTCGACAAAATAGATCACAACCTGCTTCTTAGTAAGCTAGAAAAAAGGGGAATAGATAGCACCACCACTAGATGGATTCACAACTGGCTGGCAAACCGTACTCAACGAGTAGTCCTTAATGGGTCTAAGTCTACATGGAGGGAAGTAAGCAGTGGGGTGCCACAAGGTTCTGTCTTAGGCCCAGTACTCTTCAATATCTTTATTAACAATTTAGATGAAGGAATAGAAGGGGAACTTACCAAATTTGCAGATGATATTAAGGTGGCAGGAATAGCTAACACCTAAGAAAATAGGCTCAAGATCCAAATGGATCTTGACAGACTAGAACACTGGGCCGTATCTAACAAAATGAAATTCAATGTAGAGAAAAGTAAAGTCCTACACTTAGGAACGAAAAACCAAAAGTACACATATAGACTGGGTGAAACCAGGCTCAACAGCAGTAATTGTGAGAGGGATCTTGGAGTCTTAGTGGACAACCAGCTAAATATGAGCCAGCAGTGTGCAGCAGCAGTCAAAAAAGCCAATGCAATCCTAAGTTGCATTAACAGAGAGATAGAATAGAGATCAAGGGAGGTACTAATATCACTCTATAAAGCCTTAGTAAGACCACACCTAGCATCCAGTTTTGGTCACCACATTATAAAAAAGATGTTGAGTCTCTAGAAAATGTACAAAGAAGAGCAACCAGGAAGATTAGGGGACTGGAGGCTAAAATATACAATGAATGGTTGCAAGAACTGGGCCACAGGGAGGAAGGGGTCAAGCTATTTTCTAAAGCGCCTGTAGGCCAGACAAGGAATAATGGATGGAAACTAAACAAAGAGAGGTTTAACCTGGAAATAAGGAGAAACTTTCTTAAAGTGAGAACAATCAACCAATGGAACAGCTTGCCCTCGGAAGTTGTGGGAGAGCCATCACTTGAGACTTTCAAGAAGAGATTGGACTGCCATTTGATTGTTCTCCTGCCTGGTGTAGGTTCTCCTGCCTGGGTGGGGGGTTGGACTAGATGACCTTCAAGGTCCCTTCCAACTCTGATTATCTGTTATCTGTTAAATAGCCTAAACCTGGTCTGACCAGTAAGAATAGCAAAGGCTGATAATAATCTTCATTATAACATGAGACTTCTGTTGATGAAGCTTAGAATTGCATGCTTTTTGAATAGCTGCATCACACTGTTTGCTCTCATTCAACTTGAGACAACCAATAACAAATATTGTTTTAGAATTTAATGCTTCCCAAATGGTTTTTTACCACCTTATATGTACATCTTTGATTTTTCTACATTAATGTAGTCTTCCCAAAGGTGCTTTTTAAAATGCACTTTTGGGACAACCATGATCTGGATGATTGAGGATTTCCATAAACATAATGATTGTAGGTCTTCGTATTTGTCTTGAAATTCTGGTTATTCATTCTTGTCCATGTTGTAGAAAATTATTCCTTTTGAGAAACTAGTTTGAACAGAACTTCAGGCACACTTATTTATTTTTGAAATCATTTTTTCCAGTTCCTTGTATAATTACATCTAATTGATGTTTTCCCATGTGAAATTCATATTGTTCTTTATCTTTTTTATATCTTGCCTGAATTTGTATGTATGGCCACCAGTCTATTTGTATATTTTGTTGTTGTAGTTCTTGAATTGTTTTCGGCCTTCCTCGTTCATCTAATAAGACTTTATAATTTCTCATTTTGTCCAGATCCATTGCATTGGGGTAGATTTGTGCTTCCATAGTTGACAGCCAGCATCGTACTTTATCATAATGATTCTTTTCAATTTTATTCCATATTCGAATTAATGAGTCTCTTTTAAGGTGTCTCTGAAAATAAAAAAGTTGCTTATTTTTCCCTTCCATAGAAACTTATGCTACCCTTTTTGCAAGTCATGGCCTTCTATTAAGAGTATTATTCTGTTTTCCAGATTGATCCATTCCTTGAGCCATACCATGGCTGCTACCTGATAGTACGTTTCCCAGTCAGGGGCACTGGGAAAAAGGCACCCCCTTTCTCTTTTGTCCTGTAATAGTTTCAATACCCTCCTTCTACATCTACAGGATCAACTATTTGATTTGCTTCCTAATGCTTTAGTGATACAGTGATTATTTATCTATAGAAACTTTAATTCACTCACTATTCACTAATCTATTTAGACTGTTTGAATGATTGAAATATTATTTCAGAACTCCTCAGTGTGTGTTGATGAAGAATTGTTGTTGGTCATTCTGAAATTGAATCAGCTATTTATCCCCCTGTCAATCTATACAGGCTTGCTTAAAGGTAGACTTACTAACAACCCTCTTAGCGTTTTTGATCAGTTAAGTAGCATATTCTTTTACTCTCCTTACATTCAGATACTTTGTGGTCTCCATTAGAACCATCCTAGATATCAAAAGTTATAATGAAAAGGTACTGTCATAAGCTATAATGATAAAATTTCCCAATTCTCAACTTTCTTCTTTTTAAATATTAGAAAATTTGCCTCTTTCCACTTATCCAACCCTCTTTTTTCAATATACAATTTTTAAAAATAATATAAACAACATATATAATTATTCTAAAAAGCCATGCAAATTTGAAGCTAAAGGAATTAATCTTGTTTTTTAAAAAAAGATTAAAATTGATAAAATAATTAGTGAATGTACTAGGCAAAAAACATGAGTTACTGACAATTACCTTTACACATTCAAGAAGGAAAAAGTCATTTTTAAAGCTCATATATAAATAATTTGATTCACTTGAGAAAATGCCTACATTTTTGGTATTGATAAAATAATGTACAGATACCTGAAAATATCAGTGAATATGTAAAAAAAACATCTAAAGACTCAATTGACAAAGTCAAAATCATAAGGCAAACATTCCAGGAGAACTTATTGCCACTATTATTTTTTGTTTTAGGAATGATACTCTACATTTTAAAATAATTAAAAGCAATTTGGCTATCAATTCACAAAGCAAAGTAAAAAGAAATACAAAAGCAAAAGCAGAACATCAATCTCTACTGAATACTATCCATTATCTTAACTGAGGATTATGAATGCAATTCAGTCAACACAAATGCATAATTTGTTTGGACTAACACTTTGGCATTTAAAGAAAGAAAAATTGTTGAAAAGATGGATTACAGTTACTTTATAAATATGCTCTAAGAAGGTTGGCACGAGAATACACAAACAATTAGGACTAATGAAGCCTTCTGACTTATTGCATGAAGAAGTTAAAAAGAGTACAAACTATAATTATATAACATGAATCTAGAAAAAAGAATCCAATATAAAATGCAGGGAGTATAATTAAAGCCATAAACACTTGGGCATAATTGGCTGAAATGAGCTGAACTAGACATACTTGATAGGAAAACAAGAAAATTAATGCCATGAATCATACTTTCCACTGAGTAATTGATATCAATGGGCTCTAGTTTGCCAGAAGGAAAGGTGGAAGGAAAGTACTACACATACACAAAACAATACAAGTAGAGAAACAGGTTTGAATTATTATATTAGGCACCATAAGAACCACTAGTGGTAGAAATTCATAAAGTACTAAAGTCTACCAAATCAAAGGAAGATTAGTAATAGGAAGTTGAATTAATATATAGAGATACACATTTCTTCACAGTTCAATATTAAGAGAAAATCAAATCAAAATTTTACCATGTAGTGACTAAAAACTAGGATATTTACTGAAGGAGCAATCATGGCAGTACAATTTCTATTGATTTATTAGATTTTTAACCAGCCTTTGTTACTTTATAAGTAATTTAAAGCACCTCACATACATAATGCTCTTTCTTCCACCTATTTGCCCAACAACAGCAACCCCTTGAAAATGGATTGGGTTGAGAGTGATTGGCCCAAAATCACCCAGCTGGCTTCTATGCCTAAGGCAGAACCAGATTTCACCCTCTGGTATTCAGACCAGCATCTTCCTCAGATATGCAAACAAACATAATTGAAGCACAAATATTTCAAATTATATAAATGTCAACTATATTACATCAAAGATAAAACACAAGGGCACCTTATAAATCACAGTAGCAAAATTGCCCAAATTGAACATGTTGCATTTCTGATGTTCATACATCAGAATAACTTGTGAGATTTCAAAATGCAGACTAATAGAAACCTCAGATACAATACACCAAATGTTAATGTTATTGAAAAATAATTGATATAGCAGTATCAGAAGATAGTAAAATTGAAAAAAGCAGTTTTCTGTGATATTCATTGGATGAATACACATATATTTACGAGATAGTTATTCAAATGACATACGTGTGTAAATGTGTGTGAGTACCCAATATGAATTAAGTATTTTATTCTAGCAAAGAACTGAGGTATTATAGCTCAAATTATCTATCCAACTGACCTGCATATCCCTCCAGACAATTTTGAGGCATAGGATTTAACATCAACAGGTAGGATATAAAGAGTATAAAAGTTCCATTGTGATGCTTACTTTACTTCAATTAAGCATCAGTATCATAACAAACCGTGTTTCTGTTCTTTTTTAAAGTTTGTAGTTTGGTGTAAAGATTGAGGTAGTTCTAAATCTATTAACAATCCCATAGCTGCATTTGTTAAATTTGTGGAATAGGCTTTAGAGAATTCTAATTGACTTTCTGTATCTTAGAAATTTTCAGTAGATATATCCTGACAAAGCAGTTCTGCAAGAGTCTCTATATTAGGTTGTATATTAGTTCACTGAACTCAAGGGAGTTTACTATCTACTTCAAGATCAAAAGGTTTTTAATCTTCATTAATATTAATAATTGATGTTTTGGATCCTCCAGAGTGCCTTATTGGTTTGAGATGGTGTTTGAAAACTTCAGAGCAAAGCCTGGGAAATGTACTTTTTTCTTTTCCTGTATCATTTTCTTTCAAATATGAACCTTCAACTCCATAATGTACAAATTATAAAATATTTTTAAGATTCTCCAATGTACTTGGAGTTATATTATTATTATTATTATTCATATTGATCTTACACAAAATATTCAAAGAAATTCTGGTTCATATGATAAATTCTTTCATTTGTATCAAAACAGATTAAGAACAAATCTGAGGAAGTTTATGTAGCTAATTTTAAACATCATTAAAGCTTGAACATATGGGAAAAATGATAAGGCTTTAAATTTATTTTAGAATAGTTATGGTCAGACAGTAAATAAAAAATGCTAATGTAATCACATAGTTCAACATTATACAGTATATAATGTTAAAAATCCAAATTTCTGATGTTTTATTCAAAACTAGATTTATATTTTTAAATTATTTTATTTATTTATTTATTTATTTTATTTGTCAATTGTTTACGAGATAAGTAAAAGTGTATACATAATTATGAATACATGAAATGAGTACATATAAGAAAAATAAAAGAAAAATAAAAGAAACAATAGGACAGGGACGGTAGGCACGTTGGTGCGCTTATGCACGCCCCCTACAGACCTCTTAGGAAAGGGGTGAGGTCAATAGTAGACAGTCTAAGGTTAAAGTTTTTGGGGTTTGGGGAAGAAACTACAGAGTCGGGTAGAGTATTCCAGACATTGACCACTCTGTTGCTGAAGTCGTATTTCCTGCAACCAAGCTTGGTGCGGTTAACCTTGAGTTTGTATCTGTTGTGTGCTCTTGTGTTGTTATGGTTGAAGCTGAAGTATTCATTGACAGGTAGGACATTGCAATGTATGATTTTATATACCATGTTTAAATCAGACCGAAGGCGGCGTAATTCAAGGTTTTCTAGTTCTAGAATTTCAAGTCTGGTGGCATAAGGTATTCTACAATGAGTAGAGGAGTGGAGAACTCTTCTTGTGAAATATTTCTGGACTTTCTCAATTGTGCTAATATCAGATATGTAATGTGGGTTCCAGACTGATGAGCTGTATTCGAGTATTGGTCTAGCAAATGTTTTGTATGCTCTAGTTAGTAGTGTGATATTACCAGAGAAAAAGCTACGTAAGATTAGGTTAACAACTCTTAATGCCTTTTTGGCTATGTAGTTGCAGTGGGCACTAGCACTTAGATCATTAGAGGTGAGTATTCCAAGGTCCTTTACAGAGCTTGGATCATCAACAAGATCTTGACTATTCAGCTTGTATTTTATTTTCGGATTTTTTTGCCAATATGTAAGACAGAGCATTTATTTGTTGAGATTTGAAGTTGCCATTTGTTTGACCATTCTGATACACAGTCAAGATCTTTTTGAAGGGTAGCAGTATTATCTGTGGTATTGAACAGCTTTACATCATCAGCGAAAAGAACGCAGTTGCTCTTAATATGATCACAGAGGTCATTTATGTAGAGTATGAAGAGAGTTGGTCCTAGAACACTGCCTTGGGGGACACCACTATTGACAGGTACAGAATTTGATAGGACACTCCCAATTTTGACCATTTGTTGTCTGTTTGACAGGAATGCTTCTATCCAGTTATGCAGTTGTCCAGAGATACCATAGGATTTTATTTTTAGTAGTAGTTTGTCATGTACCACTGAATCAAAGGCTTTACAGAAGTCTATGTAGATTGCATCTATTGTTTTGCCCTGATCAAGTTGTGTAGTCCATATGTTTTTGCAGTGTAAGAGTTGCAGATTACAGGATAGTTTTTTTCTGAAACCAAATTGTTTATTGGAGAGTAGGTTGTTTGTCTCTAAGTGGAGGATGATGGATTGGTTAATAATTGATTCCATGACTTTACAGGTGACGCAGCATAAGGAGATTGGTCTGTAAATTATATTGTTCCTTGTAACACAGTGGTATTTGACTGCTTTGTAACTCATCGAATTTGGTACTTGACACATTTTGACATGAAAATATTGCCTCACTACTCATCATTTGTTTGGTAGTTGACATGCAATTTAGAACTTGGTGTCGGTTGCTTGTGATGAATGAATTATTCCTTATGGGAAAAATTGTGTGGTACTCTTCATTTTTGGTATTAATTTTGCCCTGATTAGTATTGAGTATTGAGTATATTGTACTACATTAACTACATTATTAGATAAAATAGGATATAATGAAACAAGTCCATATCACACTGGGTATCCTCATCTATTTTATTCTTCCAATTTAGTCCTTTTAAAATATTTTCTGAGATATCCAATAAATATGAAAAAAATAACAATCTAGCCAAGGGAATTTCAATATGAGGAAGCAAGTGTATTTAACAGGAAGATGACAGATGGTAGGGCAAATCGTTTTTGAACCATTTCCATATCTGTTTTTTGATTAGTCACTACAGATCAAAAATAGATTATTGTTTTTTGTTATATCTCATTTCTTCTTCAATTAGCAAGAAAATAGTGTGCTTATTATTTCTATTTGTATTGCTGTACAAAATTGATGAGAAAGAACTGTTTTTTTAAAATGAAGATGGAAATTTCTAGCTATAATAGCAAAAAGGAAAGCATTAAAGAATGTTAGAATAAAACTCTACCTATAACATCCAAATGCTATCAACAATTTGAAATAGATATCTATTAAAGCTGAAGGAGATCATAGCTAAAAAGGATGTGTCATTTTACTGAGAAGTCGAAGTACTACAAATTTAGTTGTTGGAAAACAAGGATAGAAGGAAAAAAAATTGGATAGAGGAAAACACTTGTCAGGCATTAGGAGTTTTATCAAATAAATGCCCATAGAAAAGATGAAACTCCCCTTGCCATGAGGCTGCTTCAATTGGCCGATCGACACTGCTTAATGGCAAGGGGACATGGGCAGCCACGCCTCGCCCTGAAGCGGCTGGGGACTCTGCCTTCAAGGGAGCTTTCATCGGCTGATAGAAGCAGCCTCACAGCGAGGGGAGTGTGTGCACTCACCCCGAGGCTGCTTCTACCGGCCGATCGAAGTGGCTGGTGACTGCCCTTGGGGAGCTTCCATCACCTGAAAGACACTGCCTAATGGCGAGGGGACATGGGTAGCCACGCTTCGCCCCGAAGTGGCAGGGGACTTTGCTTTCGGGGAGCTTTCATCGGCTGATAGAAATGGCCTTGTGGAGAGGTACATGCGTATGGGCTGCTCTAGGTGGGGGAGGAAATTAAGTCATCCCCGAAAAGACAGCCTAGCTGTTTTTTCAGGGCTCAAAAAAAAAAAAAAAAAAAAAAAAGGCCTGGCCTTATTTTGTGAGAAACACGGTAGTATCTCAAACTGTGCACTGTACTTAAATAGTATGTTACAAATTATTTCAATTAAAATAAAGAGAAATGGCCTAATTGGTAAGCAATGATTCACTCTTTGCCAACTTTTGCACTCTGACATCCATCTCAGTCATTTGAGAGAAACTGCTGAGAGACCTAGCTACATTGGTTACAGGATAATGTGTTAAATTTTAAGTACTTTGTCACAGACACCTATTATGATGAAAAAGTTTTTGATGCGTTTTAAAATCACCCTTTTGGAGTTTTCTAGAATGAATGTATTCATATTTCATGAAATTGTGGAAAGTTATTTACAATCGAATGGCAAGACTGTGGAAGAAATAGTAATTCTAACTCAAGTGTGCAGTCGGAGACAAAATGCCACTTGAAATTTTCCCAGGTTAAAGAGTGGCAGACATTGCTCAATTAGGCAAATATGAGCCAGAGAGGACAAGAGAGCAGTAGTACTATTAGAAGAAGAAAAGTTTGCTACTTTTATTTAACATGTTCATAAATGTAACAGAACAAAATCTGCCATAAATTAGAGGCATTAAAAAGTATGCTGATTAACAGCTATATCTCCAATAGAATTACTTAAAGTGATTCAACTTTGCCCAGACAATATTCCTGCATGTAGAAGATTAATTTTGGTGATTACTATTCCTTGTTCTTACTGCCTCTGTTAATAAAGTACAGACATTTTGTAGGAGAACAAGACTTCTTTTGTTTTTCACTAAAATTATTTCCTAAAACTGCACTACGCTGAAACGTATACTTGAGGTATTAATATATGTTGTCACAATAGCCTAATATTATTAATGTGGATGACAAATCAGCAGTATTTGGTGACAACTAGCCACATATATGAAGGGACTGCTGGTGTTTAATACAACTGCACAAAGGAATCCAAATGGTGAGGTTATATTCCATATATATTTTTCCCAACTTAGAGGTAGCATTCCCCAAGGCAAAGCATTTCTCTAAAGTTTAATAAATTATTATGCTAGCTAAACCTAGCTATAATAATGGCCTTTAATATTTAAAATGTTCCAGTTTTAATTTGGGATGCAGTAGAGATTATTCGAAGATAATAGCACTACCAGACTTTATAATTATCTCCCAATAATTATAGAATTCAGAATTAAACAAATTTATTTCAAAGTCTTTAGAAGGTTAAGAAGAAACTTAGGGGGTCTCTTCAGTGAGAGATTGAAATCTGTGATCGTGCATGGTTTCAATCTGTGCTCACTGCTGGAGTGCCCCGATCTTTTGGATTCGGGGATGAAGCCACCCCGTAGAGGTGGTGAAGAGGGGGGAGATTGCTAGCTGAGTGGAGGGGAGCCGCATCTCTCCTCCTTGGCTGGTCTAAACTCTCTTCCCCAAAGGCGGTTGCAGTGATGGTCAGAAATAGCCACCTCAAAGAAGAACCCGACTGAATAAGCATAAAAAAGTAAGTTTATACTAGAAGGCTATGGTTCAAATAATATATGAAAAATAAAGTCTAATTTATGTTAATTTGTCATCTAGTCAGTGATATGCTCCAATAAAAAACCTCAATATTGGATTCCCCTGAAAAAAATAGGGTCAAAACAGACGAGGATCACCACTGCAACCGCCTTCAGGAACCTCAAAGAAGAACCCGACTGGATAAGATTGTGCAGGAGGAAGACAAAGAGGAAAGCAGGACAGACCGGGCTAAACAACAGAGAACATCTAAGCAAGGTACCCTGAATCTAAAAGTACCTAGAGGGATACTTCTGAAAGAAGATCTTTAAGCAGTGAAGGAGAGAGAAAAGGAGGTTAAAAACCCTTTTTTAACCTTTATATTGACAATTACAAATGGTATGGAAAGAAATTTATATTAATCTATTTTGACACTAATAGGCAACCTTAAGATGAAATCTAAGTGACAAAAGGAGAATAAAGATTTTTTTTCTTGGTCATTTTAAAGCCCTAAAAAGGAGAAGAGTGGAGGCAAAAGGGTGGGACTTGGAATAATGGAAAAATGGAGTGCCACCTGGAAAAATAAAGAGGATTAACAGTGAAACTTTGAAAAGACTCCCAAGGATACATTGTAACTGAAATCTTATTAAAAGATACAGTAACCCATGGAAAGGAAAAGTAAAAGAAAGAAACAAGAAGGAACAGTCTGGGATCATTTGGTGATTTTAAAAAAAGGTTTTGGCATTGGTTTTTTTCTTTCTTTTTCTGTTTTTAGTTAAAGTCAATCGAGTGGTTGTTCAAAAGTGTTCAAAATGCCATCACTCCTGGAGGGATTGAAGATGAGTCTTAAAAACAGAAAGTAGATGCAGAAAAGGGAGGAAGATCCTTTGGCTTTGTATTTGAATTTTTTGAAATGGAGATCATGAACTATGAAAAGCAAAAGGAAAACCTTCAAGAGCAAGAAAAAGGACAGGACAAAGAAGAAGCCATTTTCAATGACCAAATAATGCAAAGTGTGGTAATAAGGGGAAAAGGGGGGAAAGGAGTTAAAAGTATGAGATCAAAGGGAACAGCCAAAAAGAAAAATAGTCTGAAAAAGAAGTATAACATCAAGGAGAAGCAGAAAAGAAAACTACAGAAGAGAAAATTAGAGAGAGAAGGGTATAAAAAAGGGGATGAGAAAAAGGGGGGAAAGATAGAAAGAGAAAGAACTTATGAGGGACAAAAACAGGAAATAAAGAAAAAGGATTAAAGGTTTTTGCTCAGCTAGAAAACACAGAGACAATGGTTAAATTAAGTTAAAAGTAAGGATTCTGCAAAGGTACAAAAGATAGTGTTGTGACAGTAGAATGCTGCAATAAGTTAGAAATGAAATAAGTAAATAATTTATGAGATAAAACTATTGTTATGTAATGGTATGTTTATTTATAATTAATGCAACAATAAAGAAGAGAGGGAAACATTGCAATTGTTTCTAAAACTTGATAAAATATTGAAAAGAAATGTGAAAGATTTATAGGTAAATTTAGACTAGTTATTAGAATGAATTTGAATAATTATTTTGCTTATTAATAGTAAATAATTCATAAGATAAAACTGTATGACTATCCAATGGTATGCTTATTAACAGTTCAGTAATAATGAAGAAGGGAGGGAAACATTTCAATTGTTCTCAAAGATAGATATTGAAAAGAAATGTGAAAGATTTACAAGGTTCATACCAGTACTAGAATGATTTTGAATAACTTATTTTGTTTACTAATATGTGTGTGTGTATGTGTGTGTGTGTGTGTGTGTGTGTGTGTGTGTGTGTGTGTATTCTCAAGTTTTCGCGGGTACTTACATGTATGGCATTCAGCTTCATTTGTGGGAAAATACCTGAACAAAGCTGAATGCCATACACACACACACACACACATATATATATTGTTTTTTGCTGTTTTTAGAATTTTTTTTACATTTTCAAGGGGAAGTACCAAGCAGAGTCTGAATGATGAGATCTACATGATATAAAATAGATATTAGAAATTTGAATGTTATAATTTTAGAATGCACAAATTCAATGTTTAATGAGATTTCATATGATAATAACAAGATTTAAAGGTGTTGCACTTTGATTGGCAATCATAGGAGGAATTTTGCTTCTTAAGAATGTTGGAAGAGAACATATGAAATTGTAAACAAGACAGATGAAAGTATAAGTACAATGAATAAAATGATACAGAAACTTAGGTAAAAGAAATACAATTGAATAAGAAGAAAATGAGATAACCATAAAAGAAAATTAAGAGAAGTAAAGGGAGAAATAGTGAGAAGCTGGAAAAAGTGTAATAAGATATGAAGTTGAATACATAAGATGAATATGCATATGAAATTGTGTCTCTATGGAAATGTGATAACCCGGAATGATGCTGTACTCAAATAAGATGTTTTATTTGTTTTGTTAAAACTCAATGAAACTTTATTTTTTTAAAAAAGAAGAAACTTATGGTTACATATAACATTTTATGCAATTCTGTTCAATTTTGTTTCAATGAATCCCAAGGTAAATACTATTTTTTTATAAATCTGAATGAATACTTATTTGACATTTACATGCAATTTATTTTTACTGATTCTAAACAAAAATGATGAATATATTTTCTGGGATTTGTTTGATTTTGTGGAGACCAAGAAAATAGATAATGGAACTTGTAGTTTCACGCGAGACCCATGCTTCCTGGCTCTCTCAGGCAGCCAGTTTTGTTTGAATGATTATATTTGACAGATGATACATTTTTTGTGGCAAATCATAATGTTATTTTCCACATAATGCATTCATACACCTTCTCTTTGATAAAACATTGGTCATACTGGACAACTTCCATCCCATATCTGAATTTTTCTTTTGGGAGAAGTTGATAGAAAACGGCAGCAAGGAATCAGTTACACTGATGGAGCACATTATTGATATATGTTCTAGTCAGAATTCAGGCTAGGGCATAGGGTGGAAACTGTAGGAAATGACCAGGCTGAGTCCAATGGTGGAGCCAAATGTGTCATAAGTTTGGAGTCGCTATGATCCCAGAGAACTGAGTTCAGTTCCCCTTGTATTCTGTTTACTTTTATCTAGCACCAATTCTTGTGTATAGGAAGCATGGAATAAACTCGTAATAATTTTGAACTCGATCCTGGCTCCTGATTTCTTATGTCTGACAAAAGGTAATACTAATTCAGATGTGGATTTCTCAGTTCACACAATTGCCATAGGGGTATTCAGTTCTTAACTGCATTCTGATTAAGAAAGGTTTCATGACTCTGTGTTTTAGGTTTCCTCAATGATAAGAGTCAACACATTTTTTTTCTCTCAGCAGCTGCCAACACGTTTGCTTTATTGGAAGAAGATTATAAAAGTTTCTTGGGTACCATCCAGGAGATAACGAACAAGCTGTCCCCAATAATCAAAAGACACTGTAATCACTTCTTTTTTGGCTCTTGCTTTTGGCTCTTATAGCTATGATTAATATAGTAAATAAATAATTAAAAACAACAACTATACAGATATGACAAATGGTCAAAAACTCATTCGATTATGAGCTATCTTGATCTGTTCTCCATTTCTCTTTTTTACCCTTTAAAGTAAAAGTATGCAGTGACTGGCCTACTTTCTGATAACTTTAATTTATGTCATAGTTATTATGTGAAAATATAGTTATCAAGTTCATATAAATAAAAAGGTCAATCCTTCTCACACAAGCTAAATCTATTTGGGTGTGTCACCTGAGTGAAGCACACAGAAGGAAAATACAATCGTAAAATGTCATACTAGTTTAAATAGCTTTAAAAATTTAATTCTAATCACTACTGTTGTTGCCACAGATATTATATTTCAAGCACATACATATATTTATTAAAATATATTGGCAAAATAATATATCTAAATTTTATGACTTTTTCCTTAGTATTTTTATAGCAATTGGTATTAGTTTGAAGGTTCTTGGGATAATAATGTATTACTAGTTAGCATTTCTTCTAAACAGGATTGGTATGACTATAAATTCATTTTTGTGCACATAAATATGAAATAATGATTAAAATTAAAATTGATCAAAATTAAGTTTTTGATGATTTAAATATATATATATATTTGAAAGCTTCATTCTTTCAGGATAAATTTGTTGGGACCTGAATGTTGGTTGCAGGTAGGAGGAAGCCAGGAAAGAATCAGCCACAATTTAAAAAGCAGAGTCTCTCCTGTCATCTCCTCACTTCATCACTTTTGCACACATTTTATTTTTCTGCGTTTTTCTTTTGATTAGTAATTGTCACTCTCTTCACTGTAATAGACTCTTGGGAAAAAAAGTAAATCTCTCTGATCATTTATAGATTTCTGATTGTAAAAAAACTAATAGCCTAGGCAGACCCACTGCTAAATTACACTGCTCAAAAAAATAAAGGGAACACAAAAATAAGACATCCTAGTTCTGAATGAATGAAATATTCTTATTAAATACTTTGTTCATTACATAGTTGAATGTGCTGACAACAAACTCACACAAAAATTATCAATGGAAATCAAAGTTAGCAACCCATGGAGGTCTGGATTTGGAGTTACACTCAAAATTAAAGTGGAAAAAAACACCACAGCTGATCCAACTTTGATGTAACGTCCTTCAAACAAGTCAAAATGAGGCTCAGTAGCATGTGTGGCCTCCACGTGCCTGTATGAGCTCCCTACAATGCCTGGGGATGCTCCTGATGAGGTGGCAGATGATCTCCTGAGGGATCTCCCCCAACTCCTGGACTCTCTGTGGTGCAATGTGGCGTTGGTGGATGGAGTGAGACATGATGTCCCAGATGTGCTCAATTGGATTGAGGTCTGGGGAACGGGCAGGCCAGTCCATAGCATCAATGCCTTCGTCTTGCAGGAACTGCTGACACACTCCAGCCACATGAAGTCTAGCATTGTCTTGCATTAGGAGGAACCCAGGGCCCACTGCACCAGCATATAGTCTCACAAGGGCTCTGAGGATCTCATCTCGGTACCTAATGCCAGTCAGGCTACCTCTGGCGAGCATATGGAGGGCTGTGCGGCTCCCTAAAGAAATGCCACCCTACACCATTACTGACCCACTGCCAAACCGGTCATGCTGGAGGATGTTGCAGGCAGCAGAACATTCTCCATGGCGTCTCCAGACCCTGTCACATCTGTCACATCTGCTTAATGTGAACCTTCTTTCATCTGTGAAGAGCACAGGGCACCAGTGCCAAATTTGCCAATCTTGGTGTTCTCTGGCAAATGCCAAACATTCTGCACAGTGTTGGGCTGTAAGCACAACCCCCACCTGTGGACGTCGGGCCCTCATACCGCCCTCATGGAGTCTGTTTCTGACCGTTTGAGCAGCCACATGCACATTTGTGGCCCGCTGGAGGTCATTTTGCAGGGCTCTGGCAGTGCTCTTCCTGTCCCTCCTTGCACAAAGGTGGAGGTAGTGGTCCTGATGCTGGGTTGTTGTCCTCCTACGGCCTCCTCCACATCTCCTGATGTACTGGCCTGTCTCCTGGTAGCGCCTCCATGCTCTGGACGCTATGCTGACAGACACAGCAAACCTTCTTGCCACAGCTCGCATTGATGTGCCATCCTGGATGAGCTGCACTACCTGAGCCATTTGTGTGGGTTGTAGACTCCGTCTCATGCTACCACTAGAGTGAAAGCACCTCCAACATTCGAAAGTGACCAAACCATCAGCCAGAAAGCATAGGAACTAAGAAGTGGTCTGTGGTCACCACCTGCAGAATCACTCCTTTATTGGGGATGTCTTGCTAACTGCCTATGTTTTCCACCTGTTGTCTATTCCAGTTGCACAACAGCATGTGAAATTGATTGTCAATCAGTGTTGCTACCTAAGTGGACAGTTTGATTTCACAGAAGTGTGATTGACTTGGAATTACATTGTGTTGTTTAAGTGTTCCCTTTATTTTTTGAGTAGTATATTTAACCATGATATAAACTTTTGAGACTCTTAATGAGTTTCTATACAGCATTGAACATAGAATTATGAAACATATAAACACACAGCACTAATATTTATATTCAATATGTTTAAAGCTTATTCATTACTCAACATATATCTGGTTTGTTGATTTCTATTTTCTTTCCAAGGCTTTTCATTTACAAAGACATTCCTAACTTTACAAGGTGTTGGTATGATCAGTAGGAAATACAAAGCACTGAGAGGTTTTAATATAAGTAAAATATTCTAGATCAATAAAAGATAAAAAGTGCTATTAAAGAGGATTAATATACTCTTGGGAAAGAACTGTGTTATTTGCATTGATCTTTATGAAAAAGATAGAACAGGTAGCTCTTTAATACAGTATGATACATGCATTCTATAGCATAAGAGCAAATCAAAAGTAAAGACTTGAATACTGGAAATTTCAAGTACATCGTACCTGAAAATTTTTAACAGACCTTAAAAAGCAATATAAGTAGTCCTTGATTTACAACAGTTTCTTTGTGACTGTTCAAAGTTATAATAGCACTGAAAAAAGTGATGACATGACCATTTTTCACCTGACTGTTGCACCATCCCTATGGTCAGGTGATCAAAATTCAAACATTTGGCAACTGACTCATATTTATGACAGTTGTAGTGCCCCAGGGATCATGTGATCATCTTTTGTGACCTACTGAGAAGCAAACTCAATGGGGAAGCAAATTCACTTAACAACATTACTATTTTAACAATTGTGGTGATTCACTTAATAACTGTGACAAGAAAGGTTGTAAAATGGGGCAAAGGTCACTTAACAAATGCCTCACTTAGCAACATAATTTTTGGCTCAATTGGGGTTGTAAGTCAAGGACGACTTGTATAGGCTATTTTTTTTTTAAACATTACTGTAAGGAGCATTGCTGTGAGCATTGGAATTAAAAACTGATGGCATAGTTGTATCAGAACATGTTTCAGGTCAGAATAATATGTTGCTTGCCCAAGTATAGATTCATAAAGTCTTTCTAAAAATCCAGGTGTATAATACATATTTGTTGGAAATAGAAAGTCAAGGAGAAAACAAAAGAAGATCCTTTAAAGTACCGGTAATTTATTTAAATGGTGTGAAGCTTTGATGAGACTGTTATAGAAAATAACCACAGGGTAGAGAGCTAAAATCCTGTTGTGGATTAAAAATTGGGTAAGTGATATTACAAAGAGTTGTAATTAATGGCTGCTTTAGAGTGGAAACTAGTTGAGTGAAGCACTCCAGGGAACAGCATAAGTGTTCAATACACTTAATATTAATAGTTTCAATGAGGAAATCAGACAAGAGAGGTGAAAACTGAGAAATAACTGAGGCCTATTTATAATTCTGAATGATAAAGAGGATCAGAAAATTTTACAGGACAAAGTCACATGAGAAAATAGCACATTTATTTCAGATAATGCATACTGGTAGATATCAGTTCACTTCTTAATAAATATTAACTCATGGGAATGAAGATAATCTGGTATTACAAAAATTAAGTAAATAGAACACTCAAATGGGAGTATATTCACTCTGTATGTTTGTGTGGGAATGTGTGTGTACAAAACAAGTATGTCATACGAAACATTTAACAAACTGCACTGAAAAAAGTGACATCACTGGTCCTTGCACTTACAATCACTGCACCATTGCTAAGGTCACATGATCAAAATTCAGTTGCTTGGTCACCAGCATGTATTTACAATGTTTGCAAAGATTTGGTATCATGTGATTCCATTTGTGACCTTCCCAAGCAGCTTCTGACAAGCGAAGTCAATGGGAGAAGCTGGATTTGCTTAATGACTATAAATTTCATTTAACAGCTGCAGTGATTCACTTAACAATTGTGGCAAAAAATATTACAAAAGTGGGCACAGTTCACTTAAGAACCTTCATGCTTAGCAACCGAAATTCTAATCCCAATGGTGATTATAAACTGAGGATTATCCATAAAGTGTTTTATATCGTATTTATTCTACCTTCATAGACTTTAGGTTGATTTGATTTGATTATGTGCCATAGTAACCACATCGATTATAGTTCTTTTTCACGACAATCTGTCCCTAACTTGGTCATGTAGACACAACCATCATTACTGTAACTGTCATGCCCCTAGTGGAGACTGATTCTGAGGGACAGGAGGAACAGCCAACAGGAAGTGAAAGTGTGGCTCCAGAGGTGGTAGAGGAGGCTGAGGAAAGGCAGAGGCCGGCTGAGCAGTCAGAGAAGGACCCAGGCCCATCCCCTATCCATCCTAGGGCATGCAGGGAGGAGAGGATCAGGGAAAAACATGATCTACTCAGGAGGAGAGGGCCATGATCCTCTTCATGGGTTGCAGGTACGAGATCTGCATAAGAGTTTGCTAACAAATGCTGGAGACAAATTAGTGTTTTATTCCTGGATGAGGTTTATCTTGGTTGGCATTCTTTCAACGGACTATACCTGGTTATCTTCTTGAAGTTTGTAATTAATTATCCTGGTCTGTCGTGGAACTTTCTTCAGTGTGGTTTGTTTTTGGTATTTTATTGCTTAGTTATCTGCTCTTTGAATTTGCTTTTGTTTAGAATGTTATTTTGGAAAGAGTTTAATCTCCAACTGTGAACAATTGAACAGTGAAGCCAAATTAAAGGCATTAAAGAACATTTATTTACGTTTTGGTTTTTGGTACATTTGTGGGACATTCTGGGTCATCATAGTCACTGAAAGATCCATCGTACTGCTGGCATTTTTCTTCTCTTTTCTTTCATCTTTCACAGCATCAAAACTTTTCCCAGAGAGTTTTACATAATGGGTCTAAAGTAGGATATTTGAGCCTGGTAATTTGTGCCTTGAGGAAACTTTAGTTTGAGTTGTTCAATGATATCTTTATTTTCTTGGTTATCCAAGATATTCTCAGGAGTTTTATCCAATACCAATCTTCAAAAACAATATTCTTCATATCCTGCTTCTTAAAAAAACAATTTTCATTTCCATAGAGTGTCACAGGTAAGTGCCATTGCTTGCGATCTTACGTTAAACTATGTATATTTGGACACATTATGGGATCTGTATAAATTTTCCAAGGCCTTCATGTTTGTTCTACTAATAGCTAACAGTATATAGTATATTATGGACTCCTTTACTATCCATGATTGATCCTAAAAGGCAGAAACTGTTTACTACTTCTGTATCTTCATTCTCTAAGGTTAGCTCCTAACAGTTAAGAGGAAATTGTTTTCAGGATTGTTTTAGCAAACCTATGCAACTTAAACTACCCAAAATCCACTGAAGCTGTGACAAAATGTCAGTTGTGATGATACAAACCAAATTAATCTAATATATTCTTTAGCATCTTATTTGAGAATTAAGAAATATGTATACATCCAAATATAATTTTCTAAAACATATATTGAAATGTTTGTCAAGTAATTGATGTGTCAGAAACATTCTGTACAAAGAAAATCTATTTTGCTATTTGGTGGCATTAGTTAATACAGTATGACATTCATTGAACCAAAGGAAGTTCTTTTAGTAGATATTGGTATATTAGACAAAGTTTATCATAGATTCATGGAAAAATTGAATGATAGGGCTGGAAGGGAGTTTTTGGAGACCTTATATCATCCAGGACAAATGGCTGTCCAATCTTTTATTGAAAACCTCCAGCAATGGAACACTCATAATTCTGGGAGATTTACTTGTTCTTACTGTCAGGAAATTCTTCCTTATTTCCAGGTTGAGTCTCCCTCTGACAAACTTCCACCCATTGCTTCTTGTCCTGCACTCAGATGCTATGGAGAATAAATCAATGTCCTCTTCCCTGTTATAGCCATTCAAATATTAGAAAGCTATCATGTCTCCCCTGAGTCTTTTCTTCATTAGGCTAAACATCCCTAATTCCTTTAGTCATTCATCATATGATTTTAGCCTTGAGACCCTTTATCATCTTTGTTGCATTTCTCTGCAGTCTCTCTAGGGCCTCAACATCATTTCTGAATTGTGGTGACCAGAATTGGATGAAGTATTCCAAATGTGATCTCAGTGCACTATAAAGCAATACTATCACTTTCCGTATCTTGAGCTATCCCTGTATGTGTGTTGGCTTTTTGGCAGCTGCAGCATTCTACTGACTCATACTTAATGTCCTATCTCAGTGCAAGCACACAAGTACACACACACACATACACAAGCACGCAGTTGCAAACTTTCGCTTACAGTACAACAAGCAACAGATGTCATGTGCTAATGCACACAAAGCAACCAAATTTCCACCAGTTTAGTAGCTTGCATAAATAAAGAGTTCCAAATCTAGGGAGTATGGTACTAGACCGATCAAATGGTTCTGGAATCTAATGCACAGGACTGTCCACTGATCAGTTTCAAAATCACATGGCAAAAGAGTGAGGTGAGGTGAAGCAAGGCAAGATGAGGCAAGGTACAGAGAATTGCAGTAAAGGATGGTTTCCAACATCAGCTCTAACTGAAAACTCCCCTTAAGGAAGAATATCCTGTTATCTCATTTAGGAAGTCGAAGTTGCTTTCTTTACAAGTAACCTCACCAATCTCTGCTCTATGTGCTCTTGCATCAGGTGGCAGCCTATTTTCCTCATTGCATAATGGCAGTAGAAGTTCATCTTCCTCATTGCATAACAATGGCATAATAATTTCCTATGCATACCGGCTGGCTTCACTTGCTCTGTCTGCTCAGTTGGCTGTTCTTTCTGGTGCCCCCAATGCTGACTGCTCACCTCTCAGGAGCTGGCTCCAGTCGTCATCACACCCAGATTCCTAGGCCTCCATGGCATTTAAGCAAGTGATCCACTAGGACACCTAGATCCCTCTCACAGTTACTACTGTTGAGCCAGGTATTTCCTATTCTATACTTATAATTTATTTTTTCCTTCCTAAGTGCAGGAATTTTTTCACCACTGAACTGCATCTTGTTGGTAGGGTTCAATGCTGAAGATCCTTCTGATTCTTGAATCTACCTCTCAAAGTGTTAGAAGTTCCCCCCCAGGTTGGTGTTATCTTCAAATTTATGAGTTCATCTTCTCTCTTCTCATTAGATCATTTTTGAAGGTATTGATGAACACCATGCCCACAAAACATTGATGTACCCCACTGTATACTTTCCTCCACAAAAATGTAGCTCCATTATCTATGTAAGCTCCTCTGCAAATGGGTAAAATCTCATTTCCAATTTTACATACGTAAAACAGATATGCTAAAATTGTATTTTAAAATGCACGAGTTGCTTTCAGATTTAGTAAGCAACTCATAGTAAGTAGTATTTAGTAGGCTTTAACACAGGGTTCCACAACCACCAGTCCCTGGACTGGTAGAAATTGGGCTGCACAAGTGGCAGGCAAGACAAGTGGCAATGCTAAGCTTCATTTATTCATGTGTGGGATCTAGGTTTTGTGAACAAAACCATCCCCCTCTGTGGTTGCTAATCTGGGAAGCCAGAAAGGTTGGGGATTGCTACTTTAACACATAGTTATTTATTCCTGTGACTTTAAAGAAATATAAATATTCTTTTTAAAAAGTCCAGCATCTTATAAGCCCTCACATGGAAATGCAGAGAAGCTTTAAGATTGTAGGCAGAGAGAGGTGAAGAGAAGGGAAGACAAGAGAATAAATTAGAGGTTCATGATCAAAACTCCTAGGATAGACTGGATTCCCAGGAATAACTCAGTTGATAGATTTTTGTAAATTTCAAACGGTAATGGACTATAGAAAAATAAATGAAATATTTTATTTAGGATTCCCACAAATGTTTCTCTAAAAATAAAATTACAAATAGGAAAATAAATGATTGGTAATGGGCAATCTTTCATTAAGTTATATACTCAAAAAGATTCTAAAGGAATAATTGTTTAGGACACTGGATATCAAGACTGACCAAATGACTAAAAAATCAAGTATATAAAGTAACCTTTCTTAGAAGAGAGACTAAGAGATCTAATAATGTTTCTACAGTCTCCTAATTTTTCAAATGGTGTTGTCAGTCTCAAGTTCATAATTCAATATTGTTCCCTGAGTAATGGGATTGAATGTCATGAAACCAGAATAGACTTTGAAAACTCTATTCATCTATGCTTGGGTATGGAATATGGTTAAATTGACGTGTTAGTGGAAAAATCCATTTGCGTGTGCACAGATATTCCTCTTTTTTCCTAACAGTACATAAAACTGCTTTTATTACAATTCTTTTCAAACAGCAAAGCTTTTTCTCCTGAACAATGAGCATATGCCTCTCATTTCATCAACTAATACACAGAAAAGCTGCATCCATTAGTTCCTTGGGAAATCTGCTTAAATGAAATAGCTCCCAGGAAACAAGTCCAAATGATACTTTATAGAAATTACTGGTATTTAACAAATAGATATTTTAATAGAAAAGTCTATGACAGTTTTGTTCTTCTTAATGTTGCTCGGGTTTATAAGTTTTTCTATGGTTCTTCTTCAATAGATTTCTGACCTGCATAACTATTACAGTAATGAAGAAAATACAGTATATACATTGCCATCTGTTCCTAGTTGCTTTCTCTTTCCATGGTAAGTCTAGGTCAGGAGCAAGAATAGTGAATTACTTCAGTAATTATGTCTTAATTTAAGCTAATTGTGTTTTTATTTGAACCATGTGGAATCAAGCAATATAAATAAAGACAATAAATTCTTTCTTTAGCTTTAAAATAATCTCAAAGCAATTAGAATTTTTCCACTAAGCAACATTTCTGTATATTCTTTTCAGACTGTGCAATAACTTTCAAAGTAAATCACCAGAAATGCAAATATTATGTACTTTTGCATAGCTCTCAAATGTCCTAATGGCAAGCGGCTTCAGAGAATTTCACAGAGAAGAATCTTTAAATCTTAACACATTTCTTTACATGGAAGAAGAGTGGAGAAAGTGTTATTCTGTAATCCCTTAATCTGGGTTAAGGTAGGCAAAACCAGAAATAAAAGATTCCCAGGTCAGAGATGGCAGTTATGTAAATCTAAAATATCTGAACTGTGAAGTTTTAGCCCTATGAGATTGTAAGCCTTTCCTATCCCTGGCACTTGCCATGGGTCATCAACTACTATTTTATATACAACTTCATTTTTGCCTGCTATAATGATTTTAATCAAGCAAGCTGTGATTTTTGCCAAGTCAAACCAAGGAGTAGAATTGAGCTAAGCTATGAAGCATGATTTACTGCTGAGTTTAGGTCAGGTGTATGGCAACTTGATTGCCCATTCTCATTAGTCCATCACTACAGGATGAAAGCAATCAATAAGGAATCAAGGTTTACACAATGACTTCTGACCAGTGAAAATTCTATGAAAATCACAGTGCTTTGTTCCAGAATCAGGGCATATATGGAATAATTAGCCAAGATAATAAACTAGATAACCAGGAGGTACAACACAACTGACTGCCATCAGGAACCCCATCTCAGTCCTTGCCAGCATTCTGGCACTGTTATTTATACTGGCAACACTACAGTCTGCCAACACCGAGTACCTCCTCCTTGATGAACAAATAAGCAAGCAAAATACAAAGAATGTATTTCCTTCCTGTGGAATATGAACAGTACATCTTATTAATACCTAATCGTTACAGTATTTACTTATTTATACATATACTCCCTTTTTATGATCCTGTAATCCCTTAATTTGGGATAGACAGAGCAACTGGATGGAGCTGAGCATTTACTGCCTGGATGCCCTTCCAGACACCATGAGGAGTTTAGAGCAGATATTTTTTCTTTGCATCCTAGGAGAAAGATATCTGCCACTATCTAGGACTGAATGTTTCCTAAAATATTATTTTTAAAATTATTTTTTAATTTTAATTATTTTATTTTTAATTAATTCTGAAATCTCAAGCTAAGAAATACAATGCAATCTTAACCTGGAGACCAGATCATGGCATGTTTAGCACATATCTAATTATTCCATATGTTGGCAGAAATAGAAACTTAAAAGAATTTAAGTTCCTTTTTTAGTTTTTTAAATTCCTTCTGTACTTAAAGGAACAATTATAAGAATTAGAATTCTAATTTATTAGAAAATGGGGGGAACCTAGTATATTATTCACTCGTCACTGTTCCTAGCTCTCAATTTACTATGTTATGTGACTTCAAGTAGAAAGGAATAGTCTTATTGTTGTCTCCATTTTGTACAAATAAAAACATGAAACAACTGCTGAGGTTGTACTTTTGGTACATAATTGGTATTTTCCCAGAATATATGAACACTTTACAGCAAAACATTGAGGAAAGAAATTCACTAGACTCATCATTTCTGTTTTCAATTTATCCAATTATGTTATTTTACAAGTACCTATGATAAATCACTGCACACCTGATTACCTATTTATCTCAAATTATTTCTTATTAAAGATAAACAAAAATATTATTTTTACAAATAGTAGTTCTGGAAAGATGAAATGTCCTGAAAGAGAGGAATGTTACCTGCTAATGATTATGGATGGACGGATGGACGGACGGAAGGAGTTGGCAGCTAAACAGAATTATCCTAACTCTGAATGTCCATTTCTGCATTTTTATTGGCAAGAACCATATCTCTTTTGGCAATGGCATCTAGTTATTACACATCTCATAGTTCTGGAAATAATAATTGGGAAAATAGTACAAATGGAGAGACAGAAAAAGATGTTTGTGTATATGTGTGTAAAATTCTTTTTTTTCATTTTCCTGAATTTGCTGTAGAGAACTCATGTTAACTCTCACATTCAGCAAAGTATGCTGAAAGTAGTACGTTTTTGTGTCTTGTGATACAACAGAAGCTGTAGCAGGTATAGATTGTGCTCAGACATCTAGTTCTTTTTCAGTTCCCTACCATCCTACAGATACAACAACAAAGCATTATGAGAAGTAAACTTATTTGGCAACTCCCTGACTTTAATAAATTAAACTGTAACATAAATCCCATTCCAATCCTACTTCCTTATATTTTTCCAGATCACAACAGTTCAAAACATGTTATCTCAAACATGTTATTTTCTGACCATGTCTGACATTTTTGTAATTAGATGATTTCAGTGAAAATAAATCAAATAACTGGAAAGACAACATATTTCAACACAAAATGATAACTACCATCATTTTTAAGTGAAAGAAAGCATATCTATCAATTTTATTTTAGATAAAGCACTTTTTTGTGAAGAGGGAATTTCTCCAGTAATATTTTTTTATATTATTTTTTATTGTACATTTTCCTTTATCTTACATCACATTTCCATTTCTGCCACGACTGTGTACTGTCTGTATCACTTCTTTTTAAAATATACATACTATTATACACCCTAGTAATAACCATCTTCATAATTATACAATATAATCTGATTTGAATATATATAATATACATAATATTGTATGCCATAATTATAACTGTTATTCTCATAGTTATATCATATAGTCTTCACCTCTAGTCACTCTATACACTTTGATCTATAGTCAAGTACAGTCCAGTGGTGATATTACTTATAGTGTATATGCTTATATACAGTACATCTATATACAAGTATTTTCTTCTATTTTGTTAATCTTCTTTCATTATGAAGTTACTAACTTCTGCATCTGTTTTCTTACTATTTGTACAATAACTCCCATATTAAATAATATTCTGTTTCCTCTTTATCCTTAATTTCTATCATTAACCTGTTCATTTTGGCGCATTCTAATATTTTCTGTATTACCTTTTCATCTATAGGTATACTTTCATTTTTCCAATTTTGTGCATATGTGGTTCTGCAGTAAGAATTTTTTTTGAAAGCATTTACCATACATTCTCAAAAGCTCAAATAAGTATATCAACTCTAAAATATTGGGATTCAAGTTTAATATGATACAGAATGCATACTTTAATCTCATAATATGTATATCAATATAATATCAAACATTATATATAGTCCTTTGGGCATTCATATGTGGTCAAAAAGTATTGAAACTTAGGAGTGTTAATACTTTACTAAATTAACCAAAAACAAACCTTTGAAGGCATTAAATTCTGCAATTTAAAAAAAATATGTTTCAATTTAAAATCTGCTCTAGAGATTATTAGAAATATTTAAAAAACAGAAGTACATTCAAACAAAGTATTTTTTTTTAACTTTTCCTGGAAAATGTTATAACAGTATGGGAAAATAATGGTATCTGATTGGTTGTTTACACAATCCCCAAACAATTTTGCTTCATTTACTACAGTTTTTCACTATGCAATTATGTTTTGGGGATTTTAAATGGTCTCATTCTGTTCTAACAGATGTCAAAGAAGAGGTACACTGGTTTTAATGAGTATTTTGGACCTTAAGGGAATATTTTTTTCCTGAATAAAATGTCTGCTGCGAGCATCCAGCACTATCTTGCTATTGCTTGTCACATTTATAACTCCACTAAATTTATTTAAATTTACTACTGTTTACTCTTAAGCTGATATTGATATGTTAGTTATTAATCCTGTCCACTTTATTAATCCAGCCCACATCTGGTCATTTATTAGAAGACATCAGTTTCAAAAATAATTTTCTGATAAAGTTATTTCATTTCTACTTAATAAATAAATTTCCTTTTTAAAAATCAGCATACTTTCAAGAACACAATGCTAGGAAACATGTAAACCATTTATTATGCCCCTATATCCATTTATTATGCCCCTGATCACGAATCTTTTTGTTGCGGTGTGCCAAAAGCGCGTGCACGTTGGCACCCACAAAGCAATGTGCCCCACCCACCTGCGCATGCATGTGCAACACCCTCACCCTGCCCTCTTACCTGCGCTGTACATATGCATGCATGCCTCCCACCTGATTTTAGACCCATTTGAGGCCGTTTTCACCCTCCCAGAGGCTCGAGGGAAGCCTCTGCAGCCTCAGGAGGCTGAAAAACGGGCCTTCCGGAAATACTGGAAGTGCCCATTTTCAACCTCCAGAGGGCCTCTGGAGCCTAGGTGAGGCAGTTTTCGCCCTCCTGGAGGCTTTGAAGCGAATACAGCCTCAAACGGGCTGAAATATCAGCTGAGAGGCGCGCACATGCACAGTGCAGGTAAGTTTGCCTGGGGCTCGCATGCCCGCACAAATGGTTCTGCATGCCACCTGTGGCATGCGTGCAATAGGTTCGCCATCATGACCCTATACTGATTTCCTTCTTAAAATGAAAAGAGAAAATGGTCTTTTTAATCTGTCTAATTCCCCCTCCCACCCTAGGATCAGCAAATAGTTTTAGTCTACTTCAGGGGTGTCAAACTCAAGGCCCAGGGGCCGGATTCGGCCACCCTGGAAACAGTAAAGGACCAGCCTGTGATGCCTCTGCCAGCAGTCTGTTTTCACTGGCAGAGGGTTGCAGGAGGCTGCTGCAGCTGAAAATGGAGCTTGGAAGCCTGGTTTTGCTGGCAGAGCACTTGGCCTACCCCAGGGTCCCTCGACATGAGTGACATCAAACTGGCCATGCCTACCCTGGCTATGACTCCTGTCCTCCCCAGGTGAAGCAGCCCTCAATGAAATCAACTTTGACAACCCTGGTCTACTTGTTCTTTGTATTGTGTAATTCAAGATCCTTCATGGCTATCATACTGCATATGTATGAAAATTTGTTTCCTACAAGTGGTAGGTATGCAGAAAAACATTAAGTGACAATACATTCCTTTAATTTATGGGTTTGGAAATTATTACAAAGTATATTGAAGTCATTTTTACTGTAGGGTGTTATCCACTCAACTAGGTTAGTCCAGTATGATGCAACAAGATTTGCCTTCAACTTCAACTTCAATTTGTTGGCATCACTTTCTTTTTCTTATAGGACCAAAAAAAATTGAATATTTAATGTCTTAAATATTTGACTGTTACTCTGAGCAACTAGCTGCTGGATTGTGAATTTTCTATGAACATGCCACCAGAAATGAAAACATGAATATCTTTTAAATAAATGTAGCTTAAAAAAAAAGAAGTATGTAAAAGAATAGTCAAAAGGCTACTCTACCTTGAGAAAAACTGGGTTATGCTTAATTTGATTACATATAAAAGTAAATTAAACTCACTGTACCTAGAAGTCCAGATGGATTAGATTCTTCCCTATACTCTGGAAAATGTTACCCCTTGGGTTTTCTTTGTGGGGGTAAGAAGAGAAAAGGTTCAGATTCCTTTTTTTTCTTTGTCATCTCTCCCAAGGAAAATTCAAGAGAACAAAATCCTCCAGCAAGCTTTTCCCTTGCTTTTAACCACAAGGGTATAGATGTTGCTTTTCCCTCCAGGATTAGCAAACTACACGTTTAGCCTTATCATACTAAAAATTAAAGGTATTAGTCTACTGATCATTTGTTCTTCCAAGCTAACATGAACACTAAGAGTCTTATTTTAATAGTGATTTAATTACACTTTGGCCAAAGAACTAGTTCATTATTCTGGATGAAATAGAGTAATTTGTCCCTTGAGGCAAAGATCAGGAAGCAGAATTTATATACTCTGGGCATGTAGAGAAGATGATGGATCTTCAGGAAAAAAAAACCCTTTTGCCTGGCAAAGTTGAAAGAAGTATAAGAGAAAAACAAAAGATAACATAATAGGAACAGAGAAATTATAAGACTGTTCTTGGAAGAATTACAAATGTTGCTGCAGAAGGTTTTAATGGAAAACGCTTGTATATGCACTTACTAGAAGCTGAACTAGATTCAATGGCACCTAAGTTTGTACACTAATAAAATGCCACATTTATTCAGTTCAATAACTATTTTTTAAGTTATCTTATTTTTTTATTTTAATTCAATCTCAATAATACAACAATAATTCACTTCTGCATGATTTTTAACCTATAAATATATAACTTTAATAATACATTTGAAGAATTTTTGTGCAAATAATTACAACTGACAAGCAGCAACAGAAGTCATTTTTCTGAGTGAACAGAGAATGGCAAACATCTGTTTTACCAATTACAGATGCCCTTGAAAATTAATATGGAGATTAGTTGATATTTGGGGAAATGTTGTAGACTCCTTTTATAATAATTTATAAGGCTTCACTCTATCTTTTGTTTTGTCTAGTTATTTCATTTTATCCATCTTCATTCCCTTTTTCTTTTCATTCATCATTCCAAGGGTAGTTAATTCTCCATCTTTATCCTATTTTCATTTTCATCATCATTTGGAAGAAGGTAGAATGTTCGGTTGACCCGCTGGTTTTGATGCATGTGAAAAAGGATAGTTGATATACTAATAAATCGTGTAAAGGAAGTGTCTTATTTTACAGGTAATTTTAGGATCCTACTCCTGCATGTCCCATTTTTGGTAAGTAGATACAATCAGATAGATACCGTAGATGATAGACAGAAAGAGAGTGAGCAGAATACACTTATAGCAAAACAGTGAAGGAATATTCATGAATAGTTTCAGCTAGACTTGGCAAACCCTGGCTTGACAAATAAGGAAAATTATGTATTGCAAATTATATATTTTGTATCTATTGTTTTTGTGTTGGAAGCAAATTAAATCCCAGCTCTTCTTTTTGGATTAATATGTTTTTCTACATTCATTGTTCTGACAAAAATTAGTCTTTCCTGTTAGCCTATGAAATAGCAAACAATACCTTTTGGGAGATAAAACAGTGTCAGAAGGCATCTTTAAAAGGAGAAAAAAGTTAAATTAACAAAAATATCCAATCCTAAATCACTAATTATAGAGCATAGAAATTTCTTTTCCTTTTGTGGATAAGTGTCAGTTTCTATAATTCAGAGATCTGATTTTTGTAGACTTATTTTGAATTATTCAGAAATAGAATTCTATTTGAAATGCAATTTAGAAAGGGTTGGTGATCTGCGGCACAATATGGCAATGAGTTATCAATGAACCCTGCTGTTTCTCAGATTTAATAGATTATCCTAGACAACATAGATGCTAGAATCTGTTTGGCCTGAGGATATAGAGAAGATGCACTCAGATATATTGACATAATACTAACTAAATGTGCTTAAATATTTATGAAAATATTGAATACCCTATAGTATAAATTGTAAACTTCAAATGCCCTGCATTAATCTTAAAATACAGAGGAAACAAAGGAGTATAATGGGTGTATGCTTTATAATACTTTAAAATGTATATTTCTTATTAAAATAGCATTTTAGACAGCTGTCATTAAAACATAATTTTTAATTAATAAATTAAATATGGAAAACCTGAAATAACTATCCTAAATACCTATGAACACAATACAATAGAAGCCTGAGATCATCCAGACAGGATAGAAATGCTATTATACAAAATTATGGATGTCTTTGAAATTGTATAATGTAAATAAGTTTTCAAAATGTTGAATATTCAATATCAAAAAAGCAGAAGCTATGCAACAAGAATCATTACAGAACTAAAACAATACAGTAAGAATCAATTTTCTGTTTGATAAACTACCAAATGGATATCACTTTGTAGTATTTATTATATAGTATGTATTTTACTTCTTGTGCTTCATCTGTAAATATACAACAATGTGTTCAGGATTTTAAGATAATTCCATTTCTCTTCAGAATTTTATCTTAGATTAATGTTTACTAAGGAAATAAATAAAGGAACAAATATAAAATGTTTAATTCATTTGGTTAATTAGGTTTTCTTTATGTAGTTTTAGGACATTGTGGAGAACAGATCATAATTTCAGCTGCTATTTCTGAACAAATACAGAAAACTCAAAAGGTTTACAAACTTTTAAGCACCACTGTAGATTTCAAAATAAGGGAAGGCAGTGTGAAGTGAAGCATATCAGTTTTACTTCACGTCTGTTTGTTAAGGCTGCTGCTTCTACAAGATAAATGTTTTCTGTATATTTCCAAGCATAGCAGAATATCAATACAATGCATTTTTGAGATAATAAAATGAAATGTGTGAGATAACATAAAAATGGCTACCCCTTCCCCTTCATTTAAAAGTAGTGATTTAAAAAGTGGTATATTTTTGCCACAAAATATTGCCTTTTTCAGTATATAAATTTTTACTGGATGCCCCCCCACCTGCCCCCGATTTATTGCCATTTAGTTATTAAGGTTTGAGAACACAGATAAAAAATTCTAATGGCTTTCCAAAACATCTTCCGAAACGGCTGATTAATGCATAGCTAAATATGTTCTACTTGGGATTGCAGTTCTGTTGAGAATAAAATCTCCACATTCAGATTTTAATTAACATGTCTCCATAAATATAAGAACTCTTTCAAAAAACAGTATAATGTGGGAAGACAGATATGTGCTAATCCCACTTTTCTTTCCATAATTTAATGTCAAGCAGACCTTCATTATTCCTTTTTCCTTTAACAATAATTAAAATATCCTTCCGCAGTCTGTCAAAGCAAAACACTAGCATATTAATTATTTTAAGAAACACAATTGTTTACTGTCCAAATTTTTGAAATTTACTAATACTTGTGTCATGCTTATTTTAATGATAGCTGTACTACACTAAATGATTATTATGCAATGAAATATGTAATATAGCTTTCTTTGTATATAGAACAGAAGCTTAACCAGTATGCATATCTGTGTTTAAGAAGTACTATTTATCCCATTTCTTTCAACTGACATTTTTTACCCTGTTATTATCCCTAATATATTCCACTGAGAGTTTTATCCTGCTGAAGAAGGGGGAGAACACTAGCCAAAGGCATCCCCCAACCACTCTAGCCTTCCACACTTGCTCTCTAATCAGAGCTGGGTCAAATGGTCTTCACATGAAAGCATCTAACAAGGTCCCAAAGGAGGTCTCCCTTTAGTGGCAGCAAGAAAAACACCATTCTTCTTCAGAAAGAAAAAAAATAAGGACTTTCTCTATTCAAGGAAGGTGCTGATACATCCCACTTTGACCCAGAAATATCCATGGAGGCTCTCTCAACCTCAATTGTTTCTTTCAACTTTGTTTAAATTCTAGTTTTGTGAATTATGAATATTTTTGTCAAAAAAGAATGATTGTTTTTGTGTTAATAACAAAATAATACTTGAATCAGAATTACAGATAGATGGCCTTTAACTGGAAGCTACTTTACTGCTATTACAAAGACCTCATGTGTGAATAAATTAAGAGAAAAAGAAAAAAAAACTGTTTCAAGTCAAGAACTGTTATTGTTATACTGAAGACAGATGCCACTTTTTAAAATTCAGGTAGCTTATATAGAATAAATAAGATTATAATACTAACCAAATGGAGTTAGAAACATATTAAGCTGATATAAAATTGAAAGTTAAACTAAACAGTTTTTTCACATAAAAATTAGGTATATGTAAAAGTTTACATTATAACTGTGTAGAAATCAAAGATACAACACACACACACACACACATACACACACACATATATATATGTACATTTACACATATATAATTTTCAAAGTTCCAAATAAATTTTAGACTCCTCAATCCATAATGCAGCATACATACAGAATTTCAGTTTAATAAAATAATGAACATAATTTAGAAATCTTTTAACTAACTGCGATAGTAATAATTAGTAATAAACTAGCAGTTACCAATAATCTAGTAAAATACTAACATTTGAATCACTTCTATTTTTGTAAGATATAGTTCAAATTAATGTTTACTGAACAATGATTCTTCAAGGTGATTACTGAGGTTAAAAATTATTAGTGAAAATGTCAGAAAACATGGCAAGTAAAATTAGCCGCAGTGCAGCTTGAATTCATTAATTTACCACTGCTTATTTCCGCCTTAAACCTTAGGAGATTTCACATATGCAACCACTTTCTATTGCATCACATTACTCCTCTAAGTAAATTATCACTACCTACCTAAAAGGTACTTAGACTGAGATTCAAAATACATTTTAAAAGGCTTTTGGTGAGACCTCTAGATATCTTCAAAACCTGTTGCTACATTGTAATTTACAATGTAAGATTATGAAATAATACATAGAGAATTATTATATTAAAATTAATTATCACTATAATTTTTCAGTTCATAACACAGACTATTACTCAACAGGCCAAGTGTAGCTTTCAGTCCCTTAATAAAGATGCACACTAATTCTCTACATTGGTAGCAATTTTCAAAAATCTCAGAGATTTCTCAAGACCTAGAAGTATTACAAGTATTACATAGAAAGGAATTTGGATACCATATAGGTTTATAGAATTATACAAATAGATTTTTATATCTGAACCTATATTAGTTTGATTTGTTTGTTACAGCATATTAGTTATTGGTATCCTTTTTTGTCTTTGTGATGGTTAATACTACCATTTGAGAGGAACAAAAAACAAACAAATAGGCAGAATTTAGAAAAGGCAGAAATTTTTTTTAGTAATATAATCGTTATAATACATTACTTTTAGTCCAGTCCTCAACACAGAGACAGTTCATGAAAACACTTCAGTCAACAACAGCAAAAACTTGTAAGAAGTTAAATAGGAGCAATAGATTTGCATGCCATCTTTTTATTTCCAACTAATTCTTCTATACCTTGGGTGATTCTGTACATCAGAATAATTGTAGCTAATTCTGAATCCAAATAAAAATGGCCTAGATAACTGGTGTGTTCTAAAACAAATATCATTCTTTTAAACATCTTGTTCCAAAGCATGGGTGTCAAACCTAATTTCACTGAGGGCCACATCAGGGTTGTGTAACCTCAGGGGTTGGGGTGGGAGTGGCCAGGATGGATGTGGCCAGCTTGACATCACTCGTGTCAGAGATATCTGTGGCGGCCTGAATGCTGTGCAGCAAAAATGGGCTGCTGAGTTGTTTTTCGCCATAACAACCCTCTTGCCACCTTCTGCCAGCAAAAATGGAGCTCGGTTTCCAGCTGCAACCGCCTCCTGCTGCCCTCTACCAGTGAAAATGGAGCCCCTCTGCCCTCTGTATTTGCTGGCAGAGGACAGTAGGTGGCTGTTGTGGCTGAAAATGAGCCTGGGAGGGCCATACGTGGCTCTCCTGAGCTCCATTTTCACTGGCAGAGGCACCATGGACTGGTGTTTCACTTTTTCCAGGGCGGCCCTGCAGACCAGATCTAAGCACCCTGTGGGCCAGATCCAGCCAGTGGGCCTTGAGTTTAGAACCCCTGTTCTAAAGCAAATATTCCAAAAAGGAACATTTTGGAATATTTGTGAAAGGAAAGTAACTGGCAAAGTCTTCTGGATCCTTTCTTGAGCAATGAGTGAATTAATGCTTCCTTTAAGACTGATAACATCACTTTATCTTGCAAAAATATGTTTAATTCTTTCTGGGTCCATCTCAGATGAACTGAATAAGGAAAGTTAAGAACAGATCTAGAGAAAATGTTATCGGCTGTACAACTAAAGCATATCTTCAGACCTCATAAACCAAAACTGATCCCATATAATAAGAACAAAGGCTATCTCTTGGTATATAAACAATATAAAATGGTGTTTATATTTGGCCTGAATAGAAACTATTTAATATTACTATTAAAACACTTGCAAGTCTATCACAAAAGGACTCCTCAACTACTACATATATTGAAATGTTGTATGCACCCCATTTGTATGCTTTGTGAGATGTAAAGCCATACAAATAGAAGAAATGAATATTTATTAGATTTTGTTTTCTTGCTTTTGATATGTACCATTGAAGATGATATAATCATTGGCAGATATTCTACAGTCTTCATCATAGCTTTCTTCAGTATTTGAGTTCTTCAGAATTTCATACTGCTTGTCATGAATTAGTGGAAAGAAAGATAAGAACATGGACTTGTTTGTATGAGATAGGATGGGAAAGAAATATTCAGCAACAGAATGATGAAAGAGGGACACTAAAACTATGAATAGAAACATGAAAAGAGACAAAAATAGAAATCAGTGATGATTTAGAAATAATAGAAAACAAAACAGATACTCAAGAAGGTTAGGAAATAAAAGATGCCCAGAAATGAAAGATAATATTCTACAGATGTCTCTTAAAATGAATTAAATGTATTTTTTTTCTGCAGTTGAATATTCATGTAGCATTTTTAATTAAATTTTAAAGAGTCCAATAAACAGATGTGAGTTTAAATTTTTAGATTTTTTTTCTTTTTAATGTAATTGATTTTATGTGCCTGAAAGAATTAAAAAAAGAACCATATTCAACAATTCTCTCATTTTCTAGAGGTTTGATTGCTGTTAACAATGTGTGTGATTTTGTGAAGTTTATCTACTATATCTTTCTAGAAAAAGAATTTCTTCAAAATTTGGTGATCATTTCCAACTGACTTCACAGCACTGAAAAGAAGATATTAAGGACAAATTTGCTGGCAGGCAGTATGTTGAACTTTTCAACTTTTTTCTTGAAACCACCAATATACCTGTTGCATAATCTAGTAGAACCAAAAAGGGATACATTTTTATATAATCTCATCTCATAATGATTTCAATTAGGATACTTAAAAGTCTAAGATTTGGGAATCCTTGCTTCTGTTGGAAATATGATATAACATAACAACACACCTGGCTTTTGCTATAAAAATTATGTTATGCTAGTGAGTGAGATTTTCACATATAAATTAATGTAACAGGTCAAGGACATTCTGTTTATTCATTACAGTTCCAGATTGGAAAAAGGGGTTGAATAAAATGCTGCTGCAAGCCTTTGTTTTAGATTTTGGGAAATTTATGTATCTGTAAAAACTTGGATAAGGCATTAGAAACAAGATTATCAAACATGTATTGTCACAAAAATAGATGAGAATCTTGACATGCTGTGAAAAGAGGTATCAGGTGTCTAAGGCTGAAGGGGAAGAATCAATGCCAGATAGGATAATGTGGAATATTTATGGGCCTTGGGCTATTAAGTAGCAGCACAAGTAGTATGCTTAGGTTTAAAAAATATCCAGAAAAAGGAAGGACATGTCCTCCTTTTTGTTCTAATGACCTTGGTCTGGGAGGCATTGCCTTAAAATCAAATATTCTACAATTAAAATCCTGAGTAGTTTTTCCCCATATTGCACAGCTTCTTTAATAAGTGCTAACTACAAGTTAACAAACTCAGATCTGTGATCTTAATCCATACTCAAGCAGGCACTGCTGCCTAAAAGTGACAAGATCTTAATCAGTTACACACTGAATGCTTTTGCCTCCTAACCAGCTCTCTCAAATTCCCACAATTGAAAAACTAATATTGGAAAAACTAATTTCATATACACGTGAGCCAAAGTATTTTGTTTTGGAGTTTTTCACTGTAATATTTATCATATATGCTAAGAAAGTTAAAACAGTTTGTGTGCTTCCGTGTCCCCCCCAAAAAAAATCGGCTCCTTTTTAATTGCTTATGTTCTCATTTGTCTGTCAGATATTTGGTAATCCTTATAGTAGATACAACGGAGATACAATGGCTTATATATCCTTGAAAATCATTCATTTTACAAATGGAGGTTTCAGTTTCTGTTGGAAGGCACCTTTGATGCAAAACCCCACTGTTTTATGAAGTTTCTTCATTTAATCCATATTCATAGGTCACTTACACAATCCAACCTGTAATTGTAATATGCAAACTGCTGGAGGGAACTGACCAAAACAATTTTGCTGTATGTACAATATGAAAGTTGCTGTAGTATATAAATGAAATGCTTGATTTACATGCACATGTCTTATAAAGAGGGTCAATAATCCCACCTCTCTTTAGGTTTTTCTTTCCTGCCTCCGGATAATCATAATTGTCAATAAATCAATTTATGCTTCACTATAAGTGTGCCTGAAGTTCTGTTCAAACTAGTTTCTCAAAAGGAATAATTTTCTACAACATGGACAAAAATGAATAACCAGAATTTCAAGACAAATACGAAGACCTACATTATGTTTATGGAAATCCTCAATCATCCAGATCATGGTTGTCCCAAAAGTGCATTTTAAAAAGCACCTTTGGGAAGACTACATTAATGTAGAAAAATCAAAGATGTACATATAAGGTGGTAAAAAACCATTTGGGAAGCATTAAATTCTAAAACAATATTTGTTATTGGTTGTCTCAAGTTGAATGAGAGCAAACAGTGTGATGCAGCTATTCAAAAAGCATGCAATTCTAAGCTTCATCAACAGAAGTCTCATGTTATAATGAAGATTACTATCAGCCTTTGCTATTCTTACTGGTCAGACCAGGTTTAGGCTATTTAACAGATAACAAATAATCAGAGTTGGAAGGGACCTTGTAGGTCATCTAGTCCAACCCCTCATCCAAGCAGGAGACCCTACACCATTTCTGACAAATGGCAGTCCAATCTCTTCTTGAAGGTCTCAAGTGACGGCACTCCCACAACTTCTGAGGGCAAACTGTTCCATTGGTTGATTTTTCTCATTGTCAGAAAGTTTCTCCTTATTTCCAAGTTGAATCTCTCCTTGTTCAGTTTCCACCCATTATTTCTTGTCTGATCTACAGGCGCTTTAGAAAATAGCTTGACCCCTTCCTTTCTGTGGCAGCCCCTCAGATATTGGAAGACTGCTATCATGTCTCCCCTGGTCTTTCTCTTCACTAGACTAGCCAACCCCAGTTCCTGTAACCGTTCTTCATATGTTTTAGTCTCCAGTCCCTTAATCATCCTGGTTGCTCTTCTCTGTACTTTTTCTAGAGTCTCAACATCTTTTTTATAATCTGGTGACAAAAACTGGATGCAGTAATCTAGGTGTGGTCTTACTAAGGCTTTATAGAGTGGTATTAGTACCTCACTTGATCTCGATTGTATCCTTCTGTTAGCGCAATTGAGGATTGCACTAGCTTTTTTGGCTGCTGCTGCACACTGCTGGCTCATATTTAGCTGGTTGTCCACAAAGACTCCAAGATCCCTCTCATAGTTACTACTATTGAGCCAGTCTACATGGGTACTTTTGGTTTTTCACTGAGTTCAGGGCACATTTAGGAATGGACAAAGATTATTCTTTAGACACTGGAGAAAAACTGTTCATATTCTTTAAAAGATAATAGGAAAAAATAAATTACAAGCAAATTGATTTTATCTGTACATCAGGGAAAACTTCCTAAGAACAGAACAGACTTCTGATTGACTGTCTTTCACTTCAGTGTTTAAAGAGAGGTTAGATAGCCATCTATTATGGATGCTACAGATCAGGGGTTTAAAAATCATGTCGTCACAGAGGTGTCACATGACTTTTGCCCCTTTGCTAAACCAGGTGTGAGCATGGTCAGTGCATGACACATCCGGCCCGTGGGCTGGGAGTTTGAACAGCCCTGCTATAGATAGCAATACAAGACTAAACAGCAACTTCAACCCAAAATCTCTCTGATTACTTCCAACTCTTACAGTTTATAATTCTATAATTTGTTTTCTATGCTGTTAAATTTTAAAATACACATAATTAAGATTATATTCTTTACTCTAAAATAACATAAAGATCTAGTAATGTATCCTTATAAGCATTTATGGCATGGACTGTTAAAAGTTCTGAAACTTGAAACTGCATTTCTTATTGTTCATTTATACTAGTACTTTTGCAAAAGGATCCATGAAGATATTTTCTCCACTTTGCAGTTTGCAAATAATATTTTTTTAATCTTTACATAGATTCTTCCTCAGTACAAGGAAGTTAAAGCCATGAAAACCTTCTTCAACATTTAAGAAACAATGATGTCTGTGATTTTTTTTGTATGACGGAATTACTGTATGTTGATTTGTTTTTAAATAAAAAGGACAAGACAAACAAAAAGCAAGTTTCACTAAAATGAGGCAGATACATAAAGTCACTGTAGTAAATGGATGGACAATTCTAAATCCTGATATCAATTACTTCTTAGGCTTTTGGCACAATGGAAGATGCAAGTTCCTATGCCTAACTAGGTCTGATGGGTGAGTAGTTATTGGCTGCTTTGGAACTGAGGCAAAAATCTGAAGTTTCTTAGTCAGATGACCGAAGGATGAATGAGTGACTTGGATGCCTACTGGAGGAGTTGGACTGGAGAGATGCACATTCCCTTACGGTCCATGGGTCACTTGGCTCCTTCTCTCCCCAGCAAAGTGGCAAGTCCACAGGTCAAGTGAAGAGAAGTGGGAGGAGAAGCAGGAGGAGTCTTCATGAGGGCTCTTCCACAGAGTCTCTCCTCTCTCCTTTCCTCCTCCTCCTCCCCCACTCCTTCTCTATATAAAAAAAGAGACAGACATCATGATCTCTGGAACTTAAAATATATCATCTACTTAGTTTTTGTTAGGTTAAAATGATCCATGTAGGTATGTATGTATGCATGCATGTATGAATGAAAAATGATCCAGTGGGGCACAGGTTGTTTAGTATGTATATGTATGTATGTATGTATGTATGTATACATACATACATACATACATACACATACACATACACATACATACATGTGTGTGATTTTGCGTATAGACCTTTTTTTATATAATTTTTTTTAATTTTAACAACAAAACAACATAGACATAAAACATAAAAATATCATCCTTCTTTATAAATTTACAAACAGTGCATCGATTGGTTTACCACTTTTTTTTTGTGCATCCATTTCCTAGTCACTAATATAATTATATTACATAATAGCTCATATTATCAATCAATAATTGTATAACCTAATATCATCACTAAAAAAATCCTATAATTTTGTTAATTCATATTTTAACGAGATAACTATAGTTTACTTAGTTTATTTTGCAATAAATCATAAGATCATACCAAATCTATCTTGATAATGTTTTATAAAGATAATATCAAGAAAAAAAAAGGAAAAAATTTTTTTATGCTAAATCTGAATATTCTATTATTATGTTTTATTATCTAACCATTGATCAAAAAGATCCCAAACTTCATAAAATTGTTTATCTTCTTGTTCTCTGATTTCAAATGTCAGTTTACTCATTTCAGCACAATCCAATATTTTCTTAATAATTTCTTCCTCTGATGGAGTTTTCTCACTCTTCCAGTTTTTAGCAAATACAATCCTAGCTGCTGTTAATATATTTACAATCAAATACTTCAAATTTTTATTATATATATCAGGTAAGATTCCCAATAAAAAAATCTCTGGTTTCATATGTGTCTTTGTTATTTTTTCCAACCATATGCGAATCTTAGTCCAATATTTTCTAGCGTCCTCACAAGTCCACCACATATGGTAGTATGAGCCAGGTATCTGATGACATTTCCAGCACTTTTCAGATTTGTTTTTAAACATTCTTGCAATTCTTGTCGGGGGGAAATGCCACCTGTAAAACATCTTATACAAGTTTTCTTTATAAGCTGCTGACATTGTCATTTTATAATTTTGAGACCACAATTTTTCCCATTTCTCGAAATCAATGCCATATCCAAAATTCTTCCCCCAAACAATCATCGTTTCTTTAACTTGTTCCTCCTCTAATAAAATTTCCAATAAATAACTGTATATTTTTTTAATCACTTTTTCATCAGTACCTGTCAAGATCCTGTCTAAATCAGTCAATTTATCATAAAATCCCTCCGCTTTAGAATCTATAAGATACCTTGAATGTATTTGCACATATGAAAACCAATTCATCTTTATGCCTTGTTCTTCTAGTTTTTGCATTGTTTTAAGTTCACTCTTTTCATCCAATATTTCCCCATATCTAACTGTTTGTTCCTTCTCATATATTATAGGATAAGAAAAAGCTTCAATAGTTGATAACCAGACTGGGATTTTCAAATAACATTTTCTCTTAATTTTCTCCCAATTCAACCATTTAGACTCCCTTATATAATGCCTTCTAAAATAGCCCTGCAATTTAGTTCCCTTATACCACAGAAAAACATGCCATCCCAGTAGTAAATCATGCCCTTCTAATGTCAACAATCTAGTGTTTCTTAATGTTATCCATTCTTTAACCCACATTAAATTTGCAGCTTGGTAGTACAACTCCCAATTTGGAAGGCTAAATCCTCCTCTAATTCTAGCATCTTGTAGAAGTTTTAATTTTATTCTGGCTTTCTTACCTTGCCATATGAACTTCAACACAATTTTATTTAATTCTTCAAAGTAATCTTTACCAAGCCTGATTGGTATGGTTTGGAACAAATATAAAATTCTGGGTAAAATATTCATCTTGATTGTTGAAATTCTACCTATCAATGACAATTGTAGATTTTCCCATTTCTTCAAATCAGATGCTATCTGTTGTTTAAGTTTAATATAGTTATTCTCTTTCAATGTAGTACATCTTGGCGTCAAATGTATCCCCAAATATTTAACCTTATTCGTAACTTGAATTTTCAATAAATCAGCCAGTTCATCTCTTTGTTTTAATAACATATTCTTTGTTTTATCTTTATTTATTTTCAAGCCCACCATCTCACCATACATCTCTATCTTTTCCAGTAACTTTAAAGCTGTTCCTAGAGGATCTTCCAGAATAAAAACCAAATCATCCGCAAAGGCTTGCAATTTAAATTCCTCCTTCTTAATTTTCATTCCTTTTATATTTGGATCCTCTCTAATGTTTCTATTCAGCACTTCCAAAGTCAATACAAATAACAAAGGTGATAATGGGCAACCTTGTCTTGTGCCTTTTCTTATATTAATAGAATCTGTAAAATCTCCCTCTATGATTTTGCGTATAGACCTTGATTTACAATCATTTGTTCAGCAACTTAGAAATCGCAATTATTATTATTTAGCATATGGCAATGGTACATTAGCCAGAAGCCTACAGTGTTAATACAAAGTAATTGTTTGGTTGCATAAGACTGCTAATCCATATCCAGAAATGCACTTTAGGTGACAAAGTTCTGCACTCAGAGTGGATAATAGTGTTCTGCACTATTTGGGGCTTTTTTCCTTCACCAATGTCTCCAGGCATCATATTTGGGCAGGTCCAGCCCAGTTGGGTTCGTGCATCTGCATGATGTACTATTATTTTATTCACTGAAATGGTACCTATTTACTTGCATGTAGCATGATTTTGAATTATAAGGCTGGCAGAAGCTGAAGCAAACGACGGGAGTTCACCCTGTCATGTGTGCTAGGACTTGAACTACCTGAGCACAGATCTTCTTCAGAGTCTTTAAGACACTGAGCCACTGTGGTTCAAAAATTACCATATTGCTAAATGAATGCCTCAGATTCTTACTGTTGTTGTACCTCCATGTTCATGTGATCAAATTTGAATGCTTTTCAGTGCATCTGCACTTACAACCTAGCAGCATGCAGTGGGCCCTGTCTAGATTTTTGTTTCTATGGAACTGGTGCTTAGCACCTAGTCTTGTGCTGCTATGTGAAGTCCTTTATTATTGTCTTTTAGTCAAGCTTTTTTCAGGAGAAAGGGCATTGGTACTTACCTGATATGCCCGTTCTCCATGAGCTGTTCAGAGCATCCAGTAGTGGGAGGTGCTTTAGTCTCCTCTTGGAGAGACTGGCCTTAATTACAAGGACACTCCTCCTCCTCCACGGTACTCTTCCCTAGCGTCCCCAGTTTTGGCAGTTGAAGTGTGGACACATTTCTGTTCTTCACCCTAACTAAGAGTTGGCTGGAATAGAAACCACACCAGATGGAATTGGGTGGGGCTGGATGCTCATCACAGCTCACAGAGAAAAGGCGTATCAGGTAAGTACCAATGCCCTTTCTCCCCTGAGCTGTTCAGAGCATCCAGTAGTGGGACATACCAAAGCTTGGCCAGTCCTATGGGAGGGATGCCGTCTGGATCAATGGTTCCTCTTGGTCTCTGTGGACTTTTTGCAACACTCTCCTACCAAATGATGCCTCCGCAGAGGCAAAGACATCTATTTTATAGTGTCTGATGAAGGGCGATGGGGAAGCCCAAGTTGCTGCCCTGCAAATTTCTTCTATTGGCGCTTGCGTGGCCCATGCTGCCGATGTTGCTGCACTCCTTGTGGAATGCACCGTTATGCCTCTAGGTACTGAAAGTGATTGAGCCTCATACGCTTTGGCAATCGTGGCCCTCAACCATATACATACATACATACATACATACATACATACACACACACACACACACATACATACATACATACACACACACACAACACATATACATATATCTAAACACATGCATACATATATACTGTGTATACACACATACATATACATATACATGTACATATATATTATTATTTTTAATTATTATGTATATTTTTATTAATATTATCAGTAGTATTGTTTTGATATTACTGGGAGCCAAATTAAACCAAATACAAGGAAATAATTTTGGGGAACACCTAATCAGGCCAAGGGCTTTGTACCTTAACAATAGGCCTGCTACAGCTGCTGTGCACAGGCAGACTTAGGCCTTGGTGCTTACTGTGAAAAACTGCTGGAAATACACTGTGATAGTCAGCCAATCGAAACTCTCTGATTGCAATAGCAGGGCTGAAACTTTTTGGTCTTATTGAGCTAAGTCCAAGGGAAAGTAAAATTAAACTTTATCACAGTAAATATACATTGCCTGCCTTGAGCACTAGGCAAAATGGCGGCGGCTGTTTTGGTGCGCAAACTTCCAGCAGTTACCCACACTTAAATCAAAAGCCTCTCTTCCCCCTCGGAGTTTATACTACAATTGTTTATACTATCTTCCATATCAGCTATTATGCTTTATAATTGGGGGTTGGGGGAGTAGTAGCAATGATATTCCAGCTTCAGGTACAGGCTCCACAACTAGTTGTTTTTCTGGGTCTTCTGAAGTCCAGGATATAATGTGTTAGATTAATTCAAGTTGTGAGAAGAACATCCTTTTTACATTGAAATTGGGTTATTAGTTGCATAACTGTTTCTCAGTTAGAATGGATGTTCCCTCATATTTTTTATATAACCCCTCTCATTAGGTATAATGTTGTATAGTATTATATCACTTCCAGGGTCTTTTGTCTCACCTATGCTTTCATGTCCTGAATATTTTCAAGATCCCTTCAAAAAACACAGTTTCTAGGCACAGGGAGACTTGCTTCTGCAAATCCCAAAAGCAAGTCCACAAGAAACAACAATTAATTGTAGGTAAGACTTAACTGAACGAAGCAAATCCAAAGGCCAACTGAAGGTTTATGATTACAAATAAAGAAAGAGGAGGTCATGGTTAATCAGTTAAGCCAGATTGTAAATAACTAGATTCCAAATGTCACCATACATAAGCCAAATGCTGGAAATACTCTGTAAATACTTAAATACTCTGCTGAGTATGGATAGTTGTGGTCAACACTTGCTGGTGAATTCTACTTTTTACTGCTTGCTCCTGAGTTGTACATTTTGGTGAAGTTCAGAGAACCCAAGAGGAATTGCTGGAGCAAGTGAGAACCTGGACCAGCCTGCAGTGCAACTGAGTCAGACTCTGAAGGCATGTCTTTTTTTCAGTAGCCTACTTGTTGTCATGTTGTCCTTATTCCCCAACATCTCATGCCACTTGTTAAACTGGATGATGTCTGAGCTAGAATTACTTTCCTAGTCTGTCACTCTCATATTTGAAATAGGCAGGTGAAGTGTTAGAAGGATTCAAGGTTTCATACAGCTAAAATAGATTATCAGTCAGGATTTGAACCATAATGTAAATGTGGTACTCTAACCAATCCAGCTTCTCTCTATATATGCATATCTATGAATTTTGAGAATGGGATAGAATTCCTTAAACATCTAGCGCACAATTGAGTAATACGAAAGGAGAGAAGGGAGGGAAGGAGAGAGAGAATAGAATAGAATAGAATTCTTTATTGCCCAAGTGTGACTGGACACACAAAGAATTTGTTTTGGTGTAAATGCTCTCAGTGTACATAAAAGAAAAGATACATTCGTCAAGAGTCAAGAATCATAAGGTACAACACTTAATAATAGTCATGGGGAAAGAGAGAGAATGAGAATATGAATTCTGGATACAATTCACATTAACTGCTTCTTTGCTGGGTAGTGAAACATTTTATAAATACTGATTCGTTCTATTTCCACCAAGCATTCTATTCCTGGTGAAAACAGATGGAAACTAAAAATAAGGCAGCTTTTCTGAATCCTTCATATCAAAGTGAACCTAAATCAATCTAGATGACTTGTCATTGCAGTGTATTTGTCACGGCGACTACATGGCATGAGTAGAATTATATGCCAGCCTGAGTTCTATCACCTTTCAAAAACGAGGAAAGTAAAAAACAAAACAAAACTGTACATTGTTCTTTTGGTAAGGGCATCAAAATAATATTATACATCATTTATGCTAGAAAAATGTTATGCAGCAAGTGAAATGAATTAAAATCAGAGACATTTAGATGTGTATTCTTAGCCAGTTTCTAAAAGAGGAATAACCTTACTTACAATATTTCTGAGGAACTCATAAACAGGAAGCTGCTAACATGTGTATTAACACAGCAGCACATTTTTGTTTCTCTAACCTTACAGTGATTTTACAGTCCTCAGTTGATGGAAAGAAGTAATGCATTCCATACTTTCAGGGCTTTAATGATGCACAAAGCTTTCAATTTCATTTATGTTCCAACAATGGAAAACATAGTTCCTGCATGTATAGGATAAAATAGAATATCTGAGTATTTTTCTATTTCTCACGTTGTCTCCATTTATATATTAAACACATATTATCCCCACCCCTGCAACTCTAACTTTAAAAGAACAATTGATTGTTGTGGTAAGGGATGATAGGAGCTGTACTCCCATATGTCAGCCAGGCATCAGTTAAGAAAATGCCAAGTCAAAACAATACTAACAGCCATGCCAAAAGCTGCATACTTGAAAAAAAAAATATCTATGGACAGAGTGAATATTTAAAGTCTGTTTGACCACACAGAATATAGAAGAGCACTAAGCTAAAATCTTTAAATAATTGACACTATTGTTGAATTGCTTTTACTATTAAGTACTGCAAAATTTAAAAGAAAGCTGCAAAAGAATTAAAGCCAGTACCTATGGAAGAGTGTTCAAGGTGCCATTACCCAGCAGTGATAGAAACACATCCACATCTTATCAGATGCTTGGCATACCAAACTTCTAGAAACAGAAAAACAAATCTCTGGGTTTTGAAAAATGGGAGAAGAATGGAAGAAAGCTAGATAAATAAATATTCAAATGACAGTGTTCACACCAAGGCTTTTTAGTTACCATTCTTACTGGTACCTAAGGGAAATTAAGCAAAGGGTGTTTCTTCATAAATTCCCATGTTCTTTATCAAAGATAGACCATAGCTTTTAGATACAGAGTTACTGTCACTTATGAGCAGTAGACTGTAGTGCATGCTGAAAGAGGAGAGCAATTGATTATAAATTGGGCTCATAAAATTACAATATTTTTTTAAAAGGCAAATTATTTAACAAAGTTCATTTCATAACGTGATGAAAACATGACTCTGCAGGGCATGGGATGGCTTCGTTTTTTAAAAAAACTGAAAAATTATATTAATTTTTTGTGGCATTCTGAGCTTTATTTAAATGACAAGCATTCTAATTCTTCTACTGAATACAAACAATAACATTAGAAAAGAAGGCCAATGAAAACATTAATAGATAGACAGATAGATGAAAGAAAGAAAGAAAGAAAGAAAGAAAGAAAGAAAGAAAGAAAGAAAGAATTTGAATGTAGAGGCAGTGTTTATCCATATTTTATCTTTTCAGTCAAATGACAATTATCTAAACCATTACTCTGGATTTCTATTTATTTTATTAGATACCATATTACAAGCAATGCAGCAAGATTAAAAAGCAGTCACAAGCTTTTCTGTATTACATGTATTTTTCTATTACCTATTATGAGCTGTTTACTAGCAATATATTTCTTTTATGAATTTATAATACACTTAAATCAACTTTAAAATAAAGAATGTACATCAGAAAATGACTATAGGTGTGACAAAACTCTTGAATGTACTAGATACATCACAGTTTTATTAATTAAATGTTAAAGCTGTCCAACTTCCTTTTTTCCTCTAAATCCATTGCACAAATGTCATTCTTGAATGATAAAAAGCTTTCTTCATTACAGAGCTGCTCAATTTAACCCTGAAGACTGAATCAGTGCAACTGAACAGCCATCAGAGCAGAAAACTAAGGTTCATCTCCCCTGAGACTGAGGTCAGGTTTGTCACGTTACTTTCAGGAAAGGCTCAGACTGATATCAAACAAATAAATGAGACCAGTTTCACAGTCATGTTAAAGGATTTTTTCTACTGTGTTTAACCCTTTATACATCTTGCAGCCTTACTCCATAATGTAATGCTGTAAATCTCATTAAAATTTATACTGGCTTTAATTCAAAGTATACACAAGAAGAAATGGAAATGATCTAATAATGTATTAATTAGTCTTTTAAAAAAGAAGCATAAAAACACAGGATAGAAGGCTAAATTAATAAGAAATAAAATGAAAAGAGAGAGATTGAAAACCCGCAGAAGAGGCCCAGATCATTAAAACTAGAAATACTTTTAACTAGCTCAAGTTAAAAAGGTGATTTAGTAAGGCAACAATATGATTTTAATGTTATTTTTAATTTAAAAAAAGCTCGGAGATTAAATTCAGTGGCCTGAAAAACATTTGCTACAGGGTCTTCTGATTTGTCATTTCAGCTTTTTGATACTGAAAATAATTGGTAACTTAATGTCTGAATATATGTGTGTGTGTGTGTGTTTATGTATGGATAAAGACATATACATATACTTTAAGATCAAACATTCTGCCTACATTTCTGACTAAAATATGTAGTTCAGCTTTATGTAACATCAACAGCAATATTATTACTCTGTTATTATTACAGCCATTTATATTCACTCTTTGTGAATGATTCCATACCTCTGACAAACACTCTTTAGACCTATCATCACAAAATATCATTTTGACTAGCATTATCAGGAATAAAAGTAAGAAATATTATCTTGCTTTCAAACTATGTTCTGTCAACCATCAGAAGATCAGAAAGTCCTGTTTTAATTTATATTTATTAAAATATTTAACTATGTGTTTCTAAAAAACTATAAGTATATGTAATTTATTTGTTTAAATTTCTTTTTTTTTAAATAAATTTTATTGAATTTACAGTTTAAAAACATATCAACAGTACATTTACAGAATAGAAAAAATGGCTAAAGGGAAAGAAAGAAAACACCCGGCCTAACAAGCCGGATAGGGGCCGTTTGGGGGGGAAAGAAGGAATATAGAGGGAGAAGGGGGAAGGGTGAGGGAAGGGGAATAGAGTAAGAAAGTACATTATTTGTTTAAATTTCAAAACAAACTGTAGTAGTAGTAAAATAGAAGCAAAATTTCTGAACTCCTTATGGTTAAGACGGAGGAAAAAGTTATATAGAAAATTATTTTATTTATAATGATATACCTATCCTTAAGCTGGACAATTTGTTAGAAATTTCTAATTAAGTGAATGGTCTACCATAACACCTTGATAATAAATAATTACTTACCTATTTCATATATAAAAAGATGATATTGGTCATAAATGTTATTCCAACGAATTCATATTGAGAATCCATGGAAGACATAGGGAAAGAAAGGTAAACAGGTAATGTTAATGTGATAATTTCATTCCCAAAATAAAAAATCATGTCATTATCTAAACTATACATTAATTATGAATATAAAGTACACAGTTTTAAAAAATAATGTCTACATCACAGTTTTGCTTTTCTTTCCATCCAGTATTAGTATGGATTAACGATAACTATAACTGTAATACAAAAAATAAAAATACTGAACATGCATTTGTTCACACATTTACATATATACCTCTAATAAAATTGTGCACTTTAATACACATTTATTTGTGAACATAACTTTGAAAATCAAATAAATTTATTTTTATTTCTCAATGGCAAAGAAATCTGCTGTAAATCACAAATGAGAAAGAAATAACATGTATTATTATGAACTTCTGTGTCAAAAGTAATTCACAAATTTTGCATGTTGACTGTCATGCATGTGCCTTTAGGTGACCCTTCTTTAACTGTAGACACTGATATAGATAGACTAACATAGAAGTTAAGCAATGAGAAGAATACTGAATATTTCAGATTTGTTCATGGAAATCTCACAAACTGAAGATCTTCACTTACTGTTAAATAAAACTATGCATACTGCCTTACCCCTCAAAGTGTTTCATTGTACCCACTATTGATGAAATAAAGTTATTTTTAATTATATTCATATGGAAATGCCAGCAGATCCATAAACAATTTTGGGAAATTAATAACAGTGAAGGAGAATACTGCAGTTATAGCATTCTTTCATCTCTCAGCTACAAGTGTCCTCAAACTGTCATCTGTAATAAAGTATAAAAGCTTCACATCAACTCATTAAAGTGTCTCCTGAAGGCAACATACTAAAAACTGAAATTGCCCTCTAACTTGAATGTTATTCATACATTTAAGACTGTTCGTCATTTCTACCTCCATATATATTTTTATCATATAGTAAATGGAGGTTTAGGAAAAATATTAATTGAAAAATAGAGTCAACAACACTAGGCAAAAGTTTGGTCCAATGTAATTTGTAAGACTTTTAAATATCAGTCTCTGAAATTTAAACTGCATTTATAGTTCTTTACACTTAAAGCTGTTCTCTCTCAGTTCTCCAGCACAGTTTTGTTGTTTCTTGCATTACCAATATCTTATCTTTCAGAAAAGAAAACTTGAAGGATTTATTCAGCCGTTTCTTATTCTCACCAGTATCTTGGCATTCTAGGTACTTTTTGAACAAGGGTGAAAATCATATATTTTACTTATTTTGTAATTTTCAGTAGGTTTTAAAAATTGTCCAAGAGTAAGAGCCTAAGCTACACCAATAGAACAGGACTTTGATTCTATTGATTATGTCACATTGTGTTTTTTCTTACCCCAATGGGATTTTATTGTCCCAATGAGAAACTTATAAACAAGTCAGGAAACAACAGCATAGACAGAACATAGTGAAACAGATTGGCTCCAAAATGGCAAAGGAGTGAGACAAGGTTATGTACTCTTCCCTTATTTATTCAAACTTTAAGCTGAATATTTAGTAATTAAAACCTGATTTTTTAAAAAAATCAGCATTGTTTTAAAACTGGAGAATGAAACATCAATAACCTATACTAGGTTGATGACTTATAGCTGAAAATGCAGAAAATCTATAAGCTCTGACAAAGGTTAAGGAACATAATGAAAACCACATGGGGCTTTAATGAAACATAAAGAAGACCAAACTAATGACAATAGGTGGAAGAATCATCTCCTGCCTTTTAGAATCACCCATGAACAGTAAAAGAACAAGGACTCTAGAAATACAACACAAACTAGAACATGTCAAAGTAGCCACAAAGGCCTTGGAAAAGATATTTAGATGTTGTCATGTTTCTATAATCACCAAAATTAGTGCAGGCAATGGTATTCTCTGTCACTTTATGGTAAGAGTTTGAAAAAGCTAGACTACTGACACTTACTAATTTCATGTTGGAGAAGAGATTACTCCTGCGAATAGAATGAATAGCCAAAAAGGAAACAAATGGATCATAAAACAAATAAATCCAGAGTTTTCACTTGAGGAACATACAAGCAGGTTACTGAAGACACACTATGTGAAAAATTGTATCTGTGGAGAAGACTCTGATGTTGAAAGAGACAGAAGGGAAGAGAAGAAGATGGATATGGAAAATAGATGCACTCAGTTACCATGTCTGTTGGAAGACCTAAAGAATCAACTTAAGCACAGATTATTACTTTTTATTATATCTCAAGTCTATAAGTCTCAAGTCTACAAAGCCTGTTTTATTGAATAATTTTATTTATGCGGTATTCTATATAGCTACCCATCTTACATCTACCCATCTGTATCTTTGGGAAGCATCAGAATTAAAAAAATTCTATACAGCATAATGAGTAAAAATCTAACAACAGAAATTATTAAAACATTAAAAACACTAAAACTATTTAAAAAAGAAAGAAAAACAATACATCCGATTTCTCTAGCAATGCATCCACTTTTCAGGCTCCATACCCATATTACATCATCCCCAGGTCATATGGCAAGGTCTTTAGCCCTTCCAGAAGACCGATAAGTTTGGGCCAATCTGACCTAAGAGAAAATGATGTTTAATCATTCAATCTAACCTAAGATGGGTGCCGTAGTAGCACTCTCCCTATGGGTTCCATCAGACATTGCTTTGTAAACAAGACATAAAACATACCCTTCCCACTGAACCTGATGGGGTGAATAAATGTAATTGGAGAGAAGCAATCACTCAAGTAACTCTGTCCCATACCGTGTAGGACATTATAGGTTATTCTCAGCATCTTCAATGGAACCCAGAAATAAACTGGTAATCAATGTAGTTCATAAAGCTGGGGTGTAATGTGCACTTGACCTAGGTGTGCACATAACTGCCCACATTGCACATTTGGCACCAGCTAAAGCTTTCAAATGCCTTTAGCAGTAGCTCCATATAGCGTACATAACAGTAATATCTTGTTTAATAAACTTATTTGGTAAAATGATCCTCACAGAGTTTCAATATCATTGCATATTAAGTTACTTAATTGCAGGATTACAGTCTTAGTTGTAGTGTCATATAAAATATGATATAAAGTCTAAGCTTTTCAAAATTAAAAAAGTGGCTCAAATTATAGGAAGATATTAGGCAAATATACTTTCAAAAGAAAGAATCCTTCATTACGGGCAGAATATTAAGCAAATATCTAAAATATCTTTTTCTTCTTGATAATGTACATCTGTATCAAACTCAACATCAAGGCTATGTCTTTTTTTAGCATATGATATGAAAATTAACATTACCCAAAGCATCTACAAGCTATGTTGCTATTAAAATATTTTCATGTATTACTGATAAAAGAGTGTGGCACTAAAATAGCTTTTGTTTAATATCATTCTTTCATACAGTTTTGACTGATTCTTTACCACATAGCCATTATTACATGATGACTCAGACTTATCACAGTAATATCTTGAAATATCCTTGTTGAACAGAAGTACTATAAACTGCTCTGAATTTTCATTCAAATTATACGGAATTCAGAATACATAAAGATGGTGCATGAATTCCAACTGTGAAATTATTTTTAAAAAATAGATGATAGCTGTATGACCCCATCAGTAGGGTGAATATTTTCTTACTATTATGCAGCAACTATTCAATATACAAAGTAGGAGGATCATGAAAATTCATTTTCATATATGATATTCAGCTATTAATAGATTCTGAAACAAGCACTTTCTTGCAAACAAAGCATGTATGTGGCCAAACATAGTCAACTAAAATATCGAAGTCCTTTAATAAGTGCATTTCATAAGTTATCTTAACAGGCTCTCCTGAAATAATTAATGAAAAAAAAATCTCCATTGTCCATAACCTTTTTTACAGCATTAAGCAGAAGTAATAAGCAGTACTAATCATATTCATTTGGTATATAAATAAACATACTAAAAGACATAAATAAAGGAATAATATGTAAATATTTTAAAGGAAAAAAAAGAAGCATTTTATTTTTAGCAGTAGTAGAGAATTGAGTGAACCACCAATATTGTCCTTCCTGCCCAAATTGAAAACAATTCTAATTGTTTTCTAACTCAGTTATTGTTTATTGCTGAAATTTAAAAAGGCTTTATTTTAACATACATATAACATACATGCTATAAGATAGCAATATAAATGTACATGTAATCACCAGAAATTTGCTAGTACATATAAGCAGTAATAGTCAGACATGTTTCCAGATACAACACAAACGTGGGAAGTGTGAAAGGATGGTCATGGAGGCAAAATTACATGCATTCTTTCAACTCCTTTCCATTATAGTTGAAAAGGAGTTCCACCAAAGAAAAGAAGACAAAAAAGAGATAGCGATCTCACCAAGGGATTTGCTTGTTTGACACAGAGTGCTGATTTGTTGCTTTCAGACTGTCAGAAGAAGAAAAGTTAGAATGGATGAGAAAAAAAGAAACAATGTCAGAGGAGAAAGAACTGTAGAGGGCAGTATATGTAACTACATGTGAACATTTACATGTGAACATTTATAAGATATTCAAAGAGCTCCTCAGTAGCAGTAGAGGGAAGAACAGAAAGCTCCTTGGCAAGTAATTCTGAGGTAACTCGATAGTGGTATATCACAGCTCAAGCCTGGAGAAGAAGAAATGGTTCAGGCAAGCAGTACTTGGAAAGTCTGAGCGAAGGAAATTCCCTGAGGTTACATTGCATCAGAAAGCTCATTAGCCTGTGTTTCTAGATAATAGAGCAAGTCAGAAAAAGGAGGAAAGGGAGAAAAAAAATGATTAGTTTTCCTCTACCTTTGGTATTTCTACCATGAAGAAAAGGCCCAGGAGGCTTATCAAAAAGCTGAAGCGGCCTTTGGAAGGCTAATTATATTGCAATAATGTCCAGTCAGGCCACAAGCCAGGGTCACTAACAGAACCATACATGGCTTTTGCTAGATACTCTACAGTTTTGTTATTGGATCTGTACAGAATCTGCACTATAGTTTGTAACCCAAGTGTACAATAGTGCAAATTTCATCCAGCAACAAATGCTACATCAGGTTATGTCTCTTCGTGAATCTGACAGCTATGCAAGAGCAATTAAATATTGTATGAAATGGGGAGAAGCAAGATTTTGTCAGCTGGAATTACAGAAAAATGATGCTTTCTAAATTTTATATTGCATTTTCAGAAAATAGCATTTTTACTTTCTCACTAAAATCTTGATAGTTAATATTACTTCTGCAAGCTTCCTTTTCAAACCATAGAGGACCAATCTATGGAAAAATGAAACTATATAACATTCATTTTTCTATAAACCTTTTTGAAAAAATGCTTAGACACGCAACAGATGCCATAGATAATTAATTAATTATCAAATCCCCCAGCAACTAAGACTAACCTGAGCACAACCAAGCCCCCACCTGAACAGAACACGCCTCCAACCAATCAGAACACGGCTAACCCCCCACCCAATCAGAATACAGCCAAGCCCCCACCCAATCAAGTCCCACCCCCACTGGCAGTTAAAAGGAGGAAGCAGCTACAATCTCCATTACTCTGAGAAGCACAGAGCCGGAGACAGAAGCCTGAAGATGATGAATGAGACTTCATCGAAACGTTGCCTATATACTTGAATCTTACGCGGAGAAAACCCGAACAACCAAAGATCCATATATATATATATATATATATATATATATATATATATATATATATATATTTTTCAATCGCTTACAAGATAATATACATGGTTATGAATACATGAAATGGGTACATATAAGAAAAATAAACAATAGGACAGGGACGGTAGGCACGTTGGTGCGCTTATGCACGCCCTCTATAGACCTCTTAGGAAAGGGGTGAGGTTGATAGTAGACAGTCTAAAGTTAAAGTTTTGGGGGTTTGGAGAAGAAACCACAGAGTCAGGTAGAGTATTCCAGACATTGACTACTCTGTTGCTGAAGTCGTATTTCCTGCAATCAAGTTTGGCGCGGTTAACCTTGAGTTTGTATCTATTGTGTGCTCTTGTGTTGTTATGGTTGAAGCTGAAGTATTCATTGACAGGTAAGTCATTGCGATGTATGATTTTATATACCATGCTTAGATCAGACCAAAGACAGCGTAATTCAAGGTTTTCTAGGTCTAGAATTTCAAGTCTGGTGGCATAAGGTATTCTACAGTGAGTAGAGGAGTGGAGAACGCTTCTTGTGAAATATTACTGGACTTTCTCAACTGTGCTAATATCAGATATGTAATGTGGGTTCCAGACTGATGAGCTGTATTTGAATATTGGTCTAGCAAATGTTTTGTATGCTCTAGTTAATAGTGTGATATTACCAGAGAAAAAACTATGTAGGATTAGGTTAATAACTCTTAATGCCTTTTTGGCTATATAGTTACAGTGGGCTCTAGCACTTAGATCATTAGAGATGAGTATTCCAAGGTCCTTTACAGAGCTTGGATCCTCAACAAGGTCTTGACTATTCAGCTTGTATTTTATTTTCTGATTTTTTTGCCAGTATGTAAGACAGAGCATTTATTTGTTGAGATTTGAAGTTGCCATTTGTTTGACCATTCTGATACATAGTCAAGATCTTTTTGAAGGGTAGCAGTATTGTCTGTGGTATTGAACAGCTTTACATCATCAGCGAAGAGAATGCAGTTGCTCTTAATATGACCACAGAGGTCATTTATGTAGAATATGAGGAGAGTTGGTCCTAGAATAGTGCCTTGGGGGCACCACTATTGACAGGTACAGAATTTGATAGTACACTCCCAATTTTGACCATTTGTTGTCTGTTTGACAGGAATGCTTCTCTCCAGTTATGCAGTTGTCTAGAGATACCATAAGATTTTAGTTTTAGGAGTATTTTGTCATGTACCACTGAATCAAAGGCTTTACAGAAGTCTATGTAGATTGCGTCTATTGTTTTGCCCTGATCGAGTTGTGTAGTCCATATGTTTTTGCAGTGTAAGAGTTGCAGATTACAGGATAGTTTTTTTCTGAAACCAAATTGTTTATTAGAGAGTAGGTTGTTTGTCTCTAAGTGGAGGATAATGGATTGGTTAATAATTGATTCCATGACTTTACAGGTGACGCAGCATAAGGAGATTGGTCTGTAATTTTCAACTAGGCTGGGCTCTTTTTGAAGATGGGGATGACCATGGCTTGTGACCATAGGTTAGGCAAGGAACTGGTCCTGAAAGATTTTTCAAAGATTATGCTTAGAGGTTCTGCTATGGCAGTGGATAGCTTTTTTAAGAAGTAGGCACATATTCCGGTCCAATAGATAGAGATGGTTTTAGATTGCATAGTGCTTTTTCAATTGTCTTCTGTAAAATTGATATGTACTAGATCATTGTAGTTTTCTGTGGTTCAGCTAGGAAATACTGGGCATGATCCATTGCTGTTTATAAATACTGAGCCAAAGAATGTGTTAAAGAGGTTGGCTTTAATAGTGTTGTTGTTGCAGTCTTTACCATTAGGTCCTATCAGGGGTGGGATGGACCTTGAGTCTTTTAGTTTGGTGTTTACAAAATTGTAAAAAGTGCAGGTGGAATTGGTGCGTAGAAGGTTTTCCTCTTGTTTAATGTTATAATTGGTGCATTCAGTCTTTATCTGGTGGCATACATTTTTGTATTTTGAAGTTGGCAACGTGACCAGATTTGTTTTTCCGTCAGAGTGATCTCTTTTTGGATTGAAGTTTCCTTAATGTTATGGGTAATCTGGTTTTTTGGTGGTGGTGGTGGGGAGTTGTTATTGGTACATATAGTTTGATGACTCTTTTGACCAAGTAAGTATTGCATCCAGTGAATAGAGATTGTCAATCAAGGGATGAAAGATCGTTGTCTATAAGATCATAGTTGCCTTTTTTGAAGTTATAATTGGGGATTACATCATTGTGATGATTTTTGTGTGGGGGTATGTTGAGACAAAAGTCAATCATATTGTGGTCACTGTTAGAGAGATTGCTTTTCTACTAATCCCATACTATGAACATTAGTGTTTACAGTGACCATGTCATAATAATTGACTCCCAAAGAAATAAAAAGGGTAAGTATCAAGTTCAGTATTATCAACATTTTCAAAGAGTAAGGTGAATGGGTAATGAAACTCTATTTAGGTGTCAAGTTAAAATCAGTTCTGTTAATACTTTTTAAATATGGAAAAGGAGAAATATATATTGAAACTAATGGAACTGAGAAACTTGTAAAAGCAGAATGAAGATTATTACATTTAGCTATTTATCTTTAAGAAGTGTAGTTTCCTGGCTACTATGGTGAAAAGTTTAAGAGGATCTACCTATTCATGAAAGATACTGTCTGTCTGTCTCTAATGTTCAGCATTCTAATGATAAAATGCATCTTAAATACTATGGACATGGTTCGTCATTTTTTTTGTGGGGGGGAGAAACTGCTCAAGAAAAGAAAAAGATAAATGTAGGGAGAGGGACTATAATAGGAATAAGTTAAAATTAAGTTAAAATTAAGTTAAGAGAATCTCCTCACAGATATCCTATGATTTACTGTAACAATTCAGCAATGCAAAAGACATACTTGATTGACATCCAGAATAAAGTATGTTTAAATCAGCCTATTTTCAATTAAACAAAGTTAGATTATATGTTCATATAATACTGTATCCATTTTTTACATGCTGAAACAAACATAAATTTCAAAAGACCAGAGCATTAATTCATTCACATTTGAATCATCTCTACTTTTCTTTCTATAGTCAGTTCTTACTTTTAGAACAATATATCTGGTAATTTATCAGTAACTCTCAGAATATATTTTATATTATTTTGTGAAAATGAAATTACCAGTTTTTCCTTTTTAATGCCTTTTCCCTAATATCATCAATATCTATAGCTTCAAAACTCATTTTATATTTTGTATGTTTTAATAATGTTGTTTCAATGCCCGTATTAAAATAGATTAACATTTAATATGTTGGAAAAGCAGCATTCTAGATTCCTATGGCAGACATTACCTTTTGTTACTTTATAAACATAGTCATAATGGAATATACCCCCACCCAAAAAAATAGCACATGAACAGTGTGCCTAATGCACCACAAGGGATGAAGCAGGAATTAGCTTGTGTTGAGTTGATTCATCCCCCAAAGAGCTGTGTCTGAGCTGTTTTGAAGCTGTTCACTCAAAGGGATTATTTCATTGAATCTGCTTTAATCTCAGCTAAATGCTTTCAACTGGTATATACTGAGACAGAATTAGAGAAATCAGAACCCCAATGACCTGTGTTGATGGGCTTGAAGGAAGAAAGAGAAACAAACCGTAATAATCCCACACATCATAGAATTAGAGAGGTCACAAGGCAATATCTATTATAAAAGTCCACTGGGAAAACTAAAGAAGTATATTAAGATATTATGCAGTTACCAAACAAATATTGTAGGTACAATAATTGCTATACCAAATATTCCTGCACAGAAAGGAATTGTTTGCACTCTTGAAACTAATAAGGAGAGCAAAATTTAAACATAGAGCAGTATCAGTGGTATTTCTGTTTATATAATTTGTTCAATATTATAAAAGGTGTCTGAAAAATTATCCAGGTTTTTCTCTTCCTGTTAATATAAATGCATATGCTGATGTGAATATAAGTATTTTCTTTTCTTTTGGGGGGTTTTATGCAAAAGCAAAGAAAAATGTCTTAGATATATTGAGCATTGTCAACATTTCCTTATACTAAAGTTTAGTGTTTGTGTCATTAAGTGTGCAAAATTATCCTCCATTTGTGATATTGAGGAGATATAGTTTGTACAAATATAACCATGATTTAATTACAAAAAGGATGGATGGAGAGAGAGAGAGAGAGAGAGAGAGAGAGAGAGAGAGAGAGTGATGAAAGACAGATAGACAGATAAATAAACAAATAGAACTTTATTGTCACTTTGAATGTACACTAATTGGCATACATTAAAAATGAAATTTCATTGCATACAGCTCTTAAATGGTTACCACCTCTAATATTAAACTACAAAAACATGACAAGATAAATCAATAAATTCAAATTTATGTATATACCCACATATATTATATGACAGAGAGAAACAACACAGTCTAGTTCACATGTATACATGTTTATGGCAAGAAAAATGAATCTTGTGAGTTTACCAGACAGATGGCATAGAAAACTTCAAAACCTCCTCTCGGAGGGGAGCAACAGAAACAGACCATAAAGTGGGTGTCTGAGGTCTCTATCGATGCCTTGAGCTCTAAGCACATAGCACTTATAAGCAGTATCCCGAATAAAGGGAAGTGAGCTTCCTATCATCTTCTCCATTGTCTTCACTACACTCTGCATGGACTATCTATCTGAAGCACTGTTGCCACCAAACCAAACAGTGATGCAGTTTGTTAAAATGCTCTCAATCATGCTTCTGTAAAAAGTGTCCAGGACAGAAGGAGAAAGATGTGCTCTCCTCATCCGATGCAGGAAATACAGGTGCTGGTTTGCACACTTCACTATTGGAAAGACAAGTTCAGATTGTTGGTCATCTGAACCTTCCGGATACTTAATACTGTCAACCACCTCTACAGCTGCATCCTTGATACTTGATATGATTACATATGAGTGTGCTGTGAAAGAAAATGAAAGTCATGGGATCCTGGAGTTAGTCAGAGCTATCCTGTCCAGAGAAGAAGGCTGCTTAAAATATTCTAAACTGGTACCCTGTAGTCTCAGTTTCCCTCCCTCCGTGCTTGTGTGAGAGAGAGAGAGAGAAAGGGGGAGGGGGGAGCAAGAAGGAGAGGGAGGGAGGGAAAACTTATCTTTTACCTAGATGTCTGATGGGTTGACAGATTTCAGATAGCACTTGGAGAATTTCCAACTGATTTGGAAGCTAGTTTTCTCTAGAATATAGACAATGTGCACTAGATATGAGTGCTAACAAGCAGCCTCTGGCAATCTTGGAGAAGCTTAGCATTCTGAATAGCTCAAAATGATGAAGCAGGTAAAGGTGCCTAAAATGATGCTTGCAGAATAAGGAATACTGTTCCTTATTATTATGGGGAATAAGCATAACAAAACACATATGCACAATAAATATAATCAAACATAAACATCAACCCAAATTTGAACATTTAAAGTAGAACTACTTGGCCCCCATTACAGTGTCAGTCAGCTATACTTTCAGACTGCTAGGGAAGAATGGGGCAGATGATGATGATGGTAATTTATTAAATCTGTATGCCACCAAATTCAGTATTTAGAAACTGGATATTGGCTATATAATCAACACCTCATTATGGGACAGAAACATGTCCAGAGGCCTTGAAAAAATGGTTTGGTTGTCCCCTTCCTTAAGATCTACCTTTCATCTACCATCTTTCAATAAATAAATATTTTTCGGGAAGGCTGTAAAAGCAATTATTAGTTGAATACTAGACTAGTCTTTTGACAATCAAGCTTCACTCATTGCTTTTGTGGACGACACTTGAGTCTGGGAAAAAATGTAATTTGAGAAAACATCTCAGACATGTGGAACACTAGCAAAGATTAGGAATGGGAACCACTGTATTGTAGTGGTTGCTTACTGCATTTAAATGGGCAATTCTATCTTCTCATTGTGGAAAGGAAAGTCAACCCTCAGATATTCCACTGTAGAATATTCTAGGCTTAGTTTTTACTCCCATCTTAATTGAGATCTACATTAGATCTATGGGGTAAGATAACCAACCAGTTCAAGATAAAATATCAATATGTTGATAAGGCTGGGGTATCTCCAGTCTAGGTTAAACTGAATATATGGCAGAACTGCTGATCCGGTACCTAAAGACTATTAAAGCCAGGATGTGGGACTCATACTCAGACATAATCTAAGCATGACAGAATCGTTACTAACTTACAAAACTACCAATTCTGGAATAATATTTGACTAAATAAATGCTACTTTAAGGATCCATAGGCTTAATAAATTGAATATTACACTTATAAACTGTTTGATTTAGATATAAGGCCTTCAGAATTGCTATTGTTTTTTATTACTTTATTTTTATACACCCTTTTCTTAAATTAATGCATATCATACACAGCCTGCTTTAAACACAAATAGATGTTAAAATATGCAACTATTATTTGAGAACTTGTCACAAATCTGCATTAAAATGAACATATAGTTTGTTAATTAAACAGACTTTATAGTGTTGCTTTTCTGTTAGAGCCATCAGATCAATTTTCAACATTGACAAGTTTGTCCCTCCTCTATATAAATACTGTATAAAGGCTTAAATTTGAATATTAATTTTCCCCTGAATATAAAGCTATCCAGTAATTTTGTACTGACATCCCTTGCAGATCTGACAGTTTGAAAACATGAAATAATAGGCAGTAAGTGTCAGTGCTCTTAAATCAAGCCCAAAGATCCCATGGTACCAAAATATGGCAGCTTGTTACAACTAAGCAAATGTCAATCCAATCAATGTATGCAGGAGGCTGTCAACTTCCTACCTTTCTCTGCCCTAATAAGTAGTATACAAAATGACAGAATTCAGAAAAATATATCATATTGTTGCCTGAGAGATTGGCTTTTTCAGTTTTTTAAAAGAACTATTTAGTAGCCTTTAACTTTTTTAATACACCATGGAAAGTGTTATACAAATCTTTCACTGCTGATTAGAAAGCTACAGAATGTTCATAAAGATTAATGTGTCAAGGTTTCTAAAATCATCCAATTTAGTTTTTTTGATACAGAAATAAAAAAACTAACCTAATATCATTCCTAATTTGAAAATAGGATTGCAGTAGTCCCATTATGCTTTTTTTTCTTATAATTTAAATGTACTAAATATCCACAGAGACATTAAAAATCATATAGGTGATTATAATAATGAAACATTTGGGCAGTTACACACCTCTTTTAGTTACCTCATTACTCAGCTACATGCAAAAGAATCGTATTTTACCCAGGAGAAAATCATTAAAAATGTAATCTCCTTTGTAAAAGATGAGTAATTTACTCTCAATTAGATTGAAGAAGAAAAGCAAAAAAAAAGCAAATGAAATTTCAGCTTACCATTAATTTAAATTGATTAATATTATTAGAATTAGGATATATTACTCTTTAATGCTGGCTGACTGATGACTAATAAACAGTACCCTAAAAGTGGGTAAGGTATCTTCCATTCCTTTGTAGATTCTCCTTGTTTATCAGGGTAGAGTCTACACATAAAAAAGATAATAGGGACAGTCCACATATATGTCTTAATAGAAGGAAAAGAAAGGTATGTATTCATGAATTTCAGCCTGCTTGCCTTCTTCACTCTGTTAAGAAATATAGTATTTTATTAAATATTGGTGTCCAGTATTATTTTATCTCAATGTATAAATAACAACCAAGAATATTATTTTTAAGAATTATATTTTTTAAAATATAATTGTATCTTGCAAATTCATTATTCATAAAGTCGAATACACATTTGGAAAATAATATAGGCTAGCTAATTAACTTAATCTATGATTTAAAGATTAAAGATGGAGATTAAAATTAATATGAAATTCTAACAACATAAACTTTTTAGCACCCATATTTTCTTAAGCTTGCCCTCAAATTTCATTCCAGTCCAATTGAAGTTTCCATTCATATCATATTTCAAAAAAACAACTTTCTAACTATAGTAAATATGGATGAAAATGCATTTAAGAAAAAAAGAAGAAAAGCAAAAGGTATAGTAAATTCTTCTCCTTCCTTAAAACCCATGTAATAGAAATGAGAGTGTATTATTCTCTGCTAAATTTTACTTAACTGATTTTTCTGCCAATGCTTAACTCCAGTAATCTCTGAAAACTATTATATTAAGTGTTATAGGAGCAAATCAAGTAGGAGTTCCCTTAACAGGAGGAAAAACCAAAACCAGCCAAAGGTCCATATATCTAAGATTTTTACAATCTTTTCTTCCTCTTTTTCTGAGGGAAGAACAGAAAAGCTGCTCAGCTATCCACTTAACTGATGACTATCTTTGCATTGTTTTTACTAGCTTTCAATCTCAAACATCTTCTGTGGATATTTTCCGCCCTTTGCTTCTGAGGCTGAAGCCTTGCAGTTTAGCAGGCAGTACACTACCAGCCACCTGAGAAAGGTGAGTCACTTTATCAGTGGGTTGATGATTCAGATAGCAATGAGTCAGAATCTGACCCTGGAGAACGTCAAGCCTTAAATCATGCTTCCACTTAAAGAGTTCAAATAACAGAAATCAGTGCAGTTCTTCAAGAAGGAGTGTTGTTCCTTAATTAAGCAAATAAATAATATTTATTTATATCACAGAACTTTCACTATTTAATATTATGCTCTAGATCTCTCCTCTTGCTGGAAACAATTCTCTATTCTCAGAAGTAAGTGCAACTGACCTCTTATTCTGTCTTATCTTGCCTCCTTGTCCAGCAAATGTGTTTGTGGCTTCCAATTTCTGGACTGATCCTGGTCATCTTAATCAGGGATTCTACCAGCATAACAACCAGTTTGGTGAGCGCTCGCAGTTGTGCAGTACTTGTAAAATCACCATCTCCTGCTGATGCACGGCATTCAGCTGTGCCATGCAAAGCAACTAAGGTAAGACAAAGGACAGTGTAGAGCGCGGGCGGGTTGGGCCCAACCGAAGAAAAGAAGATCTTTGGAGAAACCAGTTCTGTGTCAGCTGCTCTTTGGAGCTATCAGTTCTATAGAACTAGGCCAAACTGGTAGAATCCCATCCCTGAACTTAATTCTGGCGTATCAGACTACAATAGATCTGCTCTCTTCATTATTATATTTAAGTCCATACTACAATATGTAGACAAGAATGTGTTTTTCTGTGCAATATTTCTTTGCCTAATTGATAGTCGATCAGTTCTAGTTAGCTGCCTCCTGCTTGATTGTTGCTCAGCCTAGACCAGCATATTGCTATGTCCTAAACCTTCTGCCCTTTCGGGGCTGCATTCAAACTCTCTAAGAATAATTCCCCACACTTTCTTGCATCTTTTCTTTTTTAACTATAGCTCTAAGCACATCATTGAAAACATTTCCCCATTAGCTGTACCCCCATGTATCTTTTCAGAGAAAGTCTATGGTTGGTTTAAAATTATTCCTCTTTGGAAGAACAGGAAATGGGTAAAGTTAAGACTCCTTCAGCACAGGAGGTAGTTTTTTTAAATATCAAACTCTCCTTTAGAACAGTGGTGTCAAACTCACGTAGTCATGGTGGTGTCATGTGATGTATCAAGACTTTTTCCCTCTTTGCTTAACTGGGTTTGGGCGTGGCCAGTGTGTGACTCATCCGGCCCATAGGCCAGGAGTTTGACAGCCCTATCTTAAAAGTAGGTATATGAACAGAAAAATTCAATGTGATATTTTTCTTTTAAGTGTGTCTTCTCCTTTTATTAAAAGGCTAATTCTCTGATCTTGATATAATTAATAATTATTTTAAAAGGAAATAATTTTAACAAACAAAAAATAGAAAATAATCTCTAATCTAAAAAAGGCCTTAATGTTATGTTATTACTTGATTAATTTGCAAATTGCACATAATGGTCCCTAGAAGCCATTTTTAAAGTCTATTGTAAATGAACAATCAGAAATTGAGATATATTTTCAAGCAAAATTATATTATAAAATAATGTTACATGAAAAAGCAGTTTAATATAGTACCCTTTAGAAACAGATGTTTTAAGATTTAAAAAGTAAAATATATATTAACAAATAAACTTGCTTATAAAAGATATATGTCTCTGATATCAGAATTTATGCAAGAAAATAGGACAAACAAGAAGAGAGACAGTATTCCAATGCAATTCTATTCCTTCACCATCTGTCACAGTCGGTTTCTTCCCCAAAGGGCAAGTTTAGAAAGGCCAGCAGAACTAATGAGCACTGAATAAAGTGAAATCTCAAAGCATAATACCTATAAAAATTCAAGAGCCAAAGCTTTTTACAAGCCTTTGACTACAGTGGGACGAAGGTCCAAGACTGGTAGTCCCTCTGGTATCCTCCTGGAGCTAACATGAAACTCGAAAGATATTTATCTTATATAGAAGAAGTCTTGTCATGTCTAGAATTAAATTTGCAATCCTTTCTACTGGAGATTCATCAATTATTGTAGCTATTGGATTAAGATTTTTGGGCCATATAAAATATTTGTATTTCATAGCTTTTGTCCTGAAAACATTCAACATTATATAAAAAACTGAGTAGTCAAATCTGTGACTGAATATAATTAGTTTAATTTCTAACTATCCTCAATATTTTAAATTTAAAATACAAATGTATTTCAGTAGTCCTGTGTGTGTGTGTGTGTATCTCTGTGGGCATCCCTGTGTGTGTGTGGGTTTGTGTATACACATACTTTGATACACACATATGTATATGTATGTATGTGTGTGTGTGTGTGCGCGTATACACACACACACACATACACACACACACACATATACTGGCTTTCTGGGGGTGGTTCTGTGCAAGCAGCGGGAACAAAAAATAAATGTTACATATTTTGGAACAAACAATACATGGATAAGACAAGAGAACCTTGAACTGATGGAATGCTACTAGAACAGCAGACCTAATGAGAGGGGATTTATGAAGCATATGAGGAAACTATGGATGGACAGAAGACCTACATCAACACTAATTGAGAAACAAGTAGTTTATCCAATGCTTCAACATAGTGAAGGGGAAACTGCTACCGCAACTTGAGAGACCAACTGCACATTATATCCTATACTCCAGAATTCCCTAATCTTTCTGGCTTTCTGGGGTGGTTCTGCACAAGCAGCAGGAAAGCGTGCATGCAGCGCCAATTGTGTGAGCAGCAGGCATGTGCCCCACTGCTTGCACAAATGGAATGCCTGCACATGTGCTTGTCCACTGCTCACAAAAGTGCGGATGTACATGCACTTGTCGCATGGAACCATCCTCTCCCCCCCCCCCCCCCACTGGTCTGCAAAGCAGGAAATATTGGGGAATTCTGAGTATAGGAAATAATGTGTAGTTGAAGCATACATTTGGTAGTAGACAAGGACCAGAAGATAGTAGTGGTGATAATATAGCAGTGCCAAGTGATAGCAACATAAGGAAGGACTATGGAGAAGTACCAGGTCCTGAAAGAGAAACTGGAGAGGATATATAATGTAAAGGTCAAAGTGGTTGCAATGGTGATAAGAGCACTTGGTGCTGTGACTCCTCTAAGCTGAGAGAATGGCTCCAACAGACCTCTGGAACAACTTCAGAGCTCTCTGTCCAGAAGAGTGCAGTGGTATGACCCAAGTTGAGGCACACATACACATACCTACACAACACACAAAATGTTACATATTTGTTATTTGCTATAATGTTACTCACTTGTTGTCTATCATATAATTTCGGACCGAGCATTTGTCACTGAATAAGAATTATGGATTGATTTTTCTTCATGATCTATTTGTTTATTTTCCTCACTATTCTCAGCAACATCAAAGATATATCAATATGCTTTCTACCCATTGTCGTACAAAAAAGCATCATCTGCACATTCTTGATCTTTATAGCTGTGACATGCCATTTGAATATGTTTTCAAAGGCTTTGACTGCACTCTACCAAGTGCTAGTCTGTAGATTTTTATTCACATCTGATCATAAAAAGCATTAACAACCTGAATATCAATTGTCAATTCAAAGAATGCATGCAATATCTCTTGTCATTAATTTTTATTTCTTTATAATTCTTTATATTATAGCTTTTTATTGACTTTCATTACTACATTATTACAATTGATATATTATTTGCAATTTTAGCTATCAAGCGTAGTGGCATCAGACAAGTGCATATAATTGATGTTTTTTCTTAAAATTCATATTCTTCCAATCCCTCAATATAGATTCAACATATAGATTGAATAATCTGCCTGTCTACAGATTTTCCCATTCATGAGGACAATGAAATATTTTGGGATTCCCATTTTCATAAAGACTTTCTACACTTTAAAAAAAAAACCTGTCCATACATATAGACTGAGCTATTCCAATCTATGCCCACTGTGTTCTTCTCAAGATATAATTCAGTTAGAAAGAACTTTTATAGTTTTCCTATTGCTTGTCATATGTCCATCAATATTATATCAATTCTTCTAGCCTTATAACTTGCTAAAGATTGGAGTGTTGATATAATTTCATACTTAGTACTTGAGATTCATGTAAGAAGGGAATACATTATTTTGGATTTTAAAATATTTACTTTACAAATATTCAGTATAATCCTATCATATTTCTTTGCATACTAGCATTCTTTAGCATCCTCATTTTACTCTTGATATACTGTAACTGTTCTCCAGTTGCAGCTCTTATTCATCTAACATTAGTGTACAAAACAAAAAAAGCATGTTATTAATGTGTAGCATAATTTTTATACACTTAGTTCTAAGAAAAAAATTGATTGTATAGAATTTATCACCAATCTTTAATTACCTTAATAAGCAACAGTGCATTCCTAGAGTGAAACATGGATGTATCTAGTCCATGATTAGCATAAAATAAATAGCAAGATAAGCAGCATATAAATTAATAAAGTAATAAGTAGTTGTTTGCCTGAATTTATCTCCTTTTGAAATCCTTGTTGCAAAAGAATTTAATTACATTAAAATATATTAATATATTAATTGTCATAGCTGATTTGTTATTTCTTTTTATTGCATACTTGTTGATTTCTTTAATTTTAGTTTGCATGATAAATACATTCCTGTTTATAAAAAAAATTATCAATGAAATGCAAAACATTACAAAGAGACAGAATCTGGAATAATTCAGTGTTATTGCAGAATATTTTTGCCTCATTCTCCATAGTTTATGAATGAGTTTCATATTTCAAAGTGATGAGGAAAAAAGGATAAAAGGTACTATTTGTTGTAGGAATGAAATATGTTTAACCTTTATATCCTACCTAAACACCTGTCAATTCACAGGAATCTCTGAATCTAAATTTATCATGTTCCGATTCATTGATATTGAAACCATTGTAATACCTTATTATACTATATGGCAGTCAATGTGAAACTAAATCTAGCCATGGAATTTTCATCCACCAATAATTTTAAGGTTTATATTTATGTCAAGAAAGCCAGCATTTAACATTTAAATGAAAAAAATATTTAATTACTTCATTATCATAAATCATGTCATTAAATTCTGGTAGTTGTCCAGCTAATCAAAACATTATTTTCCATACAGACATTATGTCCCATGACCATAAACTGGGATTCACCCCAAGACTTCTTATAGCCCTTTCTATCAAGCATTTTATCAAATGTTAATATATGTAATTTCCATTCTTTTTTTAAACTGTTCCTTTTTAATTGTTTTGTTCCAGAATCATAAACTTCATGAGGAAGATGCCTGTTCACTTACATGATGCATAATGCTAGTATAATGATGATGAAGTGCGTGTATATACATACAAACTCACACATACACACAAACTTACATTTCTATAAGCTATGCATTAATTCTACGAAAGCAAACAACTTCACTGTTGGACTTCATATATTAAGTTGTTATATTTATCACACTGAGCAGAGATGATCGAATTGTCTAACACAATTGATTCTTCCAATATGAGAAAAATAAAAGGAGGCTATAGACTATATTGAACTCAGAAAATGAATAATATATTAAAAGATGAAAGAAATATTTAGGTGATGAAATTCATCCTCTTCCTTCATCTAGATACTGTAATAACCTTTTAAATCATGTTTGACATTTGTAAGTTGACTGAGCTGGCAGCTCTGTAAAATCTATAATGTATGTGGTAACCATTTCTGGAGTAGCAATCTCTTACTGCAATAGTTCTCACTTCACATGGCTTGCTTGTCCCCAAGAGACATATCTGACTGCTCTTTATCTAAGTCACTGGTTGCTATTTTTTTTTCTTGTGTGTATTGAAAATAATGGTTATATGGGTACAAGAAAACTACAAATGACCATGCTACTTTTTCCCCTCCAAGACATTCATGAATTATAAATAGGTAATTTAGAGCAGATGCAGGCAACTTGGGACTCCAGCACCTAAGTAGGCCCTAAGCACCTTTTTGAAAGTTTAAATCCCACACTGATAATGATTGGCAAATCTCAGGGTTGTTTTGCTCTGACAATTGCCAAATATTAGTGGGGTTTTTTGCTATTTTGAGAACACATTAAAACAGTAGTTTAAGCCATACAATAATCATATTGTTTGTTTTAAATAACTTCAAAAAACCCTTCCAAAATCTTAAGTATACATCACTAGTTTCCCCACTTTTGATTTGTAAATAGTGTTTAATAGATATTCTAATCAGCAATTATATTTAATAGTCATCATGAATCTGGTTCTAACCCTTAGTCATAATTGAGAAGAACCAAAGTGCACTGGTGCAGAATACTCGTCAGGCACCAAGAGTCTTCACCTGGCAACTGATCCTCTGGAGAGTTACTGCCAATCAAATTTATTTTGTACTGCTTTATATACATTTTTCTCATGTTTTGATACTTCTGTATGACTGTAATAAATAATTTGAGGTGAACTATATTGCTATAAGTAACTTTGAGTTTCCCAATCAGCCACATGTCAAACCTATTTCAATACTTTATATCAAATTGAAATACTCTAGTATATACTTTTAGAAATGTAACAGGATGCAAGTTATTTTATTAAAGTCCCATTGCATAATAAGGAATGTTGCTATATAATATTGTATTTCATACTAAACTAAGGATACTATACTGCTTTCTACATAGAAAGTCACGGAAAAAGAACAGTATTCTTTGTTGCACTGCCAGAGTTGTTTGAACTACTTTGGGACAGTTTCATTCACCCAAGAGAGAAGGTTAAAAAAAAATTTACTACAGATTTCCTCCTTTTTAATTTGTGGGTTTTTTTAAAAAAATATCCATTTTCAATCCTTATGAAGTGCGCAACATGAACTAAAATGCTACGGCAATATAAAGAACTAATATCTATTCATATCAATGGACAGAATAATTTCCTTCCCTCCAGAGCACATTCATTTGGAATGTTGCACAGATTCAACTCAGATTCTTTCTTTCATTATCACACTTTCACTGAAGCAACCATGAAGTTCTACTCACATATGTGTAATAATCTAACTTTTGCTAAACTTGGTAATCTTTTCTTTAGAGAAAACTAGGTTCTTGATTCAAAGTTTTTCTATCTGGTCTGGTGTATCCCAAATTTTCACTAGAGGCTATTGACACACTTGTTGCTAATGGAAGTTATTTTTAGCACAAGCAATTATGGTATCAAAACCAAACAAAAAAATTATAAAATCAATATAACAAAGTACAATCATACCCTTAGAAGGGACCAAGCAAAGCAAGCACTCATTTTTATGGTAGAAAAGATTTGCTTACCCTCTTGGCCCAATACAGAGGAGAAAACAGAACATTATATCAATGAGGTTGCCAAATTTTAAGGGGCAAAGCATTTTAAATAGTTTTAGTATTTGAAGGGGATTTTTTTTTGGAGGGGGGAATTTGATGAAGATATTAGAGAGAGAGTTGTGAAACTTCACTAAAAACTTTGGAATGGGATGAAGATATAGATGTCAAAGTGGACAAAATGTATAGAATTAATATGATATACAGAAAACTAAGAAATGTACCAAGGGATACCCTTGTGTATTTTTGTCAGAAAGAAGACAAAAGACCAGAGTCTACAACAACGTATTGAATAATGATAAAGAATTCAGAAGTAATTTGACTAAAAGAAATCCTTATCCAAATATTGGAATTAGAGGAGATGCAAGTGGACCAAAAGAAAGTATCAGGATAACAAATACAAGATAGTGATGAAGAGACTATAATGTTGGGAGCTACAAGTACAGTGTTTGCTAACAGGGGAATGAACTGTGAAGATGGCAGAATTCATTTGTTTGGCCAGGATCACAACTACAACTAAAAATATTTTAATTTTTTGCTGAAAATGGAAAAAAAGTGAGTTGGTGGCTTTTGGATTGGTAGATTAAGAGATTAGATAGGAGACAGAGGGCAGTGGGAGAAGGGATAACAAGTCTGTTTATAGTTCCTGCAATGAAGATCAAAAATTTCTTCTTTATCTTTGTTTCTTCTTTATCTGTCAGATTTTTTTAAATGAAAACGTTAAAGAAAAGTTAAGTAATGGGGGAAAACTTAACTTTCCTTTAATGTTTTCATACTGATTAATTATACAGGACATTATTAAACAGAGGCTTATTTTTTCCTACAGTGACAATTTAGATTTTATAAATCATAGATTTGTTTGTATTATATTTTGCTAGAGAACATATAAAATAAAATTATAACAAATATAAATAATATTGATCATCTATTTTAGTAGATGAAAAAAAACAACTGTTCCGTAAAGAAACAGTTAAATTCATGGCCTTATGAGCCATTACTCAGAGATTTATTGGAGGAGTTAGAAAGTCTATAGTTCAATATCTGGTGACAGAACAAGAACCATAGGTATATGGACAGGGAGAGGAAGAGAATTCAGTCAAATTATGCCTCTGGGATTTTGCAACATATGGCCCATCAGTCAAGGGTCAAGCCCCCTCACAAATTGCAAGCACTTTACATAGCCATCTACATCAATAAATTACTACTTTCCTATGGCACAAACACTAATGCAGAAGCAAGAACAATCATCCCCCTTAGAACTGCTTTATTTATTTGTATTTATTTATTATCCTTGCCTAGTAATTTGTGTCCTCTTAGACATATTAATTTTCTGTTGAAGAAAATCCAGCAGTAGTAGAAAATATTAGAAACTTGATTTTAATTCTGGTATTGACAGTATAACAATCATTCAGGATTTTTGTTCAAAAGAGAAAACCTGCATTTAAATCCAATAAAAATGTTATACCCTATTATCAAGAACATTTTGTGCATTTTTCTTTCTTTCTATGAAATACTGCCATTTTCTGTCCCTCATAGTTATTTCTCAGACTGCAAGCAGAATGGTTTATGTGGAAAAAAAAAAATAACTTGGACTATTATAATTAGCATTTTTTTGATTTTGAAAATCAGCTGATTTTTATAGGCCCATATTCTTAGTTATACTGTATAAGGATATGAACATATGAAAACTTATTTCCATAGGGAATACCCACACCTGGCAAGTCACCTTAATTTGGTAAAAGGTGTTCATGTCATTGAGATGGATTAAGGAAAACTACTAAGCTGTGGGCTCTGCTTATTAAATAGAACTTAAAATCTTTCTTAAAAAGTTGAGCACCACTCTTAAGCGTAAGAACCATATACAACAGTATCTTATCTTGATAGAGTTAAATTTATGTTGATCATCTTTAATTTATTAGTAAGTTCATACATTTCAGCTTTTTGAAGTGTGATTCTATGGATGTTTTATTCAGAAAGATTTTATTAAATCCCTCACAACTCATGCACAAGTTTGGGATACATAGCAACATTTTTATGTTCTTTATACATTAGTAGCTCTTTTATATGCATATCAAAAGTAGTTTCTGGCATTGATTTCATGGTAAATAGTAAAATCAATTTTGATCTTGTATGTACACATATACCCACATAGTTTCTATTTCATAAATACCATGAATTAAAAGGGTGTTGGTACTTACCTGATACGCCCATTCTCTGTGAGCTGTGATGAGCATACAGCAGTGCTTATACTTAGATTGGATAGGCTGGGCTTGATTGATAGAACACTCTTCCTCCTCCACGTACTCCTCCTTAGCGTCTCCCAGTTTTTGTGAAGACGAAGAGAGAAACCTCACCCTCTCTTTTTTTTTTTTTATAGTCATTGGCCGGACCAGGAACCCACCAGATGGAAACTGGGTGGGTCTGGATGCTCACTGCAGCTTACAGAGAATGGGCGTATCAGGTAGGTACCAACACCCTTTCTCCAATGAGCTGCTCTGAGCATCCAGCAGTGGGACATACCAAAGCTTGGCTTGTCCTATGGGAGGGTCTCCGTCTGGCTTGGAGTCCTCTCATGGTCCCTATGGACCCTTTGTAGAACTCTCCTACCAAAGGAAGCCTCAGCTGAGGCAAACACATCAATTTTGTAGTGTTGAATGAAAGGCGATGGTGAAGTCCATGTTGCCGCATGACATATTTCTGTTATTGGTGCTTGTGTGGCCCAGGCAGCTGAAGTTGAGGCACTCCTAGTGGAATGCGCTGTTATGCCTCTGGGCACTGGTAATAATTGAGTCTCGTATGCCTAAGTTATTGTGGCTTTCAACCACCTACCTATAGCTGAAGGTGATACGTTATGACCCTGAGTGGTTGGCTGAAAGGAAACGAAGAGCGCCTCAGTTTTTCTTAAGGGAGCCGTGTGGTGTATATATGTATGGAGAGCTCTCCTAACATCTAGTTGATGCCATTGATGTTCTAACCCCTGAGACAGTCTCGGACAAAAGTTCGGAAGGACTAGTTCTTGTGCCCTGTGAAAAGCTGAATTAATTTTTGGAATGAATGTCAGGCCTGGGCAAAGAACCACTCTGTCAGAATGAAAAATGCAGAGGTCTTGTCAGACTGATAAGGCTGCAATCTCAGATATACAACATTCTGATGTTATCGCTATCAAGAAAACCACCTTGTAGGTAAGAAAGTGGAGACTAGTGGTTTTCATTGTTTCGAAAGGAGCCTTTGTAAGGGCCATGAGTACCTAGTTAAGGTCCCAGGGCAGACAGTGGTGCACCATAGGAGGACATAAATTTGTTGCGCCATGAAGAAAACTTCATATGTGTGGGTGATGTGATATAAATCCTAGACCCTTCTAGGTGACTACTGAAGCAAAGGCCGCTACCTGTCATCTCAAGGTGTTTGGTGAGAGGCCCTTGTCAAGGCCCCCTTGAAGGAAGTCCAATAGCTGTGCCACTGACGGAGAGAAGGGATCAATGTTGGATTTTACGCAACATTTATAAAAAATGTGCCATGTGGCTGGCATTGTATAGGCGATTTGTTGAGGGGCGTCAGGCCACTTGAATCATTTCAATCACTCTATATGAGAAATTTTCACTCCTCAGATGTCTCAACTCAACCTCCATACAGCTAGGTGGAGCCACTGAGGGTCCAGGTGCAGAATCAGACCCTAGCTGAGTGAGACCCTCTCAGGGGAAATCCTCCAAGGATCTTGTGTTGACAGATCCCTGAGGTCCACAAACCATGGCCTCCTGGACCAGTATGGTACAACCAACAGCATTTCTGCCTTATTGTTCAACAGTTTTTGGATGACCCTGGGAATCACTGGGAGAGGGGGAAAGGCATACAGAAGTTCTGGGGCCATCGACAATGAAGAGCATTGATGTTCTCCGCTCCTTGGGCTGGGTACCTCAAGATGAACCTCGGAAGCTGTGAGTTCAGAGGAGAAGCAAACAGATCTATGACCGGTTGCCCAAATTTCTGTACCACTTCCTGAAACAAATCCAGGTACAGAAACCACTCTGATTGATCGACTGTGGCCCTGCTCAACCAGTCCGCTTGGGTGTTTGCCAAGCCAGAGATGTGTTCTGCTCTTATGGAGACCAAGTTCTTTTCTGCCCAAAGGCACATTCTCTCTGCTTCTCTCATTAGTTGTCTCAAGTGAGTACCCCCTGGCCTGTTTATGTGGGTTTTTGTTGTTATGTTGTTGGTAAGTATAAGGATGTTCTGTCCCCGAATATGAGGAAGGAAACTCCAAAGCACCAGGTGAACTGCTCTGAGTTCCAGGCAGTTTATGCTGAGTGCTCGTTCTGTTGCCGACCAACACCCCTGAGCCATGAGAGACTGGAAGTGAGCCCCCCATCCAAATAGGCTGGCAGATAAGTCTGTGGGGTTCTTTGAAGGGGCAACCCTTGTTGATGGTCAGAACAGTCCACCAGTACAGAGATATCAGAACTTTTGGTGTCATGATGACACAGGCCCTGGAGCTGCCTCTTCCTGCCTGTTGGTATGGTAGTAGATACCATTGGAGGGGCCTGGCATGGAACCAGGCCCAAGGGATGATAGAAATACAAGATATCATTTTCCCCAATAAGGTAGATAAACTTGCTATTGGAACACACTTAAGGGTTCTAATTTCCTGAGCCAGCTTCCTAATACTGTCCTGCCTCTCTCGGGATAAGAAAACTTTTCCCTCAACTATATTAATAAGCATGTCCAAATGAGTCAAGCTAGTTGATGGTTAGAGATGACTCTTTGCCCAGTTGATAGAGAATCCATGCTGTTGGAGTGTCATTAAGGTGATCTGGGTGTCTAATTTGTCCTGTTCATATGAAGATGATAATAACAAAATGTCATCTAAGTAACACTGCAGTCTAACAGGAGTTCCCCTGAGATGAGCGGTCAGAATTACCAGAACGTTTGTAAAGGTCCTTGGGGCAGATGATAGCCCAAAGGGCAGAGCAACGTATTCAAAATGTTGATTTTTATAACAAAATCTAAGACATTTGCTATATGAGGGTCTAATTGGCATGTGGAGGTAGGCCTCCATTAAATCAACATAGGATAGAAAGTCGCCCTTTCTTATGCTCAGAAGGATGGACTGCAGTGTACACATTTTAAACCCCCTATAAACTAGGGAACGATTAAGTCATTTTAAATCTAAAATTGCCCTCTATTCCCCCGAATTCTTTGGGACTAGAAAAAGTAGCGAATAAAAGCCTTGCCCTTGCTGATCTGGTGCCCCAGGTTGGATTGCCTGGATCTCCAATAAATGATTAACAGCTGTTTCCAACAGGCTCCTTTTAACAGGATCCCTGGAGAGAGGGCATGTCATGAAAAAGTTCGGGGAGTGGACTGAAATTCTAGAGCCAGGCTGAATCTTATGGTATCTCTAACCTATGAATCAGTGGTAGAGGAATCCCATCTGTCTGTGAAAAGCCTTAGCCTTCCTCCAATAGGGGCACAGTCCCTAGACCTATTTTGTGCATCAGAAACCTCTGTTTCCTGCCCATCAAAAGGTTCTTTTGGTTTTCCCTCCCCTTCGGTATCTATCTCCAAGATCGGATCTATCAGACTGTTGGCTATTCTTGAATCCAGACACTCTCTGGAATCTTGGAGAGAATTGTCCCTGGTAGAAGGGATGAAAGGAACCCCTCTGAAAGGGCTGGGAAGGTCTATTTTCTGATCTTCGAAAAAGAGAGGGGAGGATCTTTTTCTTGCTTCTTGTCTCTATCAGAAGCGGGTCCAGGGCAGCACCAAACAATTTATCTCCTGATATTGGGGAGGAAGCAAGCTTCCATTTGTGTTTGATATCTGCTTGCCATTGTCTGAGCCATAGCAATCTACGAGCTGTAATTTGCAATGCTAGGGCTCGAGCAGAGAATTTGACAGAATTGAATGTAGTGTTCGTAGAGAATTCTGCGGCCGCTATTAGTTTGCCAATGTCCTGGTACACCCTGATATTGGAATTTGGAATGGTCTCCCTCTGATGCCAGAGCCATCTGAGAGACGATCTTGTGAAAAAAGATGTGGCTATTGCCGCTCTTATGGCTCACACATCTGATTGATGTGCCTTACATAGAGACAACTCGGCCCTTTTATTTTCTGGCTTGAGAACTCCTCTGCTTCAGTTGGAATTGCAGAGGAGGATGCCGGTGCCACCACTGGTTCATCTACTACTGGGGTACTGAGAAGTTTAGAAAAATCAGAAGCCAAATTAAAAAAAATTCTATCATATCCTGTAGGAAGGGAATACGCCACTGAAGAGGCCCATTGTTTCTAGACGAGGTCCAAGAACATCTGCGGAACAGGTATGACTTCCTCTTCCATTATTGGTTGGGAGAAGATCAAATCATCTGACTCACCTTGCACTACAGATTGTTGGGCCAAGTGGGATGGAATATCAAGGCGGGCAGTAGTTTTTTCCTTGAACAACAGAGATCTGAAAAGTTGAGGACGGAACAGACCCGTAAATGTCGGTTGGTCTGGCTTAATGCCTTCATTGTTTGACATGCCCCTTTCCAGGGGATCCATCTCTGACAGGTTCTGGCCATTCTCATGAATAGACCTTTCCTCAACCTGTTCCACCTGGTCCTCTTGTTCTCCCTCATCCTGTACATTGTGTGAATGTGTATTTTGGATTATATAACACTCCTCTGGAGAAGGTACCTGCTGGTAGTGAAGGTCCGTTCTGGATAGCAATGGATCGAGTGAGAATCGAAGTCTCACTCGATGGAGGCTGCTTAGCCACATCATCGTCTGCTGTACCCCAGCCGCGATGCCCCATCTAATCTCCTTCTCCATCCAGGCCTTCATTTTGTCAGGAATATCCTCTGGGATGAGGTCATTCTGGTGTAGTCTGACTGCTGTCGGGGTAAATGTCACCTCTGGGGCTTGTCTGGTAGGTAACGATGCTGAAGGCCTGGGTTGAACCGGTCCATCTAAGGCCCTCCTGGACGGCATTGAGAGATCCAGGGGTGGTGGCAAGGTGTCTGGAACTGGGACTGGCCTGGCTGGAGAAGAAGATCGAGACTTCTGTTCAGCCTCCCTTATGCATTTTTTAATATGCTTATCTAGCACCTTTTGGCATCTCTTGGCATCCTTTTTTACAGCCTTAGAGGTCTCCCTAGGATGTTTTGATTTATTCTGTGATTGAGATGATATCTTGGATTGCCCTCTGGGGTTATTTTTGCTTGCCATTGCAATTCCTGACCTACAGCCCATGAGGCAAGACACATATACATATACCCACATAGTTTCTATTTCATAAATAGCATGCATTTAAAAAAGCTGTACATTATAACACATCTGAGGAAGAATGCCAGAGGCTTTACCAATTGTACTTATTTCTGGCAAGATGTTCAGCTAGTTACCATATGAAATTGAAAGATTCCATATGAAAGATGTTCAGCTAGTTACCATATGAATTGAAAGCAATTCCATAGCCACATCAATCAGTTCATTGACCTCTCAACAAATAAAATAATTTTGCAAATTTTATGTGGAATTTTCCAGAAGCATCTCTAAACACTCCTCTCACAACCCCTAACTCCTTATTGAATTGCAGCTCCAAGAAATCCTATGCAGCGACTGCACCTGGGCAGTACAAATATCAAGGGACGTTTAAATATACCACCATTTACAGGTAGTCCTCGACTTACAACCATAATTGAGCCCAAATTTCTGTTTCTTGGTGAGACATTTATTCAGTGAGTTTTGTCCCATTTTAAAACCTTTCCTGTCACAGTTGTTAAGTGATCACTGCACTTATTAAATTAGTTAAGTGAATCTTAAAACAAAATTAGTTTTGTTAAGTTCATCTGGATTCCACACGCTGCTTGTCAGAAGGTCGTAAAAGGGGAAAATCACAGGACCTCAGGCCAAGCATCTAAATTTTGATCGTGTGACTATGCTGTAATGGTAAGTGTGAAAAACAGTCATGTCACTTTATTCAGTGATGTTTAACTTCAAATGGTCACTAAATAAACTATTGTAAGTCGAGACTATCTTTAATTTAGTACAAAAACTAATTCCCAAATAGAGACAAACTATGCAAAACTAAAGAACTGCAAATTAACTATCTGCCCTTAAATACAAATGTATATTTTAAGTAATCTATGTTAATTAGTGGAAAAACATTTCTCAAAAGCCACAACTGTTATCATGTGTAAAATTAATAAGACATTCTAAATATATTCTCTGATATCAGAAAACCTGAAAGAAGGGCCCAAAGCTTACTTTTTATTTTGTATGTCAGGTATATGTTTTTAATTACCTGTCATTTTTTTGTTTCTTGCTAGTATATAAAATAGTAATATTTTTATTAAGTTACTTATATATAGCAGTTGAGAAAGAAGGAAAATAAGGAAGAATAGGAATCTTTGCTTTTAACTGTTCCATAAAACAGATGGTACTATATTGTGATTCCTTTTTTCTTTTCAAGGCTACTATGGAAAAAGAAACATCTATTGTAAAATCTATTATCAGGACACTCGTAGCTTTTAAGCAAATTTGGGTTTCTCAAGGTTAGGCCTTTTAAAAAAATGAAGAAGTATTTCTTTAATGTTCAGAACACACATTTTCACAATGCATTCATGTTGAAGAATAAATATGTAATTATTATTATTATGATTGATTGTAAAGTCAACCAAATGTTTAGACTGAATTTGGCATTTTTATGCACCTGTCAAATCCTCCCCAAGGACTTGGGACAGATAGATTGTTCCAGCTGCACCAAAAGGCCAGTTGTTCAACTTAACCATTGTCTGCATTGATACAGACTCATCACAGTCTAAAATTAGACCAATGACTGTTGTATCATTTGCAAACTTCAGCACTTTAACAGAGGGATCCTTAAAGGTGTAGTCATTGGTGAACAATGGAGAGAGCACACAGCTCTGGGAGTTACCTATGCTAATTGACCGGTAATTTGTTACAGTGATTAAAATGTTCAATAAAAATACATAAACAATGCTTTAAGATCATGTAATTTAAAAGTGTAAAGAAAATTTAAATTATTCTGACACTTTAGAATGCTTCCTATAAACTCTAAAATAATAAAATAGAGTAAAGTTTAGACAATTATTTTCCAAAACAAGAGGACGAACTTCCATATTATATTTATCTGTCTCAAATAATTATTGGAAAGATCCAGGTTTTAAAGTTATAGTTAGAAGAACTCAGTCTTGAAGCACTGATATAATTAAACTAATGTCAGTAGGGAAGATGAGAGATCATCTACAATGGTTAAAGCCTGAATGATGCGCTTACTGAAACGCTGTACAGACCTAATATTCATACTGTTTGTAACTTGCTTTAACTATGGCAGATTAACACCTTTTCTAAAGTTATACTATATACCATGTTTCCCTGAAAATGAGACCTTGTCTTACATTTTTTTTGCCACCAAAAAAGATATCAAGTCTTATTTTTGGAGAATATTAGCCATTGACTAAACTCACTTGCGAATATCTCCCCCAGCCTCCTTTTCACTGTCACAGGAAGCTCTTCTGGCAATGCTTTCCTGACGGACTCTGCAGCCAATAACAGAGCTCTAGATCGACCCAGAGCTTTGTTATCAGCTACAGAGGCCTTCAGGAAAGTCTTGCCAGCCTTGCTATCTGCAAAAGAAATGGGCCAGCAAGGCAAGTGTTAGGGTGTGCAAGGCCTGGCTAGAACTGCCCAAAGGTAAGTAGTAGGGCAGCTCCACCCCCATCCCCATCTTAGCTTAATTTTTACCTGTGCACTCTGGAGTGGGTGGGATCTTAATTAGGGCTTATTTGGGGGGGGGGGGCTTATTTGGACTCATGGGTAAAAATCAAGCTAGGACTTACTTTCATGGTAAGTCGTATTTTCGGGGAAACAAGATACATGTTTTTCAGCAGGCCCAGGGCTGGAGTGAGTTGTGACCCTTGCACTTAGAGTTATATACCACTTCATAATGCTTTTTCAATACTCTCTAACTGGTTTAAAGAGTCAACATACAGTGGTATTGTAAATCTTTTATATTATCTTGGTGTGGTATACTATTTCATTAAAGTGTCAGCTTTCCATTTGTTTTGCTTTATTATTTCTTTGAAATTAATAACAAGAACAAAGAAGAGTAGCAATAACTGACTAAATTTTAAGGCTTAGATTTCTAAAAAGAATACCTTTCTATTTCTCATTCTAGTTCTGGATACAGCTAATTAAATGTTGAACTCTGAATTATAGGAATTAAAAATATGTATTGTTTAAAGAATTTTATTCTGTGGATTTTATTTTAACCAAATAAGATATTCTGAAGATTAAGGAAAGGAATGCTAACCTTAATGGAGCCTATTATCGCTGAATACTTGGCTGTGAAGAGTATACCTCCAAGAGACATTTGGCCAATTATCTTTATCAGATCATTGTTATCAATACTCCTAGTCATCTGTTAATCCAGTCAAGAATGGTTTCCCACATAATGGGCTAATCTATCTAACAGTCAAATACTTTTTTTTGTGGGGGGAAGAATCTTTCTTCTTTTTTAAAAAATAAAGTTTTATTGGGGTTTTCACACACAAAATACAAGTAAAACATCTTTTTTGAAAATAGCAGGGTCCCGGATTGCATTTCTTTATATAGACAAAAAACTAAATTTCATGCTCCTTTTTGTATTCATTCCATATCTTATACTATTTTACATTTTCTATATAGTTTTTCCCCTCTTTTAATTTTCTCAATTTTGATTATCTCATCTCAATTCAAATCATTATATTTATACTTTTGTCTGTTCTGTTTCAATTTCATATGATCTTTTCTCATTAAACAAATTTTCTCCTGTAGTTACTAATTGGAGTTTGACACCTTTATATCTTTTAATTACATCCATTCAACTCTTATTTAAACTTCAATATATACCTTAAGTTTATGACCTTCAATATAACACATAATACATAACTTCCAATCGAATTCTGCTTGGCACATTCTTATAATACACACTATATTCTTTTAAAAAAAAGAAAGATTGTAAATATATGTAATTATAAACCCTCATTCCATTCCAGTTCAGTTCTATCATTAATAATCATTAAAACCATAACATCTTTAACACTTCTTTTCAATTAAATATCATACTTCCTTAAAAACACACATAATCTCCATAATTAATTTTTCCCTTTACTTCTCTTCTCTTCGCTGATTTATAAATCATTAAATATACCTTTTGTTACATTTATTTATTGACAAGCATTCCACTGAATTACGATAGCTATTTTATCAGACATTTTAATCATACATTGTTTCATATTTTCTAAATTTATTTCTGCTTCTAATATAACCATTCTATCTTATGTACCTTTGCAGAATCCCTTTTTCCATTAAGTTTTCACCCATTATCTCTAAATAGGCCCTGTTTCTCTATATTTTGCTTCCATCCTTTATAATTTCTTTTCCTTTCTTTCTTCCCTCTCATCTTCTCCCTCCCCTTTTTACCCACTTGTCTCTCTAGTTCTAATTCTCTCTTCTGCATTTCCCTCTTCTGTTGCTTTCTGATTTTATACTTATTTTTCACTCGGGGGGGGGGTGTTGTTTTTCCCAATCTTAAACTTTCCATTCTCTTTCTCCCCTTTCCTTTTTTCCCCCATCTAAGATTACTTGTTCATTAAAGATGGCTTCTTCTTTGTCGCAATCTTCTTGTTCTGCAGGCATTTCTTGTTGTTTCTCATAATTCCAAATCTCCATTTATAAAAACTGAAATATGAAGCCAAAAGAACCTCTCCCTTCTTGTGCATCTTCTTTGTACTTTTTAAGTTCCATTTTCAGTTCTTCTAAAAGTGGAGCCATTTTAAAAAGTTTTAAACAACCACCCAATTAATTTTAGTCATTCAAAACAATAACCAAGAATTCAGAAATCATCAAGTAATCCAGATAGTCCGGAGTTATATCTTCTTATTTCTTTTTCGACTTTCTCTTCCTGGGGTTTTTGTTGCGATATTTCAGTTAGAATGTATCTTTTGGAAGTCTTGTTGAGATTTTGCTGTAAGTTCTTTTTTAATTCCAGGCAGTCTCCTCCCTTACAGATCCTGCCCTTTTATTCTTCCTCTCTCCTTTCCTGTTTTCAAAAGCTTTTAATTATCCAGAAATCTTTATTATCCCTTTGACTTTTTATTTTCAGCATTAAATGCCTATTGATGTCAAAGTGGATTTTTTTTCCAATTTCTTGCTTAAGTCTCTTAGCTGTCAGTATAGGAAAAGGAGAAAACCAAATCTTTTCCCTTTTCTCTCTCCTTCGCAGCTTAAAAATCTTCTTAGGGAACAATGTTATTGTTTTTTAACAGTTTCAATTCCAGGGTACCTTATTTGTTGCTTTTGCTGTTTGACCCGGTCAACCAAAACTTTTTCTTCTTATCTTCCTCCTGTACATTCTTTTCCGGTCGAGTTCTTCTTTGTGGTGGCCATTTCTGACCACCGCTGCAACCGCCTTCAGGAAAGGGAGTAATGGCCAGCTGGGGAGGAGAAATGCGGCTCTCCTCAACCCTGTTGGCAGTCTCCCCCCTCTTCACCACCTCTATGGGGTGGCTTAGCCCTGAAACCTGCCGGCTCGGGGTGCTCCAGCGGCCAGCACGGATCGAATCCTAGCAGAGACGAGGTTTTGGTCTGTCGCTGAAGAAGCTCAAACCGGAAGTCCAGGGGGATCTTTCTTCTTTTACTTCCCATACAAATACCTTATTCTTTTTATTGTGAGTCCATATGTGTTTTAGTAAGTGATATCTAATCAATATTTGCTTAAGGGTTTGCTGCCTTTGTTGGTACTACTGTATCTGCAGTTTCTCAAGTCTAACTATTTATCATTCATATGTCTACTTAGCTTTATTTTCCTGGGCAGGAAAAATATGCCTATCCTAGCATACAGCTGCCATGCCATTAGATTCCTATAAACTGGTGTTGTGGCTGGGGGCAAATTGTTTCGCTCCATATTCCAAAAGAGTTGCTTCATATTCCAAAAAAACATTGCTTTTCTATCTGGAAAACTAAGCAGGTTTGCTATGATGCAACTGAGAGGTTTCTCAAAACTTACAATGCAAAGGTGGATTTTAGCAAATAGCTGTAACAAAAACCATAAAAATGTCTCCTGGAGCTTGCAGGATTATAGTTATTTTATTTTGAAACTATTTCATTATACGGTGGTCCAGACTCATCCCCTTTCCCTTTTCAATATATTCTATAGATGGTAGAAGAACTTTGAGAATTTTTTTTAAAAATCAGATACTTTTATACCAATCCCCTGGAAACACATTTGTATTATTATATTTTCTTTTTTTAATATTGAGTCTGTTCCATTGTCTGCCACATAGTGCTTAACAGCAAGAAACAAGTTTCATAGGATATCCTTCCTTCCAGTATCCCATTTGTCAACCATTGTTAAGTATGGAGTGTTATATGGCAGGTGCACATCTGTCTGAATTCTAAAATCCCAGACCACTTTAACTTCTTCATTTTTCTATTACTTTTGTCTATTTTATGCTCACATTAATCTTGATTGTAAATAAATAAATTAAAATTTTGAAGATATTCCAATGCTTGTGGGTTGGTTTCTGACATTTTATTATCAGGCTAGGTAACATCTTCAGCAGAATTAAGGGAACAGACATTGACAAAACTGTTGGTGTTCTTCTGCTCATAAGGACTTTGTGTGGTCAGTAGCCCTTATAAGCAGAAGAACACCAACACTGACAGTCCCAAAATTCCACTGAAGATGTTACCTAGCCTGGTAACGAAATGTTTGAAAACCAACCCACAAGCTCGGAGAACAAACACCCACTCTTATCCTACACCCAAGCCACCATCGCATATTTTAATGCACCATTGTTGCTACTTTGTAATATAGTTGTTTGTAGTGAGTTTGTATGATCTTTATTCAGCAGCTAATCAGGAAGTCCACTGTTACTTCAGTTTCTTTGCAGAAGTGGCATTTGTTATTTGATGCTGTCTTCTCAACTGTGACTTTATATGCATTTTTTTCTTAAGGCTTGATCTTGTACAGATAGAATCTATTTCTTTCTGGGTTTATTTTTATGTGAGGCAGTTCCAGTTTATTTGGAAGACCAAGGGAATGTGGACTTTAGCAGGTACCTGATTAATTTTCTATTCAGAGAGTGTCTATACCTGCACAAACAGTTATTTCTATCTCTGAGTAGTTATCAAAATTAAAGGGTAGAGATAACTATTTATTTATAGTGTTTTGTGTATTTATAGCAGTCCATCCAGATCAACTGGTAGACACTGTTGAAATTTATTTTCCATGTGGAAAGATATCTGCTTAGAGGGAGGAGGCCATTCTCCTCATTACACAGACAGAAAAATCAATCAGGTATCAATCAGGTTGCTGTAGATGAATCCAAACTTTACCTACAGTCAAATCAGACGTTTTGCAAATTATATCTAACAATATATTAATAATGGTCGACAGAGAACAAAACAACCTATCATCTTTTTAAAAGAGACAACTCCACTGAGTATTGTGCTGTATATTTGATGATCTTTGTTGAAATGTGAATGGCTGCCAATGGAATCTGAAAAGAAACAAATCCCTGTATGCTATTTAAAATGAAATGCTTCCCACATACTATTGCAGTCTTTCCAATTTGAGTTTTCATGAAAGACCAGTGGGCACTCTGCTAAATTCGCCACCTACAACAGTGAATTATTTAAAATCTAAATGTGATACCTCAGATACAATCACCCATAGGGACCTATGTATTAAAAGGAGACTGCTTAAATAAACATTCATGTACACATGAGGTCAAAGGCATTTAGAAGAAAGAGCAAAGCTAGTTGAGTCTTTTGGAATGCTACCAAGATGTGACCAGGAGAACCTAATTAAACATTTGGAAATGCTTAGGCTAGCACTGCTACTAGTTTGTGCATCAGCAGTACCTCTAGCTGATTAGATAATCTCCAACTTTCAACATGCAACAATTTCAATATACTTTAAAAGGACATTTTCACATAAAAACATCTGTAAACTCTGATAAGAAAAGCAGAAAAACTAGCTGATCATTCAATAGTGTGTTTGCCTGAAGGATCTTACATTAGGAATGATTTTATTAGTATTATTAATTGAATTAATAAAGGATCCCTTTAAGAAACAGAGAATATGGAGCTTTAGTTATGAGCTAATTGCTATGGATGTGATTAAACCAATTCTAGTAGATGTTTTAGGCATTTTATGTATTCATTTTCTGAAAATAGAAACTTACAATATTACACAATGTTAGGAAGCTCTAGGACATCCCAAGAATTTGGTAAGTAACGTAGAACCAAAGCAAGAGATATTATTTCATATCCGCTTAAGAGATATAATTTCTTATCGGCTCTGGATAATAAAACTGAAAATTCAATTTTTGCAGGGATAGAACAATCCATCTTAGATACCTCTATTCCTAGGCTTATAACAAAGCACTTTCTTTTCTTCCATTGGCACAATAATAGTGTGATTATTACTTCAGTACATTGGATAGCTGCTTCAATTATTTTCAAAGTGGAAAACGTACAATTGTTTAAAACTGGAAATGCTCCAAATAATGATTTTGTCTTACCTAAAGTAATTAAACTGAAACTGGTGAGCACCTTTGTTGGCCTATCTATTTACATTTATATCTGGGAGATAATAATAACAACATTGTTTACATCAAAGAGAATAAGGAAAACCCAGCTAACTATAAACCTCCAAATTTATTTGAAAACATTTAGCTTCCAGCTCAGCTGGAAACTGGAAAAAACAATTAGGAAATGAATAAACTAGCTTTAGAGAAAGTTGCTCCCATTTTTGGTACTATACCATCTTATCATACATCTTTGTTGCAACAGCATTTTTTTCTGGAAGCATGTACATAATTTAAAATCAACTTTATATGTGGTATTCTTAAATTTTAAAATTGCTTTTGATTCTATACTTACAATAATTATGTGGGATAAGCTCAGAAATATTATCATGGATGGGTAACTCCTTTAGCTGATGCAAAACTCCAATAACAATATTGAGTTTTTGAATGAGACATCCATACATACATAAGAAAATAACATATACACCCAAAAAATAGTGTTCTCCACAAAAACCGCAATGTCAAGCACAGGAATTCAGGAGCCAAGTTGGTTCAAATGAATACAGGTATATTACATGCTATCACTCTACAAGAATCTGAACCATTAATGCTCAAAGCAAATTGATGGTAGATAACAGTCAATGGCATTTAAGGTGGACTGGATTTAGATCTCTTGAGGGTGCAAAGGGACTCGAGAGTAAAGAAGTACTTAATCCCTCCATCAGGTTCAGCCTATCATCTCCTACATACAAAATAGCAAGGTTCTATACATAAAATGTTCTCTATTTGAATCCCTCCAAAATACTAGAGAAATTTCAACTTATTCCCATATAAAATTATAGATTAACATGAGAAAATTACACCATTAAGAACACAGCTGTGATAATGGATGAATGCTGAGATTAAACACAAAATTACTAATATTTTTATACAGAAGCAAACTATATCAGGTATAAAACCATAGAGAAAACAGAATTCAAAAGCTATGACAAATGTCTGCTATATATTTTCAACTATTTCTATGGAAATAGTATACTTCTAAAACATTCCTCAGTTTCAATTACCCGGATTCTTCCAGCCTCTTAGAAAATTTCATTCATGCACCAGAAACATTTGGAAAGATAATGTTTCTATAATAGTATTTCCTGAATTCCACACATTAAAAAAATTAATTTTCTATTTTCAAAAGAGGAAGGGGCTAATGTATATTGACAAAGATCCATAACTTATATGAGGGCTTTTTACTCTAAATCTGAACCTGCAGTTTGATATGAACATTATCTTCATGGCAACTTATACAATTGTTGCATGATATACAAAGATCAGGTGAATTTTGGGGGATGGGAAATGATGGAAATGCAACCCAGAAAAGATTTTTTTTCCTATTATTATTTTCTGGTAGTGTCAAGAGTAGAATGCAGAGGTTGTTGAAGAAAAGGAACTCGGGGGAAAAAACCAAGAATAAAAGTACAAGGTCAGGAAGAAACAATCTAATCTTTTTATTAGAATATCATACTGTGTTTCTCCAACAATACGGCCTCCACCAATAGGAAGGCCCAGCATGATTTCTAGGAATGAGGTGAAATTAAGCCCCACCCCCAAAATTTAGGCCTATTTAAACCATGTGTTTCCCCACCATTTCTCACATCGTTCGTTAGAACTACACGAGGTAAAGAGAAATGGGGGGAAAGGGAAGGGGTGGGTGGGGAGAAAACTTGCCTTTTGGAGTGCCCTGCAGGTAGCCTAGGCTAGAATACCCCAATCTACCGATAGAACATCAGCCGATAGAAGCACCCTGAAGGCAGAGTCCTGAGCCGCTTTGGGATGAGGCATGGCTGCCTGTGTCCCCTTGCAATTAGGCAGTGTCTTTCAGGCAATGGAAGCTCCCCAAGGGCAGTCACCAGCCACTTTGATTGGCCAGTAGAAGCGGCCTCGGGGCGAGCGCGCACACACACACTTCCCTCACTGTGAGGCCGCTTCTATCGGCCAACGAAAGCTCCCCGAAGGCAGAGTCCCCAGCCGTTTCAGGGCATGATGTGGCTGCCCATGTCCCCTCGCCATTAGACAGTGTCTTTCAGGCGATGGAAGCTCCCCAAGGGCAGTCACCAGCCTTTTCGATCGGCCAGTAGAAGTGGCCTCATGGTGAGGGGAGTGTGTAACTGGAGAACACGTTAAAAAAAGAGCTGCTCAAAGAATCAGGGATATAGAAGCACAAAATGATACAACTATCCTTAGTAAGGCTGGTAACGTGAAATGGCTGAGAAAATATAAAAGTACTTTTCAAATAGACAGTTATTTAAAGTTACAATTTCCAAAATACCTTAGGGAGTAATAGTTTGACACAATGGTCAGTTATGGGAGATTCCACTCTATAACCTATAATGGACGTCTCTGCATTTGTGGAGCAGCAGAGGTAGAAGACCTAGCTCACATCCTATTTGACTGTTGCCTGTATAAGAGGGTGAGAAAGAGGTACCTTGGCCCATATACTAAATGAATGACCCACTGGGACCCCCATATTAAAACAACTTACCTTATGTGTGGCCAGAATTTGAAAACAACATTTAATATGGTACAGTACCTGAGCAAAATGGTTTGGTTGAGATCGACATACTTAGGATTGATTGGGGTAGATTATAGGGGTGATACTGAATTATTTACCTATATATTAAATTATTATATTTTATTCCAATTTCATTTTACATTGTATTTTGTTCCAACTTCATTTTAAATTGTATTTTATTCCAATCTCATTTTAAATTGCTTTTATCGGATTTTAGCAATAATTTGTGCTTGGAACTCTGCACTTTGATATGGCCTATGGGCTAATCAATAAACTATGTATGTATATGTGGTAAACACAAATTTGCATAATGATGTGATGTAAAAAAGGTATCATGCCAACCTTTCCAAGTTATTATTATATGTCAAAATTAGCCCAGATAATTTTATATGATGTATAAGCAAGCAGCAATTCTAATAATTTCTCTATTAAACAGGAAGGTGCTTTTTAATGAATTAAAAACACCTGTTCCATTTCATTCAAATCATATAGTTAAAAACAAATAGAACCAACTTCATTTCAGCTCACTTCAATGGAAACAAGTAGAATGACAAATGGCAAGAGGTTCCCATAAATGATCTGACCCAGTAAATATTTCATACACTCTTGTGCTGTCCAAAAAAGCTAGCTATAAGGCAGCCAAGAGACAATAAAAGGAACTAGCCAGAGACCCAGATGGTACAGTTGTAATATAAACTCTGAAACTTGGCATTTATACCTTGCAGCTGCTATGCCCACCTCATTTGTAGCCATAAATGCTAGTTCTTATGCTAGATTATCTAGATCAGGTCAAATGGAGCACATTTTTCACCCAACTAGTAGAAGCTAATACAGCCAAATTAAATGGCAAGTGACAAATGCATTGTATGTTCATTGCCGGAAACCATTAACATTATATAATCTAGACAGTTTGTTTTTAGCAATTTTTAGAATAGGAAAGCTACTTTCCACTCAAAATTTTATATTAAAATGAAACAATAGACCAAACAGAGTAAGAACTGTAACAAATGATTTGAATCCAATTTGAAAAATATTATTTGCACAATTATTATAGCAGTATAGTTTTAAAAATGATTTATAGTTGGACCCCCAAAACAACTCAATTAAACTAATCATGATATTCTTATTGCTATAAGAATTTGAAATTTGAAAAATATTACTTCATGTAATTATTGTGGCATTATAGTTTAAAAATGATTTATAGTTGGACCCCCAAACCAACTCAATTAAAATGAATCATGATATTCTTAAAGTTACAAGAAAAAAAAACACCACACTGTCATTAATCTGTTGTAATTACTGAAAAGTGAAATAGGCATGAAAACATAATTTAAAAAGTAGTGAATTAAAGTATGATGGTGCTGTAGCCTTCACAAATTCAGTCTTTAAGTTTTGGATTATAATATTACATCTGATAGTAGGCAGAAATGGACAAGTCCAATAGTTTTTTATAAACGTAAAAGTTAGTAATTGCTAGTAAATTTTCTTTAATGTTTCTTTTCAAATATCTGAGCTGTCTGTCTGTCTGTCCGTCCATCCATCCAATCACCCATCCATCCTTTTTATAATTAAATCATGGTTATATTTGAATAAAATATTAATTAAAATATAGATAAACCTATCATTTGATAAGAGTCTGCACACTTTTGATACCTAGTTTTGTTACCTAGTTTGGTAATGAAACACTTGCAAGAAAACAACCAAGCTCAGAGAGCACCAAAGATTCCACAATTCATCCCTGAATTATTCTCTTCTATAGAGATTATATTTTTAGATTAATATCAGAACTAATAGTTATCATAGTGACAGATTTGCCACTGATGTTTTTATTTATGACTATAGATGTTTCATAAAGTCAGTCATGCATGTTAATTTGACTAATATTTAATTAATCAAAATATTTAATCAATCAAAACATTTAACCAATCAAAATATTTAATCAATCAAAATATTCAATCTCATGTAGATATTCACTATAACTAGTCTGTGTTATTCATTAAAGCATGATGCAGGAAATGTCTGGCATCTCTTTTAGGACACAATAGTGATAGAGAAAAGGATGGGATTATAATTTCTAAATTTCTGACAATCCTAAAACATGATTTTTGTCAATGAGCTTGGTGATCCCACAATAGAGTGACTGTATGATGGTTAACTGATACACACTCTGTATGCTTGCCACAATTTTTATTCGTGTATGCATTTATTTTTATATGGTTTTCACATTAATTTGTGGGTTTTTTAAAATGTATTTTGGCTTTCAATGTATTACAGAAGTGAGATGGACAGCTAAACAAATATGACTATAAATATTTAAAAACTCTGTGTGCTATTTGAATAATGCAAATTATTACTATATCCAGAAACTTTGCATTAAGCTTTTCTGGTCTGCCTTTTCAAGGAATTTTAGCTATATTTATATATTGTTCTAAACTATGTGATTTGTTGAGTTTTGACTTATTCATGCCAGTAATTGTGATATGCAATCCTTTGTTTATGGTTAGTGTTGTGTGTGAACTGGTTCACTTTGATTAAAATTAGTTTATCTCCTCTATTTAATGTTCATGTTTTCCTCTATATCACTCTTTCATAAGGATAGTTTGTTTCAAAACTTCACTGACCTATCATGTTCCCTAAGAACTGTCAAGTTCAATTTTTTGTTTCAATCTGTGTTTATGCATGTGTGTATACATATACATGCATATACATATACACACATTATACTGTCTTTTTTATCTGCCTTTCATATACAAACAGCAATGTAGCATTTCTGTGGTTAAATGTTTACAAAATAAAAGCATAAAGAATTTTTTTACCAAATTGAAATTATTAAATGAATCATTAAGGTAAATCATATTGTAAGTCATAGATTGTTATTCGTGATCAGCAACTGGAACCTTTAAAACAATTATCTAATTTATGAATTCCTTCTTTGGAATATAACAAAACTAGGTTCAGATAATATGATCAATTGGAGAGTCAAGGAAATGCTGTAATGTTGGAGAAATCTATAGTGCAGAAAATAGATTTTCTTCGTTCAAGCATGCTTGAATTTCTCAATGCTGCTTCATGAAAAATATTGAACTGCACTATTTTTTCCTGTTTTGTCTGCTTTGACCCTTCTTTTTGACAGTTTAGATACTATTACCATAAATATTTCTTTCTTATGTGAAAAAAGGCCATGTTTCCAGATACTGGATAAGTTGCCTGTAGGAAGGAAAGACAAATAGTGTTTTAAAGCAAAGCATAGCCATCTGCTATGTTAATGCATGATTGGCTAAAATAATATGGCAGCAAACAACCATATGGTTATTTTACTTTACTTTTGACCACTGGCAGATCCTCAGTGCTCTGCAAAAAAACCGTCATAAACAATATAAACACCAACACCTGAACAAGCAGAGTATTAGCAATATTTGTACTATACATTTAAATGTTTAATATATTAAAATTAAAAGATTTATCATAAATATAATTTTTAAAGGTTTAAGAGATTTAATATTTTTTCTATTAAAAGATTTCAAATTTGAAAAAAAAAAAGTGTATCCAAAAGAAAATGAATCTTTGAATGATTCAGTATTTGCTAATAATTAAGGGAAGGCACAAGCAATACCTTTTGGTACCAGAGGCTTGGTTTTGGTTTGCTAAAAGGGAGTGCTTCCCATGAATGATCTGAGAATAGGTACCACTCTATAAAGTTTATAACTTGAGATAAAAATGAAGCAGAGTTATTTTAATATTCATAAGTGAAGATAGTCTTACAAGTGGATCTGTTATGAGTGGATCTGTTTCTCCTTTACATTTAAATATTGTTGGATATTATTTCAACAGTGTACAATTTTTTAAGAAAAGCACATTGTCATTACTGGAATGATAAATAAAAAATATACTTAAGAGTACAACTTTAAAAGCTAAATTAGACAAAAATGAAATGCTTTATTTATGTGTATATATTATTTCTCATAATTGGCTTTCATTTTTTTGTTTTTGTTTAAGAGAAAGGTTTATGTCAAATTTAATAAGAAAGAAATAAGCTCATGACAAGCATTAAGAGCTCTTGCAGGAAGAATCTAGGACAGCCCTCCTCTGAATGGAGTGTTCCTGCTTTAGAATGGTCAAGATATGGTTTATTGTTTCATGGCTGAATTAATCTTATCTGTTATACTCCCAAACTGCTTTTTATGCTTGTGAAGGAGTTTATGAAAACTTCATTTCCTGTTTTAAATGAAACATTGATCATTATGTTCAAATATGGGCACTGCTTTTTTTAAAAAAATATGGACATTAATCATGTTTAGAAGAAACTGCAATAAAAAAGTTTTTAATCATTTATCAGCAAATACTAGGGTGAAATCATTATATTTTTGTCACTAACATTTTATTCAAACTATTTTTATGATCCCTGTAACTGTTTTGTGGCATTATATATTAAAGATCAATACATAAAACAATTAAATACTACTAAAAGAAGTAACCCAAAAGTTCCACCAATAAAAAAATAATTTATCCACTGACAGTCACCAGGCAACGTCATTACTGGCTCATCAACTCAGGTTATTTAAAGCAGATGGCAGAGCAATGCTTCTTTGCCACTAAGGCCTGTTAATTTCAGTCACCTCCCATAAAAAATTAAAATTGGCCCCATGTCATTCAAACATGACAGTACTTCGGATTTCTCCTCCTTTATATTCTTTAGCCTTGAGGCAGATATGACAGGTGCCTTATTAAATTCCAAAAATAAACTGTAGCACAAAAAGGCAGTGCATTCCAATGAGACAGCAGGCTTGTTAAGATTCAAAATGCATAAGAATATTTCACTTTATTTTTAGCTATCAATTTCACCATTTTATACTGTCATTTTGGAACATACATACATACATACATACATACATATAACATATATAACATAACATATATATATATATATATATATATATATATATATATATATATACATACATACATATTAATACACATATTAATACCAGTGAAAACTTAAGAATGAATGAGAATGTATATATATATTATATATATATATATTCATATATATATTATATATATATATATATATATATATATATATATATATATATATATATATATTCTTAAGTTTTCATGGTACTTACATGTATGGTATTCAGCTTTGTTCGGGTATTTTCCCACATCATTATAGTTGTGCTTTTAAAGTTGTAGCAATGTTTCGGCAGAATCTCATCTGCCATCATCAGGCTTCTGTATAGTGTTCTTCTGTGAGTCAGACTTTCACAGCCGTTTCTGTTTTAAATTTGGGGCTAGCCTACTGCTGTGACAGAATGGTTTTTTCTTCATCCTGATTGGTTGGGAGTCTTGGTCTGTGTTTATTGGTCTTGGAGGTTGCTGTGTTCTGCTCGATTGGTGTTTCTAATATCTTCTGTTTTGTGAATTTTTTTTTGTCTTGATTGGCTGGCAACATTGTGTTTCCTGCATTGGAGACTTTTAGTGAGGCTTGGCTCCAAGTAAATGGACGGCTATCATTTATTAGGAAGCTAGGTTTCATCTGGGTGCCTGGTTGGGGTGTGTTTGAACTGGAGGTATCGGGGGGATCTGTCTGTGCCCAGTTGTTTGCCTGGCTTGTGGTGTGGAGATTTTTTTGTTTGTGAGTGCAGGCTTCCAAATGATTGACAGTCTGGTGGAATCATCTCTTCTATTCATACTTTCAGGTCTTTTTTCAATCTCTATGGCTTCTCTGATAATTCTGTGACTGGGGTTTTCTATAGTGGCTAGGGTTTTGGTGCCATTGAAGTTGATGCTATGACCTGTTGCTTTCATGTGTTGGACTAGTGAGGAAGTGTGTGTCCAGCATTTTTACTGCATTTTTGTGTTCATCCAGGTAGGTACTTATTCTTCTATTGGTCTGTCCAATGTATGTGGCAGGGCATGATGCACAGGGGACTTCATATGTGCCTTGGTTTTCCAGGTCAATTTTATCTTTGGAGTTTCTTAGGATGGCTGCTATTTTTCTGTCTGTTTTGAAGGCTGTCTTGATGTGATACCTGTGTAGCATCTTACTGATTTTGTCTGTAGTACCTCTTATGAAGGGCAGGACAGCTGTTCCATAGGTCTGTTCATCTTTTAGGTCTCCATTCTGTCTCAGTGTGTTTTTGTGGATCAAGCGGGTGATTCTGCTTTTGCTGAAGCCTTTAGCTGTCAGTACTTTAGTCAGGGTGCATAGTTCAGTCTTTATGTGTGTCTTGTCTGCCAGGTGTTTGGTTTTGGCGATTAGTGTTTTGGCCATGGAGTACATCTGTGCTGGGTGGTGGTGGGATTGGGCATTGAGGTAGCGGTTGGTGTGTGTTTTCTTCTGGTATATGGTGTGTCCTAGTGTGCCATCTGTTTTTTTGTAAATTAGTACATCTAGGAATGGTAGTTGTTTGTTTGTTTCTGTTTCCATGGTGGATTTGATTTTGGGGTGTGTGCTGTTTAGGTGTGTTAGGAAATTGTTTAGGTTTTCTTTTCCATAGGGCCAAATCACAAATGTGTCATCGATGTATCTTAACCATAGTTTGGGTTTGTGGGTGGAATTAGCTAGGGCTCTGGATTCAAATTCTCCCATGAACAGGTTTGCAATGACGGGTGACAGTGGTGGTCCCAGGTAGATAGATAGATAGATAGATAGATAGATAGATAGATAGATAGATAAGTTAAAATTTGTACATCACATATAGTAGTTTTCAAACATACTTTACTTTTACTTTGTGAAAATGCTCAGAATGTGTCCATATGATTTGAAACACTCAACGAATTTTCATTTTATTCTGAATAAAATATTTGCTAAAGTACCTATTTCTTCAGATTTCAATGTAATCAATACAATTCATAAGCATTGAGGCATTTATAAGCACTGACTGATAATATTTGGAACTTGGTTAATTACCACCCTCTTCAATTGCTATTTTGATGTCAGTAAGTCATTATGTTATCTTGTAATTTAAGAACAAAAACTTAAAGCAAAGGGCTTAATTCAGGTTGATATCATTGATCAAATCTGGAATTTTTCAAGATCTTGGGAAGATCTTGGGAATTCCTTTTTTAATATATTATTTGGTTTTGTAATTCCTTGGTTTGGAATTGCCATGTTCTCATGGAATTTCCTTTGAGGGTTTTTTTTAATGCATTGCACAGAGAGAGATTGGGGGGGGATGAAAAAACTACATATTCGGCACTCATTCCTCTATGTTCACTTTCCTCTTAAGAGATGTCCCCCATACATACAGTCACAGAAAAACATAAAATGCCTGTGTTGCATTCCACTTGCACTCAAAATGTTTAACGGTAAATCAAGACAACAATTTATTTGATAGAAAAACATTCTGCAACAATTTCTGGTCAATTCCTTCAAGAACACCATGGCTTGTAATCAACGGGGACTTGAAATAAGCTAAAAGAAAGTACTAAATGGAAATAGTTATTTCAGCAATAACAGCATATTAATAGTAAGAAATTTAAAAATAAAAACACAGAAGGAGCAAATACAGTATAATCTGGTGTGTTATGGCACACAATCTATTTTTCATTTAAACCATTTATCAAGAAAAGCATCCATATCTTTCATTAGAGAAAAAAAAGGTTCCTGATGAACAGCAGCTAACAATATTTGAAGTGTTTTTCATAAACCCAACCCTGTTGGTTTCACATGCAAGTGAACCAAATCCTGCTTCACTTTTCAATATCAACCAGATTAGTTAGGTCACATAGCAGTGGGGTTCATTTCATAATCACAGTTCATAGGAAGGCTTTGAATGCTAATTTAGATTTCACTGCCAAACACATGGGGCACTGAATAAGTGAAAAAGCCACTTTGTTGTAGCAGTTAAAGTATAAGCCTAAAAATTGGAAGGCCACGAGTTTTAGTCCCTCTTTAAGCACAAAGCCAACTGGATGACCTTGAACTAGTCATTTTCCCTCAACCTAAGAAGGAGGCAGACCACTTCTACAATTCCTTGCCAAAAACATTCCAAGGATTTGTACCTCCTCATGTCCCCACAATTTTCCTATATCCCCAAGGTTTTAAAAAACAGTGTCAGGAATTTAAAACAAACACAAATAAGCTAATGCATAAAAGAGGAAGACTCTAAAGCAATTACATCATGAACTAATTTTTGCTTCTCAATTATTGGTCTCCTACTGATACAAATTTGTCAGAGACCAGGGTGGGAAGATGTATCTTCAATGATTAATAGCTCCCTCATTTAACTCTCCATTTAATAATCCTATTAAATATACTCATGTTGTTTCTGAAATTGTATTATATGTTATGCTGATCTAGCTACTGGAATGTGATTCCATTAAATTTTGGTCTAGTAAAATAATTTTAATATGGTATTGTTCATATACCTCTAATTTAAAATATAAATGCTGAATTTTCAACCACATATTTCAGTGTTGATTTTAGATCACGTAGAATTTCAGATATTTAATTTTGAAATTATTCTCTTTATATTGATTAATAAAAAAACAGCATATTTATAGTATCCTTCAAACTATATTTAAAGTGTCTTGCTATACAGAGAACAGATACAACCATGAAAAAGATTGGAAGAATGGCTATATAAATATAAGTTTATCAGGAAGGAAAGAAAAAAAGTTTCTCCACACTGAGTCTGTTTATCATAAGAAAGAAAAGCTGTCCCAGGCTTTCAATTTTTTGTTATTATACTCTATAACAATAAAGTAAAATTTCAATAGTTCTTATGGCATTT